>NC_137735.1:112527536-112962536 GCF_963264785.1 Psittacula echo | reverse complement strand
GCTCTGACCAACACTCTCCACTTTCTCTACACAATACCAGGTTATTGAGGCGAGTTTGAAATATTCATGTATGGAGGTTTAATTTATCATCCCAGCCAGGCTGGGAGAACACGTCCAATGCAGAGTATCTGGTAAATGCTGACAACATTTATGTTCGTAAAGGTCACAATTAGCCATGGTGGCTCATGAACACCCATTTTTCTTGGCTACTACCCAGCAGCTGCTAGCTGCAAAATCACGTCTTCTCCTTCTGAAACTGCCCTGCTTAATATAATGAAGCATCCCAACCTTTCTCTGAATGCATGATCTGCCAACAAGAGGCTGTGAGGATGGCTTTTGAAACTGTCCCAGGAAAAAGGACATGGATGAGGTTAGAGCCAGTTGTATTAGAGACAAAAATATTCACAGTGATGTGGATGACACCAGCTAAAGCCAGAGTGAGTTGCCATCAGAATGTCTGGAGTTGTCTGGGCTACTTGTGTACAATCTGACTCAGAAGTCTGTTCCATCAGCCTGATGAGTAACATTGCACTGAAGCAGAGTACAACATGAAAAACCTCTGCTGCAATACTGTGGGCAGACCAAGCCTTCCCCATGTTCACCTTTTGTCTGAAGAGCCAGGGACTGTGGAACTGTCCCTGAAAAAGCATTTGTGGTCAAGTTAACTGGCTTGCAGCCGTACTGTACCTATCCCAACACAGCCCCACTGTAAGCAATGCTTCTCACTGCTAGCCGCTTTCCCAAGTCTCAGTCACTGGAGCTAAACTTTCCCATGCTTTGCTCTCTGCCTCAGGCTGGCTTTTTATGGAAGGGGAGAAACCACAACAAAAAACAGGCTGCTGTGTCCAAGGAAAGGGTTAAGGAAAGCAGGTGATTTTACCAACATTAGCCATAGTTTCCAATGTCTGTATTTTCTGGAGAAGATTAATTAGAATTTGGCAAGGCACATGGTGGGGGATCAGATACCTTTGGATATCCTCAAGAAATGCAGCCCAAGATCAGTGAAGATCCATGCCTCAGAAAACTACATACTGCACTCATTCAGAGCCCTTACAGTTGAGGGGCCTGTGCTTTGGAGGAAGGCAACCACTCTCCCTGCTTGCATCTAAGCCTGGCTGAGCACAGGAGGGTCCCTGCAGGAGTTCATGGGAGGAGCTCCTTGCCAGAACAGGCACCCATGTTTCCCTCCTCTGGAAACCAGATTAGCGGAAAAATGGTATGTACATGCCATGCTATGTGTGCAGAGTCAGAATATAAATGAAGTGTAATGTCAAAGGAAGCTGGGACATGGACGGATTGTTTAAGATGGCCTGGGGAGCACTGAACACTGAATTCATGTGACTGGCTGTAGGCTCCTTGTCTCACAGAGCACTGCACTCTGCTGCTGAGCTCCAGTAGGCACTAGTGTAACCCACAATACAGCAAGGGAGTGCTTGCAACCTGCTCTTGGTTGCACCAGTTCTTGCCTGGGCACTGGAATGACTCCTCCATCAGATGTAGTGCAAAGATCACCCCAAGCTCTTTGTAGTCATCTCCAGGTCATGCCCTGATTTCTGTCACTCCCATAATTCATCCTGATGCTCTGTGAGCAAGGATGATGCTTTCAGAAGATCAGAGATATCTCATGGCCACCACCACTGCATTGCCACAGCTGGTGCATAACCACAACCACATGCAACCAGTGAATAACTCTGCAGCTCAGAATTACAGAGCACCTGAAATGCCAAGTCAGCTCAGTGGGATGCATACATTGTTGGTGTAATAAAGAAATTATTACTCCAGAGAAAAAGCAGAAAGGCTGTGTTGGAAAACACTGGTCTTCATGTGCCTGGTCACTGCACAGCTCCTCCTGAGCTAACTGTGCCAGGAGGAGGTTCGTCAAAAAAACACCATTACAAAACACATTGTTCACACATTGGCTTCATCACAGCAGGAGTTTGATGGAGGAGGGTACACTTAAACCCAGGCCTCCCAGAGCTGCCTGTCCCTGCCTGCACTCCCTGCTAGACTCCCATTCCTGGAGAGAAGGGAAGCTTTAGCATTTAACTCATTGGAAGTGGAGCCGGAAGCCTCAGCAGGGAGACACAGAGGCAAATGCCTTTGAAGAGGCAATAAAATGTGAGCACAGTTCTTCTGGTGATGAGATCCAGGACAGATAAGCAAAAACCTCATGAGGTTCTTCCTTTCCTTTTAGCAAAAGCTCAGGAGAAGGGCTTCTCTGTCTGAACATCACCTTCCTGCTGCTGCTGGCAAAGATTTTTTTTTTTTAAGGTAAGAATAGGTACTTTTGTTTAACTGGGTAAACACTCGGTTTGGGGATTTTTTACTTTTTTTTTTCTTAATAGCTGAGGCTTGCTTTTACACTATTGGGAGCTTAGTGATTTCCTAATACTGGAATTGCTTTCTTAATGATGGGAGCAGGACAAATTCCTCAGCCTTTCTCCCACAACACCTATCTGGCAAAAGCTCAGAACAAGAAAATCCCCCATTATTAGCTTGGGTAGGTTTTAGGTGCGTTGTAATCATTCACATGTTTGTGAGAGGGCAACAGCAACAAGCCACCTCAAGGGTCAAGGCATTTTCAAACAGAAGAAAGAGCTGGGGCACCAGTTTGGAAACTCTTGTAACAGACTACCCTTGTAATGCACTTTTTGCTGGGAGGGATAAGACTCTTCTTTTAAAGCACAGTGGTGCACAATTTCAAACTAGTATGTCCTTCTGAAAAGAAGCCAGATATTTTTACAGGCAGCTTCAGACTGCAGAGCTTAATGAGGCAATTTCCTTGCAGCCAGCCTTGGGGAAGGAAGGGTGGTGACACGTGGAACGCAAGGCTTGAGCAGTTGGAGCCAACTCTGTCTGTTTCTAAACACCCTGATATATGATCATTTACACTGTTATTATACAAACTTCTGATGGTCAATATAATGCTTCACTGACTGTACGATGAGGGTAAAATCTCTAGGTAATCCTATAGAGAAATGGGTAATCTCTGATGTCTTCATTTTGTACATAACAAATGAAGGGGTACAGACTGGAACTGTCACGCTTTTCATAGATTTTATTTTGTATGGGGATCCACAGGCTACTGATGTTTTTTATCTGTCATGTGTTAGCTCTGATCCACACTTACATTTTGAACTTTAAATAATATACCACTGAATTCTTTAAAATAAAGAACACTGTGGTAAGATGAGCAGCATATTGCATTCAGCATGAAAGCTTCCCAAAAAAGTGCTTCTATTTGAATACTAAAAATCAGGGGTTTATTAGTCTGAGTAATACATTCTATTTAATTAATCTTGTCTGTGAACTATCTAGCCAGGAGCTGAAATTGCCTGGTCAGCACAAACCAAAAATGGTGAAACTTATTTTTCAGGTTGTCAAGTTCTACTACCAGAATCTACTAAGTGGAAAAAACCTAATGCCAGATTCATGACTGAACCTCAGGTGTGTAGCAAAACAAACTGGAACACACCAGCAGATTCAACCTAAACTCTCCCAGTACTGATGACAGAGATACAACAAACTCATCACCTGAGGCTGCGGCTGTGCAATGGTTAATCCTGGCTCTGTCACTACCCCATCAGCCAGCCAGCCTCTTTGCTGGAGATCATGCACAGGCCCACACCACTGCTTCTGCCATGGTATTCAGGTCACAAGGTGGGTTTTTACTCACCATGGTAGCTGCGGGACAACAGATGATCCCTGGCACAGCAAAGTGTCAGGGTGCTGTGGACAGATTTCAGGAACGTGCTTTACGCCAGATGAGATGCAAACTAAACCTGTCAATGGCTTTTTTAATAAACTGGAATTAGCAGCAGGAGCTTACATCTGGCCAATGTGACATGTGAGCAAACTGCTTGTACTCTTCTATGAAAAATCATAAACCCACATTTGCTGTGCACTTGAATCACTGTCTCAGCAAGCAACTAGCTCTAGGGCCCATGAATTACACTGTCTGGATGGTCATTGCATGGGTGAAAGGAAAAAAAAATGAGCTCATTTTGAGTATCTTATCATCCCAACTGTTATCGTGTGATACAGCAAGTGGCTTATTTTGTAGATAGGGCTACCACTTCTGTTTCATCAAATCATAGAATCATTTGGGTTGGAAAAGACCTTTAAGATCATCGAGGCCAACCATTAACCCAGCACTACCAAGGCTGCCACTAAACCATGCCGCTAAGTGCCACATCTATACATCTTTTAAATACTTCCAGGGATGGGGAGTTCAGTTTGCTTCACAGGAACTTCCTGTGAATACAAAGTTAAGTGACACAACACAAAAAATACAAAAAAACTATCAGGACAAGCAGCCTGGCCTTTGCACGACGCAGTGTTTTTATCCCCTTCAGGCTTCATGTGGATTTGCTGCATGTCTGCATAGTTTACTGGAGAACTTCCATTTTGCAACCTCTGGACAGTACTGACAAGAGAAAATTAAAGCTCAAAAAAACCATATAAAACTATGAATTCCACTATTCAGCAAATTTTCCTTGAAAGAACCCACTGAAGAGGCCCAGATTTTGCAATACAGTGACTGGGCCGTTCCTCCAGAATATTGTCGGGTTGTCTTTGTTGTTTTTATAGTGAAGGGTTTTAAGTGTGTGTCACATGGATCAACTTCCCCATTCTTCTATATGGTCTAGTAGTTTTAATGATTAAAATAGTTCAGGTACTTTCCATTCCATAGTTTTATTTTTACTTCAGCATGTACAGAACTAAAAAGGCAATAACTTTTAATGAACTTTTGGGTTTCTTTTTTGGTTTTTTTGGTGAAACTTTATCATTCTGGGTGATTACACTAGCACACTCAAAATTAATTTGAAGGAAAAGAAATGCCTTTCTGTGTCCAATGAGGAATACCCTCATGGCTGTGATAGGAATGCTGGCAGTGAAAATGACTGGAAGGAGGAATCAGCAGGATCTACTTATTCAAATCAGTAATAATTGAGGATTTCAATTTCCATTCATGACAATCTTGATACAACGCACAAGCACTAGGAGAGGTCCTGCAGAACATGATACATACATAATACATCTTCTTGAACTTTTCAACACCTCTATAATATATATGCCCTATAATGCCCCCCAGCTTCCAGTTTCAAACTGATGTTTACAATACTAGCAACTTGGCTTGAGTTTCTGCCATAGACTTACTTAGCCACTTTCAAGTTTTCTCTCACACTCCCATCTAAACCGAAGCTGACAGATGATATCTTTGGGATAACAATGGTCTCTGCATCAGATCCTGCAGTAAGTGAGTAGCGGTACACCACCTTCTGCACAAAGAAAAAGATCACTCCTCTCCAACGTTGACAGTGCAGGGCTGTCACAAGGGGGTAAATCATTTCAGCCATGCATCTTTTATCTCTGTCTCCATTTTGAATCAATCCAGAGTTTCTGTGACCATAAGGGGACTGCAGCTCTGTTATTTATTGCAACTACTCCCACCATGACAACTGCTCTAAACCAGATTTAAACCACCAGATTAATTTCACAGCCAAGCAGGGCCACTAAATGACAGCACACCCCTGTATCCATACTGGTCATGTAACACCCAGCTCTGCCAGACCTTGTGCTCCCTGTGGCAGCAACCACCACAGCTTCAGCACTCACTGATTCCGGCAGGCAGGGAGGCATGGCATGCAGAAGCAACGAACTTAGCTTTAGCCTCTTCCACAGCACTCTGTGTTGTGATTTTTAGATTCTCCTTTTGCATCTCAGTTTTGGTCTTGCCTGGGAGAAGAAGCAATAAAGCTTACCCCAGCAAGCTTCCTAATCTTTGTTTGTTTATCAAAACTAAATTTACAGAAACATCTGCATACATGGGAACGAGTCTGAGCCTTGCAGCCACCCAGCTTTTGCCCATCCAAGATGGCACTCATTTGGGAATACCAGTACCTAGAGAAAGTGCATTATGGCTGTATTTAAGAAGAAACAAAAGACTGCAACACTACTGCTTAACAAGGTTTCATTTTAGTTTTGTTTAATTTAAGTATCGCTTAGCCCTTGACAAGATCTTAGCTTTATGGTGAGGTGTTGTGCATCAGCAACCACAGAATAAATAGTGCCAGCACCAGCTAAAGCCTAGACAGCTAAACAGCTTTGATCAGACCAGTGAGAAATGCCTGAAGGGAGGCAACACTGTATCTCAGAGCCCTGCATGGGATGTACAGATACCCAGCTGCCAAGAGCTCAGCCTGGTAACTCAAAGAAAGTTGGCAGGGATTGGGCTGAATGCCATTGCCACCCCAGCCCAAGCTGCGCCAAGCTCAAGCCAACAGCAAGGCAGAATCATAGAATCATAGAACTGTATAGGTTGGAAAGGACCTTAAGATCATCTAGTTCCAACCCCCTGCCATAGGCAGGGCCACCTCACACAAGACCATGTCGGCCAAGGCTCTGTCCAAATTGGCCTTGAAAACTGCCAGTGATGGAGCATTCACCACTTCTTTGGGCAACCTGTTTCACTGCCTCACCACCCTCATAGCTCCTTCCTGTTACCTAACCTGAATTTCCCCTGTTTAAGTCTGAACCCATCACCCCTTGTCCTATCGCTCCAGTCCTTGATGAAAAGCCTCTCTCCAGCATCCTTGTCATGAAACCCTTTGCAATTTCAAGGCTGAGAACAATCCTGCTCAGTGATCAAGTGGGTTATTTCTCAAGGGCAGCCCAAAGCCACAACCCTACTCTCCTTTACAACCAGCAGCAGAAGAGTAACAGTAGGGCTGTTGTTATATATAACATATATATGCAAACGATACAAAATATTGAGCTATAACTCAACCAGATACCTCTTGATGCTTCTGCATTTCCTGTGCAGATCAGATTTAGGAGCCTGGATCCAAACCCTAGGTTCTTTGCTGACTGCTTGGAGTCCCAAAGCTGGCAAAGCTACACGAGCTTTCTGGCATTTTTGTATTAAAGGGTGGTTGGTTTTCCATGTATACATTTAATTACTTCACATGTATCTGTTAATGCCCCTGATCTCTTCCTCTTTCTTAAAACTTAAAATTGCAAAACGGAAACCAGAAAAGGACTTTTTTTTTAGGTGTGGGACCTGGTATGAAAAATACAAAGGATGCTGAAGATACGTGAAGTGACAATACTGTTCCCCGGTCATGTATGCATTGCTTGGATAATCTAAGAAAGCAGCAATCAGACATGCATTAAAGAGTCAGGATTTACATAAATTCCAGCATGGAACGTGTCATCTGTACTCCTAAACACAAAAGGCGGCAGGATTCCTCCGCTAGTTCACATTTAAGCCCCAATTCAAACCTCTCCAAAGCACATGCTTCATTGTTGACATAAACAGGGATTCCTTCCCAAAGCGGGGCCTTCGTGTGCCGAGTGCTGGCCTTTAGCTCGCCGACATTCTCCAAAACAAGAGCCTGAAAAGCTGCTGTGGGAATATCATGCCCATTTACTACATTTACCGGATCTCAGTGATCTCACATCTAATGGACGCAGTTTAAAAACAGAAATATTTTCCCTCCTAAATGTCTATTTTTGCTACTGTAACAAAGACCATCTATTACAGATAAGTGTCTATGTCTCTGTTTTTCCATCTACAAGTACAAAAAATAGTAATTGGCTGTTCCAAAGGGCATTTCATGGAGACTAGTAAGGACATCTCCCTTTAAAAAAAAAACAAAAAAAATCTTATCTATGCCAGAATTTCTCCACTTGCTATTGCTACATTACTGTACTAATGCAATATGTAAGATCACTAACACTAAGCATCTGAAGGATGGCACATTTTTCTCTGCAATTTTTTTTTGTCTTTTAAGCACTTTCAACAGTGTACTTTTTAGATTCAGTTCCACTGTTTGCTTCAACAGTCAGTTTGTTGGTTTCCTGTTGCTCGCGTGGGTATTTCTCATAGCAACAGGAGAGAACAATGTTTTCAGAACTGGAAAAAGTGAGAGTGAAGCCAAAACACTGGTAGGGTGATCCAGGGGCAGATGCCACACTTGAAATCATACTCCTTGCTTAATGTGACTTGGGATTTCAGAGACTCAAAGAATTAACTCAGTTGGAAAAGACCTTTAAGATCATTAAGTCCAACCATTACCCCAGGACTGCCAAGACCACCATTAAACTATTTCACTGAGGGCCTCATCTATATTTTAAGCTGATTATCTCTAACAGGTATACTTAGCAACTGTGAAAAGCTGTGAATTTACCCTGCTGTAAGAGATGCTCAGATCATTCATTGAAAAGGGGGATTTGATAAGAACTGTGACAATCTGGCTGTGTTGTAAAAAGCCCGATGAGCTGAGCAAGGATTCCCCACCGGAGGCTGGGGGCAAGTCTCTGACCAGAGCAGTGCTGGGCCATAAACAGCCCTGGCAGCAGCGCCTGAGCTGTGGAGCCGGTTCCTCGGGGGCCTGGCTTCCTCAGTGCGCCGGCCCAGGCTGTATTTATGAATGGATGTGACGGAACTCCACCATGAGCCCGCGGTGTAACTGCATCACCCCATTGTTGCTACACACGCACAGCACTCACTGGGGAACAAAAAGCTGAATGAAGCAGAGCAGCTGCCAACTCAGGCAAAGACGACTTAGGAAACTATCTCATTCTTCCTTTCTTTTGGAGGCTATTTTGTCTGTTGTTTCCTTGCATACAAAATGTGGTCTGCAACAAGTAAAGCAGGGTAAGATACAGCAAGTCCTGTTACTTGGTTCCAAAACCACAGGCCCTAAACACTACAAAGAAGGGGATAAATGGTGTATGTGCTGTAGGAACAATGTTCAAATGGTATCCATTCAAGACAGATTTCCACGATTTTATACTGCAGCTCAACAGAAACATAATTCTTGAGCATGGTGGTTCTTTTCAGACCCGGGGGGGCGGGCGGGAGGGCGGAGGAATAATCCCAGCACTGACATATGTCACATATTTAAGTGGAGATATTTTATATGCCATATATTATGGATCCAGTCTTCAGAACAGCCTGACTCTACATTTGCAAGGGCTCAGATCCAGCTGTTTCGACTTGGTTCCCTTTTTCTTTCTATCTCAGGCCCTTAAATATTCTTTGGATTTTCAAAGCCACTCAATACACACAAATTCCCATCTGGAAACACATGTTCAAAAGGGACTTGTGCCTGAATACAAGGCTACACATTAGGTCTGCCTGAAAACCTTGCCCCTGCTGTTCATACTGGGGAGGACAACTCCTTTCGTCATCTAGATGCAACCTTGAGAGCTGGGCTCTAGGAAGAAGACGCACCTGACATGCACATACAGCTCTGACTACCCCACAGAGTGAACCTGGCCAGCCCTTCTGGCAGCTATGGTGACAAGAGAGTTTATCACACAAACAGCACTATTCAGCTTAATATGCGATCTAACCTTGCTGGCTTTTGTCAATGATGGAAGCCTGACCACATTTTTAAAATGAGATAACAGTTTCTATGTTTCAGTGCATTCAGCCTCATAGAAAGAGGTTGGAAGGGACTTCTAAATATCACCTAACGTAACCTTCTGCTCAAAAGAAGATTAAGTAGATAAAAGTTGTGTGCCTGATTTTTACTGACTTTATCCTACAAAATTCTGGTCCAAGGTGCTTTGTAACAGGTAAAGACGTTAGCTATCTACTCCAGCATTACTTTCTTGAGCTCCTCAGAAATCTTAAAGTACTTCCCTTCCATTAGGAGAACTGGGGTACCAGAAAATGGAAGGGCACAGGACAGACTCAAGGGAGATGCAAGCAGTAACCAAGCCAGGGCATGCTTACCCAGCACATGATTTATGAGAACACCCACAGGCATAGCTAGAAGGGGGTTTCCAGACGCATGGCTAGCGATAGACTGAACACTGGCTGCTCTTCCAGGAAGGGAGGAGGCAGATTTGCCCAAAACGTGTCTGTGGCAAAGCAGAATATTGACTGCAAGTTCTTAAATTGTGCCCTACCCATTCAGCTATCCTTCCTTACATCCCGTAATTGTACGCGGCGGGGATGCTTGTATCCTCCTGAAGCATCTGGCTCCACCAGGGACAGGATACTGAATGAACTGGAGTGCTTGTCTGGGATGCTATGGAAATTCCTGACTTCCTGAGTTGTTTATTTTTCCATTCAATGACCCACCAAGAGATTCACAGGGAGCTCAGCAGGTTTCTGTGAGTAGTCTGTTAACTCTTTGCCCACTGGCCTCTCCTCTTCACACAACACAAAGGAAATATTCCCACTCTCTGGCAGCAACAGATCAAAACATGCAATCCCCCATCCATCAGAGCTGTGTGAAGCCATGTGAGACTAGTTTTTAACAACTCTTTGGGACAATAATGATCAGAAAAGGCAATTCAGATATACCATGCAGGGCTACTTTCACTACCCATAAGACTGCTGAGCATCTCAGCTTCTCCAAGGGGAGCTGAGATATTTATTTTGGTAGATGTTTTTATTTTGTATTTTATTTTGAGATGTGTTTATTTTGGTAGACGGAAGGAGTAATGAAACTGAGGTTTGCATGGCCTTGTTGTCACTGTCTCTTCAGACTGTGATTCAACAGTCATCAAATGGCCCAGGGCACTGTTTATCAGAAATAGCTGTTATCCCTAGAATGACACTGACAGGATGCCATGTACTATCTGAAGCACTGCTTTGGATTCACACAGGATAGCTGACACCGATGTATTTCTGAAAGAAACACCCTTGTGTTGGTTGTTTGCTTACCCAAAAGCTGGGTTCTAAATTAAATGCTGTTTATTAGTAACATGGTTTTGGTGTAATTCTTACTGAAACATTCACTAAAAACATTATAGCACTAAATGCCAAACTCCAGGCTTAGTTACACCAGTGTAGGTCTCAAATAACTCCACTGATTTCAGACTCCTGGTTTCTGTGGCTATTTCCTAGCAAACAGATAGCACCCTCAAATTATTATTATCAAACAGTACAAGTTCAGAAAAGCTAACTGCACTTACGTTGCATCAGGATTTCATTATCATTCTCTAGTTTCATATGCTTGCATCTTTGAAGCTGAAATTTTTCATGCTTCACCTCCAACAGTGACATTCTTTAGAAAGCCAATGAGAAAGCCCCATCATCTGTTGCCATGCTAAGCAATCATACACACCAAAAGAAAAAGAAGACCCTCCAGTTGGTAAGGACTCTCCCCCAGCTCTCTGTTGCTTCCTGTGGGTTATCAGTGGCACGGCAGGGGGTGGGTGGGCAGAGTTCTTCCTCTGCAGAACTGTAATTCCTGTGAGTTCCCTTGCGTTTCCACCATGTGATGCCCCTGAAGCCCAGGAGCTCTCACTGCTTCCTCTTCCCTAACCTCCCCTTTGAAAACAAAACCATTCAAGAGTGATGTTGAATTAATTGTGTCGCTGCAGGAACAGCTCTCAGGCATCAGAAATTAGGAAGTGAGAGAACTAAAGCTGTTCATTCAACTTGAAGTCCCAGAGTAAAATATATTACATTAGTCTTTACTCTTCATTAACACAGCCTCGGGCTAACTCTTACACAACCTAGACAGTACATTTGTTCCAATAATACCTTTTACAGATGAGGCTGATAGTACTACCTATTGCTAAGACTGCCCCATACTCCTCCGAGACCCTGTTTAGAGTTGCTTATCTCTCTCTTAAGCTTTAATATGTGGAAGCTTCCATTCCTGGGCCCTTTCGCAGTTTTTCAAATGAAAATGTCACAGAGAAAGTTTCTACCAAAATATTTCTCCCATTCCCAATAGCTGACTAATGAAAAATACACTATTTTGCCCAAGTTAAAAATTCTGGTTACCTCTGGTTGGGCTGAGACCTCAAAGCTTGCAGGAGACAGACCCTGAGTTAAGGCCACCTCTGCCACAACAGAAACAGCTTGAAAAAATTACAGCACCTCTAACTTCTGCAAAGACCTCAAGTTTTTAGCAATTACACTGCCGAGAAACTTCTTTTGTCCCAAGTGTGCTCTGACTTGAGAAACTCCTCTGCAGTCTGTGGGGTGAGACCAGGAGCAAAGAGAAGAAGGCTTGCTTCTATTCAGTGCCGACAGACTCCTGGAGAGGAGATGTGACCAGTAAAATGTGGAGTCCTTTGTTATTTGGAAGGAGTGATATTTTAGTTGAGTTTTTGTCTAAAGGCTCAGTCAGATCTGGGAAGATTTACATTAGGGTGGCAAAAAGCACATTTCTAACAAAAACCCATCTGCTAAATTTCAAAGAAAAGGCATGAAGAACTTTTCAATGCAAAAAACAGCATCTTTTTTAATTCTTTCTTCTAATAACTTAAGAACTATTAAGCTGTTTTGGCAGGTATTTTCTTCCAGACTGAAACAATGAGGATAGAAAAAATCAGTGTAAGAGAGAAAGTCTGTCCAATCTGCAATACTCTGTAAAATGGCCTTACATTAAAAGGCATTGGGATGCCTGAGAAAGCTTCAATAGCTCCTATAATAAAGAACATAAGCTTTAAGTGCATAGCAGTAAGTATCAAATAAAGAGAATCCAGAAAAATTCCCAAGACAGCAAAATTAGCCACGTATTCCCTCCTCAAATATCACCATGTGTAATATGCTCGCAACATGATTGGAAAGTCGAAGTATGACTCTACCATATCAAGGAGGAAGAAAATTCCACCAGAAAGACACCCTACTGTGACTTTTCTTCTGTCCTACAAGCCTTCTCAAACATCTCCAGTACACACGCTGAGCATGGGAACAGACAACTGGGATCCTGATTCAAGCAGGGCTACGCACGTGAGGCAGCAAGGCACCAGCCAGCTTCCAGAAACACATGGAGAAGCACAGTAGGAAAACCCATGGGTGTAATTCCTACCATGCGGAGTGGCTGTGCAAGCAAGTAGCTGGATCTGGCCTTGAAAGACCTGAACATGACCACATACAATAGGAACTACAGTAACCCAAGTGAAAGGTGCTTAAGGAACAGATTACTACAGCAAGGGCTGCATCAGAAAGGGATGCTCAAAATCTTTTTGCTGGCAAAAATGATGGGTGAGGGAGGGAAATGTGACCAGGGACTCAAGGCACAGCTAAGTATCACATAAGGTCCCAATGACATAGGCCATGTGTTGAGCTTGCCCACCTTCACCTAAGAGCTAAGTATCATTAGCACCATTCTGTCAATGCTACCCAAACTTCTTGTCCATGCTGAAAAAGAGCAAGAAGTGAAAGATCCTTCTGACTGCACAGGGAAACTCTTACAGGAGATGAAGAACCACCCTGAACAACTCCCTGGCATCTCCAGAAAGACAGAACTCAGCTACTCAATGATCAAAACCAACCAAACACCACAAATGCAAACACACCAGCAAGGACTCTCCCTTCTGAGAAGTGCTAAAATACTGTGGAAACAGTATCAGAAATTTATCTGGAACTCACTGATACAGGAAAAATGGCCTGTTGATGGAAAGACTACACCATTAATCAGACAGCACAGGAACAGTGATAAGCTCTGCTGAGGGTAGCTGCTCTAGATTTGGGTTTTGATGGTACCTGAGCACCACTTGCTTCTATCCTTATAAAGGACTTCCAAATAACTACCTAGGGATTTCTGTGGGTAGTGATGTGTTTCACAGCAGCAGAAATTTAAGCCGAGTGAAATTACAACGTGAAAGCTCTCCCTAAACTTTGCAATTATTCTCTTCAAGCCTCCCTGTCCATGTCCTGCAGCCGTAACGGTTATTTGTGGCCCTGTTCCTCACCCCATGCTGTCACTACCTTGCTCTCAGCATTATCCTTGTCCTGCTAACTACCAAGTTGGTCCATCAGGCTGTAATTTCTATAGCTGGAAAAAACCCAAACCTTCTCTTGACAATGTTATGATGTATCTAATAATTGTACACTGTATTTATTCTGCACAGTAAAAGCAAGAAAAAGTTTTATAGCTGGGACATATTAAAGATGACGCATTGGAAACTGATACTTCTATGGTTAAAAAAGCATTATCTTATTCGCGGCGTGCATTTCAGAAAGCCTCACTCATTTTCTTTCCTTTTGAATTTTATGATGGCAAAACACATCAGCTTCCCAAGAGATGAAACTTGTGTTTCTACACAGACCAAGCACTTTAGATTTGCAGGAGCATAGGTTCCCTGCAGTGCCTCACCAATACAGGTGGACAGCAGGAGAGGCACTACCCCAAGTGTGCTCCTTTCAGTCCTCCCAGCTTTCTGGCAAGACTGCAATGCAGAGCTCTCAGGGTTGGGTTTTTTCATGCCCCCACAAGAAGCTCAGCCCAGACCAGAAAGCTAAATTTTGAGTGAGTCTGAGCACTACTGAAGTGCCATCAGATTCACATCTCCTACTGATGATGGGACTTCTTGACAAGCCACAAATACCCTTCATGGGGCAAACTTAGTGAAGTTACAGACAAAACCGCAGACAGCCTGGGTTGCACCTGCCTCAAACTGTGCCAGTGCTGAAGGATTAGTTCGTTATTCACCTCCTTCTATCAAGGATTTTTATATGATAACTCAGTGAGGGCCAGAAGAGGGTTGCAAACACAGGACTAGCAAACATACTGGTTTGCCTTATGCCTCAGGACACACTGTCACCAGGCTCGCCCCACTGCCTGAGGCAGAATCCAAGGCAGCTCCCCCAGACAGCACGCCAGACCATTACTCAGGGTGGGCAGAGCAGGCTCTCCCCATCAAGCTGCTAAACAAAGCATGAACGAAAACTGATCCCAGGAGGCCAAGGAGCTTTGGATATTTAAAGCACTGCAAAAAAAGTGCTGAGTCCACTCCTGCAAACTGCCTTCTCCGGGAGCATCCCCTTCTTCACTCCACTGGTCTTTCAGGATCAGGCTGGATTTGATGGCCTGGTTCTCCACCACACGCTTAAAAGTAAAAGGAGAAGAAGAATGTGGGACACTCACCACATCTGTGTTTGTGATCTTGGCCAGGAGGTCCGTGAGGCTGTCCCCATCATCAAGCTGAAGGCCACAGATGGCTGCCCCCACACTTCCAGTTGCTATCATTGACGGTGGGTACATGGCAAAGTTAAAATCTGCAAGAACAGATCTGGGAATTAGGCCAAGCCCAGACCAGAAAAGCTGCAAAACATCAGAGGCAAGCAACATAAAAAACCACACCCAAGAATAAAACCCGGGGAAGTAGAAGAAAGGGAAAAGTGCCACTCTTTTTGGTCCGGTGGAGCTCATTAGTCACACTGCTCATCACAAGCAGTCAAAGGAGGGGTAACAGGTCTGCAAATTAAAATGGAAATGCAGTTCAGTCTTTTATTCTCACTGATGCATAAAGTAAACCTGGACAATTTTTAATAGTCTTTCCTTCATTTTAAAGAAAAGGAAAAAGAAGAAGGAGGCTTTCTGTTATTTATGTCAGAAATTTGGGTCTCAGTCACATTAGAGCTCTCTGTATAACTGAAAAACTAACTGGAATAAGCTATTACAAAAGACCAAACTGAGATTTTTAGTCACGTCCATTTTTAAAGACTTAATTAACTTGAGCATTTAAAGACCTGTCCGGGAAAGAGGTTTTAATTAACGGTTCATCTTTGCCACCTTTGCAATTAGGAAGTGAGAACACTTATAGCCCGCAGCTATGCAATACAAGAAAAAAACAAAGATCACATTTATCATTAGTACTCTTTCTTAATAAATAAGTTGAAAATACATTTCAAAACTTCCTCTCACACGTCTGTGATCTATGGAGATCAGGAGAAAAATGAAAATAAAACTCAATGTTCTTATGACCTTTAATAAGACAAATTTATGGTTTATGATACTGCCATAGGCACTTGTTTATCATCATGTCTTACTAAACAGCATTTCCAGGAGATCTTCTCTATGAGTTTTCAGCTGGGGGGACTGGAGAAGAAGGAAGAGGAAATCCAAGTAATACTTCACATGAAATAAGCCATAATCAATATTCAGTCTATTTACAGAAATAGATTGTTACAGAAAACTGCCCTTCTGTTAACGGCAGGACCCAAATCTCCTCTGTCCAGCTAGTACAAACTGTAACCCTGTTGATGTCTGCTGTAGTTTCAGACACATGGACAGTTGTTCTCGGCCTCCCAGACTCTGAGCTGGCAGGTACTGCAATAGCTGTGGAGACAGCATGTTCTTCTCCAGACTGGAATGTGTCCCTGGGACCCACGACGAATGAAGCACTAAGGTAAGAATGGGACTCAAGTCATAACATTCATTCAGAGGGACTGGAAGGTGGCGTGTTAGAAGCAGGGAGAGGAAAGGAGGAGCTGCAACCCTGACATAGGTTTATCTGTCTCACAAAACCACCAGGAGGTGATCACCTACAAGCCCACCACTGCACACTGCTTCCTACCAGGAGAGCTCCAGAGACATCACACTCTGACAAACACTTCTGAAGGAGCAATTTTCCATGGACTGAAAACAATAAATATGGACTGCATATACTATAAACATAGTAAATATGCACTACTGTAATAGTAAGAACCCACTGTTATATAGGAAAGCTGATGATCTTGAAAATTAAGTTCTATTACCCTCACTAATGAGTGAGTCAACAGGAGACCCCTGACTCCTACGTACCAGTGCAGGACAGCCCTGATGTGTGATCTCAGCACACACTGAGGTAACAGGAATTGCACTTTCATGATCAAAATCACCTTTACATTTACCTCATGTGGATTTATAGACATATATGGAAGGGCTAGCCCCATTCAGACTGTAAAAGGATGACCATGGAAAATAGGTCAGGCTACCTGACACATAGCACATGCACTCCCCACCGAGCCCACCCTATCTCCAGCGCCTCAGGTTGCAGTTGCACTTATCATTGGGCCACACCTCAAGAGCAGGCCATAAATACAGGATTTTAAGTCCTTGAAACAGCCCTATTTTTATGCCATTTTGCCTATCTTCTTATCCATTTCTACTGACGGGGGCCCCAGGACTTGACACCGGGTGATTGTAGCAATAGCTTGTTCCTATGGGTTGATCTTGTAGCTAGTGGCTCCATGGAAGAAGTGTGACTGTTGAGCCACCGGTTTGCAAAGTCCGATATTGGAGAGACATCAATTTGATAGGCGGACCACTCGGTGGATAAAGAATGGCTGGATGGCCACACACAAAGAGCTGTAGTCAATAGCTCAATGGACGGCTGGAGACCAGTAACGAGTGGTGTCCCTCAGGGATCGGTGTTGAGACCGGTCTTGTTCAACATCTTTGTCAGTGACATAGACAGTGGGATTGAGTGCGCCCTCAGCAAGTTTGCCGATGACAACAAGCTGTGTGGCTCAGTCGATATGGTGGAGGGAAAAAATGCCATCCAGAGGGACCTCGACACGCTTGTGAGGTGGGCTGATGCCAACCTTATGAAGTTTAACCATGCCAAGTGCAAAGCCCTGCACCTGCGTCGGAGCAATCCCAGGCACGGCTACAAGTTGGGCAGAGAAGAGATTCAGAGCAGCCCTGCAGAGAAGGACTTGGGGGTGTTGGTTGATGAGAAAATGAACATGAGCCGGCTTCAGTGTGCGCTCACAGCCCAGAAAGCCAACTGTATCCTGGGCTGCATCAAAAGGAGCATGACCAGCAGGTTGAAGGAGGTGATCCTGCCCCTCCACTCTGCTCTCATGAGACCCCACTTGGAGTATTGTGTACAGTTCTGGTGTCCTCAACATAAAAAGGACATGGAACTGTTGGAACAAGTCCAGAGGAGGGCCACAAGGATGATCAGGGGATTGGAGCACCTCCCATATGAAGTCAGGCTGAGAAAGTAACAGAGCAAAAAGAAAAAAAAAAAAGAAAAAAAGCAAAAAGGAAAAAAAAGCAGAAAGTAAGCTGAGCAAATAACAGCTTTCAGCCTGGAGAGGAGAAGGCTGCGTGGAGACCTCATAGCAGCCTTCCAGTATCTGAAGGGGGGCTATAGGGATGCTGGGGATGGACTATTCATTAGGGACTGTACTGACAGGACAAGGGGTAATGGGTACAAACTTAAACAGGGGAAGTTTAGACTGGATATAAGGAAGAAATTCTTTACTGAGAGGGTGGTGAGGCACTGGAATGGGTTGCCCAGGGAGGCTGTGAATGCTCCATCCTTGGTGGTGTTCAAGTCCAGGCTGGACAAAGCCTTGGGTGACATGGTTTAGTGTGAGGTGTCCCTGCCCTAGCAGGGGGGTTGGAACTAGATGATCTTAAGGTCCTTCCCAACCCTAACTATTCTATGATTCTGTGAAGGGCAGAAATGGCTGAAGGACTCCAATAATGAGAGAATTTTATAAAGATTGCAAATATATGTGCTTGCATGACTGTTCAGAATCTCCTCCTGGTCCACAGAGCAAATAACAGATGTCTACAATGTTTAATAATGTTCAAACATTCATAGAAGAGACCTTGCATCCCCATAATCTGCTCTCATCTACACAGAGTGATTCAGCAGCAATTTCACTGATTTCTTTAGAAAAGAGATAAATTAAGACTTCATCTCCATGGGTATGTTTCTCCTCTTGTACACACTGCATTTGCTTGGGTTTATGAATTCCTTGTGCTTGCATTTGATGTGACTGAGGCTGCACTTCATCAACATGGTCCTAAGTTGAGAAGCGACTCGTCCATTTAATCTTTGGACTTACCGGGCTGAGTGAGGGACACAGCTCCAGCCTGCCCTCTGAACTTCCTTGCCTCCTAGGGTCTTGCATCAAGACCTTCACGTTATCCCAATGCTCGTTTTCTCATGGTTGATTTTATATCTACTCCCAGACACCGTCTTCCTAGGAAGCTGAATAAAGAGCCACAGTGCCCCTGCCAACTAGCACTGCTGTAGGTCTGCTTCCACGTGGGGTCACATGCGAACATTTCTATGCCCAATAACCTTGTTAGTTCCCTTAATGTCATTCATAATGCAAATGAGACAGCGAGCGAATGGCCAGAGGCCCAGACTGACTAAAGCTCAGCATCCAGAAAGTCTTACATTGCCTCTAGCTCTAAACTAACTTCCCTCCATAACAAGCACCATAAACTTGGCTATCAAAGCTACACATGCCCAGTCTTTGTTGTACAACAGGCAGCGATTTGTATCACTGGCTTCTATTTTTAGCATATTAATTAACTACTGCAACTGGTGAGGCAAGTGTCTCCAACTGGAGAGTGTGGCACCATTGTCTGAAGTCATCACCTCATCTCGCGCTATTGAAAATCATGGCAGTGACCCTCCTGCTGATATGAATTTAACCTGACATGCCCACAAAGGGATGGGGGGTGGTGCACCAATTTTGTGCACATGGTTCTCCACATCACCCTGGACCCTATTAGTGTGGAAAGAGCTCATTGAAAGAAAAGAAGCCACATTGTGCTGGGCCACCTAGAGGGTTGAATAGAAAAGGCTGAGGAAAAGAGCAGGCAGTGGAATAAAGGCCGTAATTAACATATTTCCATATTCAAGCAAAGCAATAACTATGTGAAATGTTTGTCAAGGTGCAACGAAAGCATAAATATTAAGTACTATATCTGGGGGGATGCAGAACCCCCCTCCGAGTCCTGTACATTCCATCAAGAAATTCAAAACAAGCTTTTTATGTGTTATTTTCAATTATAAACCTCTATCCCTGCTTCCCCTGTGGCAACAAGCCAAATCCTGCCATTCTCACCCAGGTAAAACTGCCCCCCCGAAATTAAGTCACCAGCTTGCCCTGGTGTTAAAAAAAAATTCTAGAATAAAAGAAGGGGAGAGAGGACCTATATATGTGGAGCTGAAACATATACTTTTACTTAAAATTCTTGTTGCAGATGATGACCCCTGTATTACAGAGGGAATTTTACAAAAAGCACTTTCTACTGGGCACCTGAAGCAAGGCTATGCGCTAAATCCTTCTTTTGGACCTACGTGCTACCTTGGTTAGTGGGCACTCAGAGCCTGTACTGAAGACATGGCTCTGATTCTAACTTTGTTGTGATTTATACAATTCCATGGGAAAGTACAAACCAGTCTCATTAAAAGTTAAAGAAGTAGTGCAACAATGCGTAGTCTGTGAGAACCTGAGCACACAAACACTTCAAGGGAAGACACTGCATTATTAGAAAGCAGGACTTGCTTTGCCTTCTATTACTAGCAATAAGCACTAGAAACTATCCCATCCCCATTTCAGTATCACCTTTTTCTTAAAGGACCGTAAAAACAAAGGACCAGCTTTGCATAACCCCACTGACTTCAGTACTGGAAATAAAAAAAGAGCTGATACAAGAAAAAGCGCCCTTTGAAAAACAGCCACTTCTGGACCAGGCAGCTGGAGTCATCAAGCAAATTCAGGGTGCCCTAAACCCACACCCTGCTTTCAAACTGGAGCTTACACAGCAAGGGCATGAACACAATCACATGCCAAGGATGTTTTTCTGCTGGTGTGTCACACGTAATCCATGGTCAGGTTCTAGGACCCTGCACACTGCAGCTGAGCTGTTTTGCTGGCTCTCTCCTGATCCAGTGGACTTCACTACCTCTGAGCCAGGAAAATGCAAGGTTGACAGTCAGTCTAAAGCAGGAGGGAACCGGAGGCAGGAGCCCAGAGAGGTCCTGCAAGGGGAAGCCCTAACTCGCAGCCAATAAATGAAAACTGCCGGAAGGAAAAGAGCACTGACAAATATCCAGGCTGAACGTGCTCAGTGTGCCAAAGCCAGGTGGGAACTCTATCTTCTTACAATGACCCTTATTATTGCTCTGGCCACTGGCTGGGTTTTTTTTAAGGGCCCGTTTTAAGCTATATAATTTGATAGAGGTTTATTTTCAGAGTTTCAACGGCAGAACTGGAAATTGCTGGCTTGAGGAAGGTAATTCTCATGGGGTGAGGGGTGGGAAGGAGAAGAAAGGGAAAGGAGAGTTACCTCCATCAGGAAAACAGAATCATGACAGTCATAAATACTGATTTTTAAAACTACATAGATAATGGTCAAATTTCACCCAGCCTCAAACTTCACACAGCCAATGACTGTACTATGAAGATATGCATGGATGTACATTCTGCAAACTAAGTCTAAAAGAAAGGTCTGAGGGAAACAATGTAAGTAGTGAATTAATTCTTGCCTCTGATCCAAATGCAATTCCAGTATCAGTGTGTTACTTTTTTTTCCCAAATGCAGCTGGTTTTAATTGCATTGGCCATTTTTTTGTCTTGCTTTCGTATTTCTACAAGGCACTGCAAGTTTTCCCCATGTTAACTATTTCTTTTTCTCAAGGCAAAACCATGAGACTCTTCAGCCCTTGAAAAAGGGCATGGAAGTGCCAAGGATAATCAAACAAAAACTGTCAAGTGAAACAGAATGCAAACCTGCTCCTATCCTTTGAGTAGGTGAGAGGGCAGATACTCAATTCTGTTCCAGGACTACAGTAAAGAAAAAGTATTTGGCCTTTATACAAATGGGTCTGAAGTATCCTAAACACTTATGCTCCATCACAACCATCCAAGTAAGGTACTTGTTCTAAGACAAGGAAACACAGTGTATGGACAGTCTATGTAAAGTGTACGAGTAATCACTACAATATGCTCATTAGCTGATCATAAACACTATTTCTGAACAACTGTTTGCACCAGTTATTATTTTCACTTGTTCTACACCTTCACTAAGGAAGCCTAACCAAGGATCAAGACTGTGTTAGCACTTCAACCACCAAAAGGTCTGATCTGCAGCTGGTCAGAGGTCAACTTGAAAGACAATAACTTATCTGGAAGTGCTGGAATTACGCCAGCTTGTATCAGCAAAAGGGTCTCTTCCTCCATTTCCTTCTACCTCAGCTTTCCAGATCTGATGTATCCTACAAGTTAAGGAGTCTGCTCATTTGAAAAATTCCCCAGGCCCTGCTTACTTGTTGTTGGAGCTTTCACAGCTCTTGTGGCTCCATTTTGATGGAAAACTTAATATACTGCCTCTCCCAAGAACCAGCAAGAGCGGTAATAAATTCACATGTATTACTCTTTCTTCTGTCATGCAAGAAGTATTCATGCAACCACAGCCACTTTGCAACATATATTTTATTTCTAAGAGATTAATCCACACAACAAAGCCTCTGTGGACTTCTTTCTTTCCCTCTGCAGACTTCTTTCTTTCCCTCTGCAAAGAACAGCTCCCAAAGAAAACTCATACCACACTTCTGTCCTCTGAGCCCAAGTAAGCCAGTGTAAGAGCCCAATAAGTCTTATATTGGCTGAGAGGAGAACGATGCACAGTAGACTTTCCCAGCAGGAGCCTTGAGGACCAAACATACCTCTTGGTGTTACAAGGCATTCTGTGTGGTTGCCCTCCACATCACTACTAGAGTTGTGGCCTAATCTTGCAGTCTTTGCTCAAACAACACTCCCATTGACTTCCACAGAACTTCTGTCTGAGTAAGGACCCAAGATTTGGCCAAGGAGTTTATAAAAAAGCCTTCTCAGCTTTCAAATGTAATGATTAATGTCCCAGAAACAGTGGGCAGAGGTTTGGCACTCTGTACAAAACTGACTTAAAGCTGAAATTTTCCTCCTCTTTCTCAGCCTCTTTGCAGACACAGACTTTGAAAGCCACCGGTCTATGAGATGCTGAATTGTATCCATCATGGAAACATCTCACCTGCCTTAGGACTCAGCTGAAGCACAGAAGAGACCATGCACAGGGCTGAGGCTAGAGATCTACAAGTTGCCTTCTGCCCCTGCAAGCCTGCAAAGCTTTTTGCTTGCAAGTTTTGCACGCCACTTAAATACAACACTTAAAACCTCCTCACTGAGGCTGGTCCCTCCGTTACAGCTTGCGTTCAGAGACGCACAGCTCCTCTTCCTGCAAGCCTGACCTGCACAGCCTGCCTTCCTTCAAAACCCATTCCCTTACAGGCTCTGACATAAAAAGGGGATATCCTGAGTCAAAATAGTGGCTCTAGCCTCCAGCACGAGACTGTAACATAGGGAAGCAGCTGGGCATCTGTGACTCTGAACAGTCGGGAAGAAGAAATGGATGGTGTGCTGAAGTTGAGGCAATAACGCACATTCTCTTTTCACTCCCAGTACGGCATGCTCTGCACACAGCTCTGTAACTGGTGCCCTCTCCCATTACTCCAGAAGCAATTCCCTGGCTTGGAGCACGGCATGTACAAGCAAGCGGGCAATCCCTGAGAATACATTTCCAAACTGTGGAGTGATGCTGTGTGAACAGACAGAGGAGGAACGAGGGGTGCAAAGCAATGAACAGATGGAGGTAGGGTCAGAGTGGCAGAACAATGTGATCCCTGAAAGCAAAAGAAGAATTATTTCCATTGGGCTCACAGATAAACAATAAGCAGTAAGCATCAATTTTGCCAAGCTATATTGTAAAGACGAGGACTCCAGAAGCACCCTCTTAGTGTCTTTAAAATTCAAAAGACTCCTGAAGGAGATTTTACCTTGCACAGGGACCCACCAGTGGGAAATGACATAGCAACACACTAGGCTATGCCAGTATATCAGTCTATGTACTTACTGGGCAGTGAGCGAGGCAACTGGCAGAAAGCTGGTCTAAGCATGGGCAATTCCCAGCCAACAGATTGAGCTCTCACTCAATGACAGTACCCTGTTTGCACAGCCATGGTGCTGTCAGCACAGTCAGGGACAGGCTGCAGGCACATGCCACTTTCAGCTCCTTCCACTGGAGAAGTAGGCTCCTGAAAGCATTGAGTGCAGGGCAGGCAAAAGAGAAAACTTTTTATTCAGGGAATAAGCTTCTGTCTTGCTCAGCAGCCGTATGTTCAGATGGGACCAAGGGCAAAGAGGGATATGTTCCAGTTTCAGTCATGCTCATGTGAATCATTAATCACCACAAGGACTGGGGAGAGGCTGTGGATTTATATCCACACAGCTTCTTTCAGAAACTGGCCTCAAAATAAATACAGAGAAACAGAGAAAATGTTTGAGACGAATATACAAAAGAAGTAAGTATCACCTCCTTTTGTGTAATGTTCGAAGAGAAAGAATATAGAGATGAATATCAAAATGATCCTACACATCCAGCCCAACATCCAGAACTGTTAATGGCCGCTTCCCCCTCTGTTTGCAGACCCAAAGTGTTGCAGGACAGGATCACAAGTGGCTCTGTAAAGGCAGGGAACACTTGGGAATTTCTGGTTTTGTGCTTTCGCTGGGAAAGTAAAATGAAGCAGTTGGCGAAGAACTCAGGCTAGAGGAAAAAGTTCAAAATATGCCAGATTTTGCATGATACACTAAAGAAGATGAAAAAGTACTTGAGAGCAGAGAAAGTTGCAGTGAGATGAATTAGGAAATAAAAATAGATTAATTTATGTGCTTCTGACCAGAGCTGTTAGCCAGCCAGCAAGGTCAGGTCTGGTAACAGTAAAGAGTGAAAACCAGGCTAAAAACACGCACGGAGGGAGCAAGGGAAGGGGCAGCCACATGTGAAAGGAGGTCATATTGCTGAAAGAAGGCAAATGGGGAAATGAAACACCAGGCTTAACCCAAGCTGGCAGAGAGCAGAAGCTTTGAGGGAGAAAGGGAAAGAAGAAACACAGCAGCCGATGACAGCTTTGCAATAAATGGGACAAGAAAAGGAAATGACAACTGGATCTGGAAGGAAGTCTGACGAGAAGGGGCTTTTCTTCACCAAGGAGGGCAAGAATGACTTTGAGAAGAGCGGCAGTGAAAGGGAAATACAGTAGTAACAACATTTCTACAATGCAAATGGGGGTAGTAGCTTGCTAATAAACTGCGATGAGATAGAAAACTGGGAATGAGGGCTTGGGTAAGACCTCTGCTTTCAAAACTGCAAGGGGTTGAGGGTCCTTCTCAAAATCAAATGCCAACCCAGTGGTTTGTGGAAAATGGGAAAAGAAAATACAATCTACAGCCAGCATTATGGTGTGCTGTCTTTCAGGACACTCCATATGCAGTCAATTATGTCTTCCACTTGCAAGAAAAGAAACTCTAACTTGTCTTCCTAAACTCTACGTAGAGGACTTCAGTTCATGCATAGCATGAGATGCATAACATGAGCAGCAGGTCATACAGTGGAAGCACATGAGACAAGTGCATGACGGGGCCAAGGGCTGGAACTCTTTCCATTTTGGATCTCAGTAAATGAACTAGTAATGCATGGAGCTAACCATCAAAGAATTCATGGAGGGAGTGGAAAGAAGCCATAGACTTTGGAGAAGTCCTTCATGGCCCACAGTCCTGTAATGGTCTGATTACATGGAAAACTTCAAGGGCAAAGGATTACAGAGAAGAATTTGAAAAGTTAAATCACAATGAAATCTAGGTCACTCAAGAAAATGTCCTCTTGGATTGAAAAAAAACAAACCCAAGCTCCAAAACCCCCCCCAAAAAACTAATGTAGAAGGCGAAAGGGCGAAAGCAACAAAAGACAAAAATAGAAGGAAGACTGGTCTGGTCTGGAAGACAACATCCAGGTATGTTGGAGGATGATGGCTGATGGCATCGTGAGGATCCAGAGAAACATTCATGGGAAAGAAAGAAGAAAAAGGGCAGTGTGAATGAATCCTGAGAAGGCAAAGAAAGAAGGCAAAGCTCATGTATCAGATTAAATCTGAAGTAAAAAGCTAATTAGTCCAGAAATGTCTGATGAATTACCAGAAGTGATCCTGCAGACTTTCAGCAATATTCCTGTTGAGTCCTGGTTTTTTTTGTCTGAAAAGAATCATGCAGCCACGGGAAAGGAATGGAAAGCTTGAGCATCTTGGTAACCAAGTCAATTACCCTAACACTGCCCAGATACAACTCTCTAAAACATATCACTTGAGGTAGGCAAAACCGGTCTGCATAGTAAAAGAAAGAAGGAGCCATAGCACTAGACATTCATACCCAAAAGCTGCATCATCTTCTTTTCCCCTCTGCAAACACGCAGGCAGAGCAGTTCCTACCACACAGGACTAGGTATGTCAATCTGTAATGAATTCAAACACTAAGCCATATACTCCTTGTTGATAACCCTGGCAAACACTGCATGCTGTTCATCTGTTCCAGGACTAGCTTCTAAGAGATAATCTAAATGTTAATCCCCTGGATGAAAATTAAGAGTACATTTATTTTGTGAAAGTCACTGGGAAAACAAACAAACAAAAAACCCCAAACAAACAAGCGTTTTGCAGACAGGTATAAATTCAAAGCTGCTCTTCCACATAAGCAGTTATTCCCATCTAAGTCTTCAGAAACTGTATTCATCCAACCATACAACAAAAGAGGAGTGTAACAGTTCCCTGCTTTCTTGGAGTGAAGTGAAGGAAGCATCTAAATGTTTAATAACGGTCATTCCCTACGCTTCAACAATGCGGTAGTATCACAAACATGTTAAAATACAATTTTTACTTTTTATGTGGACAGCATCCAGCTAATGAAAAATTTACAAACACATTAATTTAATCCATTAGCCCAACACATTTTGGGCTAATGTGCCGTAACAACTTCTAGTACTTTGGCTGTCCCACATCTGTCCTTACAATCTGTGGCTCCTAAAAAACCTAGTGAACAGGGCAAAGTAGAAAGTCATATGATCTACTCCAGCCTTACTGACTTCACTGCAAAAAACCTGCACGTTATTAGAAGTTAGTAGGACTGCAACTGCATTACAGTTCCCAACTGCAAGGATTGTTTCTCCGCAGTTTCAGAGCCTCTGCAAACTGCCCCACCAGCTTCAGCACTCTTCCCGCATCATGTAAGGATGCAAGGGATGAAAAGCCTTTGTACCACCAGAAATTAATGTGCCCTCCTAACCACACAGCAAGCAGCAGGTACACGCAGAACACCTTGGCCTACCTGTGGCACATAGGGCAATAAACGTTTGTGCATGCTTCCGGATCAAAAGCAACTTGTCTTTAGGTAGAGGCAGCTTCCTTAGGATGTGTTCAATGAAATCGTGTGGGGTGACAGCTGCGAGGTTCCACTTCAACTTCCCCAGCACCACCAGCTCCCATTCCTGCAGGGTGGGGAGAGAGAAAGGAGAAGAGAAGCTGTAAGCAGTGCTAAAAAAAACCTCCCCAAACCCCCTTCACCTATTTCCTTGATTGTAATTATATTGCTGATTATATCACTGCTGAATTGGTCTTGCTCAAACATTTTTTTCCATATGCCCCTACTGCTTTGAAGTTGTTGACTTTATTCTTTTTCTTTCTTTTTTTTTTTTTTTAACACTGGAAATGTCAAGCTCTACTGAAAATAATGAGACCTGGCAGCTCCTGCCAAGGTTTTACTTTTTTTGTATCCAGTGCTGAATGCCCACCCAGAAAGTTTAGCCTGCAATTAGATATTGCCAAGGTCACTGTGGGCCTTTCCTAGTAACTTCTTTTAAATGGCTATAGTCCTTACTTTATAGCCATTTAAAGCTCTAAGGATAACCATGTACAAAAATGACCCAGATATACATGCTTTTTTCCAAGACTGGGGAAGTTAGCTTGATGGCATTCTCTCCCAAAACTGTATTTGAAAGCGCCTGCAGATAAATCTGATGGTACTTAAATGACTCCAAGACAGGCTTTGCAGAAAGGAAACACACACAAACGCAGCCAAGAAGTAGCCTGCATAAATTATCTGCCACTGTATCATGTAGGATCCATTCCCAAATTCTTTGCATACCCAAAACTCCCAGTGAAATCAAAGAAAAACTTGGGTGGGTATGGAACTACTGGTGATTCCCTACAACAAGATTACGTGTAGAAATGGTACTTAATGAACAGATCTAGCTGTGGGGCTCAAGCAGGGCTAGACCTGCATCCTTCAACATTCAAAGTAGGTTTTGAATACCTCACAGTGTCCTGCAGAGAGAACAAAGCTCAGGCCTTGGACTCACTTCTATCTCATGCATCAACTATTAGCTATTAACTAAATTCCATGCACTGATTCTTGAGTCCTGATGATGCATGAGGCTGATGGAGCCCAGTGTGGCGGGGAGCCCCAGCTAAGCTTGCAAAGCTGGCAAGTTGAAAAAAAAAAAAACCTTTAATTTTGCAGCTGAGGAGACGTCAACCGGCGTTGCTGAGAAACCATAAACATGGACCCCACAATGCCATTTCTGCCGTTGTTTCTCTGAATAGATGCCCGTTTTAACAGCAAGTTACTTTCCTACAGACATTCCTACTGGATTATGAAAGAGCCCTCCATAGCTTGGAAAACCTCATGTTCCCATATGTAAAACGCCCCTAAAGATAGATTGTGTTTTTTTGCTTCCTCAAGAAAACCCATAAACTGTTTGAACATAATGGCAACTACGTTAACTAAGGACTGATCTTCCCAACATCACTAACGTCATAGGTTTTGATATAGAAGAGCACTTAACCTAGATACAGGGAAGCACATGCTTAAACTCATGTGGTACAAAAAGGTAGGCACATCCTTCCATGGTTTCTCACACGGGGGCTGCAGCACTTCCAATGACACTGTGTACCACTGACAGCATGCACCACTGATGGGACTCCTTGTGCCTGCCACAGCCATGTCAGGGTTTGCAGCACGCAACTCTTCACTCTGCAGAAGCATGAGCTCCCAACCCCTCCCTGGGGGAATTCCCACCGCCTTCGCCCAGTGATTCACAGGAGAAATTCTCCTGGGATCCAGCCGGGCGATGTGCACTGACCAGGATCCGTGAGCACACAGCCAGCTGACTGAGAACACATCTCACCCAGAGCCGTAAATACCTCCCTGGCGCTATGCACCATGAAGCACTCTGCAAATATTACCGATTCCCTTAAATAATTCTCTTTTTTTTTTGTTTCTGCCTTCACCATGGTCGAATTGATCCTGAACTACCAGAAGCGGCATTTTACACCGGGGGTTGTTTAACCGAGATGCATTTTTACCTCATCACCTGCACCAGTGATAACCTACAGCGTAGCACTCTGGAGACACAGGGCCGTGGCTCCCCACCTCACAACCCAGCCACTCAAAGGCAGGCTCCGCGGTCTCCCCGCACACCACCCCACTGCCATACCCTCCCCATCCCCTTGTGCTCCATCACCAGGGAGAGGCACCCCCGTTGTCCCGGGACACGGCCGGGAGCCCCCCGCCTCACGCCCGCCCCGCCCGCCGGGGGCGCGGGGCCGCCTGGCAGCTGCTCAAGGGGTGAAGTCACACCCGGAGCCGCGTGTCTGCCGCCAGGTGGCGCCGCCGCGCCGCGCCGCCAACCCCCGCGCACGTGCGCCCCGGCGCCCTCCCTGCCCGGCGAGGTCCCCGGTGCGGGAACACCCGCACCCACCAGGGTCTACGGGACACACGCACACACACACACACATGGGGGACGTGACACGGACATGGCAAAACCCTGCAGCAATGGGACGGGAAGCACCGCTGGGGTGGCTGCGGAGGAGGCCGAGCCCACTGGGAAGCCCCACGTGTTGTGTGCGTGCGCCTGTCCCCCAGACCAGTCTCCCTGTGGCTTCGGGTAGCCCCCTCTCCGAGTGCTTAGCACTTTTTGACGTGGAAAGCGTGATTTTGTAGAAGGTGGGTGGCGGGTGACACAAGTGATGCCTTCAGCGTGTGAGAAAAGGAGAGGGGAGAAAGTGGCCAGCACAAGCTGCCAGAGAGAAGGTGAAGAGGGAAAGGGTAGGGGGGGCTGCTTACCAGCAGCTCTTGGGGTTTGATGGAATTGTCCGTATATATGCACAGCTTCTCGGCTGTGAGGGGGATTGTCTCTTTCAGCTTGGAGGCTAGGAACATGCACACTGCCCCCAGCAGTTGCAGATGGCACTTTCGAGTGGGCACCACAGCTAAGAATCTGTCCAAGTAATTCATGGCCAAAGGGAAAACTTCTTCTTCGCACTTCTGCTCTTCACAGACCTGCAAGCGAGGGGAGTGTGGGGAGGACAGGGCAGTGGGATGGGGGTGGAGAGAGGAGAGAAAAGACACAAGAAGGAAAAAATAAATAAATGAGTGATCCCACGAAACAGACCTCTGCCTCCCCGCTATGGCTCCTGCTATTTTTGTTTCCCGGGGAGCTAAATTTTGGGGGAGGGGGAGATCTCTGGAGAGGCTGGGAAGGCTGTCAATCGGCTTTCACATTCCTTTAGTTCATTCAGTAAGAAATGAATTCAAGACACTGTGTGGGAGAGCCGAAGAGCCCCATCCAGCAGCAAGCGAGCAGCCTCCGACTTTTTTTTTTTTTTTTTTTTGCGACCCAATTTTTTACTTTTTTTTTTTTTTTTTTTTTTTTTTTTGATTTCGTCATATTTTCAAAAAATCGATAAAAATATTGCAACTTCCCCGGGGGTCCCGGTTTTGGTGCTGGTGGCATCCTGGGACGGTCCCCTATCGTTTCCGACAATTGCAAAAATTCCCCCGGGGGGTGTCCCCCAGCCCTGCGCCCCCGATCCGGAATGGGGGGGGGGGCGAAGGACGGGAGACACAGCGAGGGCGAGGTGGGGTGGGGAGAGCCTGAGCAGCCTGGATCCTTCTAGCAGGAGCGAGCGAAAAATTACTTCAAAAATTTACCAAAAATCGGAGCAAGACAGAAAAAGAACAATTCGCACATGAAAACCAAGCGGGGACTCTGGGCTTTCCAACGCAGGGGGTTTGGTCAGGGAAAGGTCCCCCCCAAAGGAGATCCGAAGGGGCAAATGATGGGTGGTGGGACCAGGGCAAGGCAAGAGAGACTGCGGGGATCTAGGCCCGCTGCCGCCCTGCCTGAAGTATCGGGGCGAAAGGGGGGTTCGCCGCCAGCTCGGGCTTCCCGACAGACCCCCGCCAGGCCGAGAAGGAAAGGGGGCGCGGCGGCGGGGGGCATTTCCGAACCCCTTCTTGGAAATGGGGGGTAGACGGGCTCGGCGCCTCCGAGCACAGTTGCATGCAACGCAACATGGCGAAAAAAAGGCACGTCCTCACCACTGCATACGTGGGCATGAAACCCTCGCTGGGCAAAACGCGGGGGTCAGCGGGCACCCCCCGTCCCTCGCCCTGCCCCGGGCGCAGCTCCCTTTTCCCAGAAAAGCCTCATTCCCAAGCGCTCTCGGCAGTCCGCCGCCGGCGGCGGCTTTTCTTTTGCTTTTTAATTGCAAATGACTTTTCCAACCCCCCACCCCCCGCTTCCTCCCTTCCTGCACCCCGCTTTGCAGCAGCCCCCCGGAAGGGGCGATTTCACCCGTGGGCTGTCGATGCTCCCCGCGCCCCTTCCCCCACCGCACAGCTCGGCACCGCACCGGGTGAGCGCAGGAGGGGGAGGAGAAGGGGCACACACACTCAGAGGACAAGAAGAAACCCCACCGCCACCGGAGGGGCGAGAGGCTGCAGGGGGAGAAGGGCCGAGGCGAGGCGGAGGTGCTGCCTCCCGCGACACGCCGCACCGAGGGGCCGGGGGAAGGCGCGGGGATACAAACCTCCAGCATCCAAGTGGCTACCATCCTCCTCATGAAGGGCTGGATGTCCTTCTGGACGCACTTGAAGTAGGAGCACTGGGGCAGATACCTCTCCTCTATGGTTAGTAAGTTGTGCAAAACGCGGTCATCGTAGAGCAAGTTTGGGTCAGGGAGAGCTCTCCTCATGGGATCCACCTCGCAGCACAGCAGCTCCATGTTTCCAAAGAGATCTCCCTCTTTCTCTGATGGGAAAGGTTTCCTTTTTTTTTTTTTTTTTTCCCTTTTCCTTTTTTTTTTTTTTTCTGGGGGGGGGAAGGGGTGGGGAAAGGAGAGGGGCAGAGGAGGAGGGGTAGGTGGGTGGGAGGAAGGCGGCAGCAGGGCTTTCCAGCTCGCTCCTGCCTCCCTTGAAACTCGTCTCTCCCTGTCTTGATTTCTAGCCTAAAGTTGAAGCAAAGTGACGCAACTCGCCGGGGCAGGCAGTTCTCTCTCTTGTTATTATGGAGAACAGCAGCTGGTCAGACGTAACATCAAACGCTTTTTTTTTTTTTTTTTCCCTCTCTATAAGCTAACAAGGAACCAGGAGGCCCTCGTATAGGGACACACACATACAAATGACAGCTTCTCTTTTGCTTCCTTCCAGCGACTAAATGAAATCCGCTCCACACTTTCCTTCTGCGGGAGCCCGTCTGAATCTATTTCCCCCTCCTTTTCTTGTAGCAAGAAACTGAGGGCTCCCTCTCGGTACCCACTGCGACGATGGGGGCGATGGATGCCATGGCTTAGCGGGGTCCCGTCCCACACGCACCCCTCCCCCCAAGCCGTTGACCCACTCTTCCCTCCCGCACCCCCTTAATCTGCAGCCGGAGGGAGACAGGGCTCCGTGCTAAGTGCAGCCTGCTGCAGACCTGAAAAAGACCCCACTGATCCTTGAGCGGTGAAGGTTCCCCCGCGTTTTCGGGGTGCAATCTAACAATAATCACCTCTGCTTCCTTCGGCACATATAGGCGTTTCTAGCAGGCGAACCGTTCTAGCACTGCACAACCACACTGATACAACTTTCTAGGAAACGGAGCGGAGGAGGGAGAGAGAGAGGTTGGCAGGGGGATGTGAGGGGGGGATGTTACGGGAGTTATGTCCCGCACCGGGTGACTTCCACCCTCCTCGCACTTCGCCGGCGTCGCAGTCGCTCCCCGCCTGCAAAAATGTGTCAACTTTGCGAAGTCTCTACCGCTGCCTGCTACGGTTTACCGGAGGCTCCCGAGGGGGAAGGAGCTGACCGGGGCCGGCCGGGGACGAGCTGCCCGGGCGGGCGCGCAGCGGAGCGGCCCCGCAGGGCATAAGAGGATCCCGCTTCCCGGAGCCGCCGTCTTGCCCCACAGCCCCCACCTCCCAACCCCCCGGGACTCCGCGGAGGTGGGCTTGGCGGCGGGGAAAGAAATACCGCCTTAAGAGAGAGAGTGGGGAGTTTGGGGCGCTGCTTCCCCTCCCTGCATTTGCATAACCAATAGCTCTGGGGCTCTCGCCGCTGCGCGCTGATTGTTACCGGGCAGATTATATTTTAAGGACGCATGCTGCCCGGCATCGAAAGCAGCCCCGGAGGGCAGGGGGCGAAGTGGAGCCCTCTCACCTGGCCGCACCGCCGATCTCGGGAGCCGCAAGGTCCTTGCCGGGATCGAGAAAGGCGGGCTAGCGGCAGTCGTTGCCTGCGAGTGGGCAAACGCGTCCCGTCCCACACCAGCCCTCACTCCTCTGCATCAAAACGGATGGGAGGGACGGGACCGGCTGTGCCGTGGGTTGCACCTCTTCGGACTCCAGCCCTTGCAAAAAACGGCTGGGACGACTGGGCACCTAACCCGCCTGTCGGAGCACTGCTACTTCGCCGACAGAAAGGCAGCAGGACTCCCCCTTCCCTTTCCCTCTCGTGCCCCGGTAACTCGGAGCCGGCCCAGGGCAGCCGACCTCTGCACGCGATGCTAGCCGCATTTCCCTGCAGAGTCAGCTCCGTGCCCGCACCTCCACTCCCGTGCCGTCACCGAATCAGGCAGCTCCCGGCCACCCCCGAATCGCGGCGGCAGCAGCGCCGTCCGGGAGCTGCCGGACACCGTGTGTGGCCCCTCGTACCCGCACCCCCCGAGGCGGGAGCTTACCGGGAACGAGCCCGCCGTAGGCGGAATTGGGCAGACTTTGACCGGCAAGGCTCGCGTTTAGGAGGGCGAAGGAAAGGAGCGGGGAGGAGGCACCCCCCGCCGTACGTCGAGGGCGGCGAGCGGGGACCCGCTGCGTCGCGGCGTGCTCCGCAATGAAAGGCTCTTTAACTTCCACCATTCATTTCCCCTTCCTGGCTACTCCTGTGAACAGGGAGCGTGTTGTGTCAGCGCACGTTTTCCTTCTCCAAACTTAAATTCATAAGCGCTCCCGTCTGGCTTTGTAGCCCGACAATGCAGCGATTGTGATTTATGTGGGTTTCGGGCGGGAGGACAACGGGTGTCCTAATTGTCCGGCACCGACTTTCCGAAGTGGGGTGATGTCTGGGGCACGGCGCGGCTGCCGGCGCGGGGACCGGGGGAGGGATGTCGGGGGGCTCCCGCACCCCGCGACGGGGCGGCCGCCGGGGTGCCAGCCACGGGTCCCACGGACGGGCCGCAGCCACCCCGCCACCTTCCTGGGCGGGATAGGAGGCTCCCATTAGGAAAAAAAACCCTAAATCAATACATGGAAGCATGCCAGCTTTGCACGTGGAGGTGCAGCAAAAACCCACCACCAAACACCGCTTTTCCCCGGTGCGACGGCTACTGTATACACTGTACCCGTTTCCAACGGGGAAACGCTGGCCCTCCGAAACGCGACCGCGGAAGCCAAAGTTCCCGATGTGCCCCTTCGTCTTGTCCCCGTGCCCACGGGCGCTGCCGCATGCGTTTGGAGGCAGCAGATGTTTTAACAGCCTCCGTGTAGAGATTATCGAGTGCCATATGTTAAATGCCACCCTCCCTCCAGAAAAAAAGAAGAAAGAAAAAAAAGAAAAAACTACTTTTCACGCTCGCTCCCAATCTTTTGGTGAGCTGCCTCTCCCGTTCAAAAGCACAAATGATTCAATCAAATACCGCCGGTAGATGGTTTTTTCCCCGACGGCCCCGGGACAGCGGTGCGCTCAGCCCCAGGCGGGCGCTCCGCGGAGCAGCTCTGCGCCTAGCGAGGAGCCGCGGCCGCGGTGAGATCAGCGCTCCCGAGGCCGGACAGCCCCCCCTTTCTTCCTCTTCGCCGTCCGCAGCCCGGCAGGAAGGGGCTGTCCCGCTTCCAGCCTCACCGCAGCCGCCGGGGGGCAATGCCGCGGTCCCTGCTGCTGCCCTGGGAACCCCTAGTCTGCGGGTCGTCAAGTCTGGAGTCACGGAGCCTCATCAGCGTGACACATAGTTACCATCAGATCTGTCCTATGTGATGGCATTTTGTTGGTGTTAGTCGGAGAGCGCTGCGAAACGCGGCGGCTCTTGGCTTTTTAAAAAATACATCCTTAATTCGTCATCATTTCTATTTATTTAATTTCTTTTCTCTGCACATCCCGGAGAACAATCTTGGAAGATGCTTCAGGGGACAGTATGAGATCAAGCTTTGCATTCGAACCGCAGACCAATAGACACATGTTGTGTGTGCACCCCGGCAGCCGCAGGTTTTTTATTTGTTTAAATGAAATAAGTATTCCCTTGCAGTGCTTGAAACCTGAAGGCTGGAGTGTGAAACATGAGAATCTGAAAGTGAAACCGCCTGGAAGCCAAAAAAGAAACAGATGAATGTGTTTCCACTATCCAAGCTGAGGAAAGCCCTGAAAGCAAACAAACACGTGAATAATAAAATGTGCAATAGATTTGGAATAAACCATTCCAGCTTCAGTCACTGGAAGCAGTCTATCCTGGTGGTTTCTTTTTATTTTTTTTAAATTATTTTTTTAATATCTGGTTTTTTTGCTGTTCGAGGGTAAATTCCTTAATTCCGTGATGTGCAGGAACAATATGATAAAAACTATCTTTTCTTTCCTTTGGTTTCTGATTAAAGACCAGAAGAAGATTTGGATGCTGCAGGAAATGCTGCACACTGCCCATATATTTTCAAGCAGTTATTTTTAATTGTAGAGGCAATTTTCAGCTTTAAATACCTGGGTAGTGGCAGCTTCATCAGTTATAGCCACCTTAAACAACATATGTACTGAGCAGGTGAAATATATCCTGTAATAAAACTATATTTGCCTTTAGAGGGTGATTTTATGCAGGCAGAACAATTAAGCATTAACTAATGAATTCTGTGTGATTGCTTAACATATATTCCTTGGCTTAAACTTCTATAAAGCAGTGATGAGAAACTGCATTTATGCAGTGCCCAGTGCAAGGAGTGCACAACTCCGCTGATAGATTCCTTCATTAGGTGAGATGGGAAGGGACTCAAAAAAGAGCTTCAAGAGTGATCCTATACCTGAGAATCATGTTTTAGGCTGGAAGACTTTGTAAATTCATCACAGTTAGCCCAAAGACACTTCCAGGTTTGACACAAATGTAAACTGGAGAAATCTAGACAAATTCTGGGAGATTTAGGGTGGTAGAGCAGGTAGCAGTACATTTAGGCTAACCACAAATGAACATTTCAATTGCAACTCTATTAATCCCTTAATATTTTATTGATGACTGTATTTTTAAGGTTAGGTGGGTTAAAACCTAAAGATGTATATTGTACCACAAATCACAGTTGCAGAGTTGGAGGAGGAGTTACTGCGTGGGGTTGTGTGATCAGTGTGTGACCCAAAACCAGAATCAGATGCATAATCCCCGTGATGTGTTCTGGCCTTAAAATTATTTCATCTGTCAATCTATATAGAACCTATAGCGTGTGGTAACATGGGCACATGCAGAATTCGGGTGAGATCTCACAGTTTTTCCTGCAGCAAAGGAATTGAAAACAGTGAGAAATTTCTGCTGGAGCCGGAAGTCTGGAATTGGGATTTTTCTCACTAGATGGGAGACAGGGAAATTTTTGTGTTGCTTAACTCTGGTGGTGCCACAGCCTTATCTTGCAGGGGTGCCACATTCCTTGCAGCGAGTGCTGCTGACTCCATCCTCTCCTTGGTGAGCTGGACGATAAGGCTGTGAGTGGTTTACAGAGAGCAGGAGCACATAACAGGTGCCTCCCCCATACCAGGAAGTCAAGGGAGAGCTCTTGACATTTGTTACAGGATCGGGCCCCTGGTATGCAGAACTGTACAGAAACACCATCGTTTATTCTTTCTTACTAGGTGGTGTGGCAAAAAAAAAGTTGGCTTTTGGAGCAGATATTTGAAAGAGCAAGAACAGTTCTGACAAGTTACAGGTATGAGCCGTTGATATCTCTTTCATCATTAACAGTATGATAGGATCTGAAGGTGACTGAATCCTTTTTTCGTTTTGTTTTGTTTCCTTTGCTAATGAATCAGCTCACTTTTCTGCTTAAAATAGACTTTGCTGTTAACCTCTTGCATTCTGCTGTGTGATTTCCCTGCTCTCTGGGAGGTTTGTATCAGTCATTGGTTCAATGCTGGCTTTGACATTAGATGCACAGTCTTTTTGCTCTCCAGACTATTAGAAGAGATTAATAAAAGACTCTGTACCCAAGCCTTCAGCTGTTCTCCAGTATTTGAAGCACCCTGCTGTCACACCTTCCTTCAAAAGTAATGTTCTGACTTTTCTCTGTGGTCGCAGATGTGGAGCTTCAATTCCATTTTATTTTCTTTCCATCTACACTGAGGCAAAGATTTTACATTTAATATATGTGTGTAGCATGCCCAGGTCTAAACAGACAGGGAAGGGAGAGGAAGCCCTTCAGAGCAAATTGCTCCTTTTATGGGGAAATGGGAAGGGGTACTGCATGCCTCGGTTGTCTTAACACTGCTGTGAGCTGCTAAATAATCACAATATTTATTTCAAGAAGCAGCTGTATTTTAAAGGTATGTGTAATGATTCTGATAATCTGCAGTAAGAGAATTATCCTGACACAGATTCCCATGCTGAATAGTTTGCTGAAACATATGAGGCATATATAATCTGACGAGATACTTTGTGTGGAGCTACATCAGTATGCGATTTTGCTTTGGAAGCCATGTGAATGACTGTGTTAAGGGACAACTTGTTATGGGGATAAGTTGGAAAGCAGATGTATAGAGCACAGATGAGTTCTGAAAATAGGTGGGGTTTTAAAGGGAAGAAAAACTAAGTTTCCCCTCAGCACTGGACTTGTTTCCTTGGAAAAAGCGTCATAAAACACCCATAAAGAAATATTCGTTTCCCAAGTATTCTGGCTTAAATAGCCATTGATAACAGTATTTTGGATGTCCCTTTTGCATTCCAGGGACTGTGAAACACTGTCTAGATTTGTTGCCTTTGGTCTTCTTAATGTGGTCAAACAAACAAATGGAACAAATAAAGTTCTATTGCCTGACAAGCAGACAAGCACATAGAAAACAAGAGTAAAACAAAATAAAACAGGGTCAATAAGTGCCTTCTACTGAAGTAAACAATTTTACTCATTTATTTAATCTTCCAAACCTGCTGAATTAAAAGTTATTTCCCATAGATGAATAGTTCAGATTATTAGTCTGTTCTGTGTCAATGACACCAACACCTGGGAAAATGAATTACTGCTAAAACATTAATAGCCTAAAACATGATGTAACATAGAATATTAATGACCAGCTGAATACAGTAGTATAATTTGGTTCTCTTTTCTCTCCTTTTCTTTTAGGAATGCAACATTTTATTCCCGTAACAGCGTGTCTCTGCACCAGTGTGCTACAGCTGAAGAAATACGCATTTTAGAGTTATCCATGAAATTAAAGCATTTTGAAAGGCTGTGCTGGGCAGTTTACAGCCAGGCTTCAGTCACTTGTCAGGTGCCACGTGTTTTCCGAAGACATGGTTTTCTTGAGAAGTAAAACACTGGGGGTAGTGTGAAGCCTCTCTCAGCTGTCCTTAGCATCCCTTGCTACTCGAAGTCCTCATGCTCAGCACTGCTGCCCTTGTTGAAGCTTTTGCTGGGCATTTCCAAGGGTAAAGGGGAACAAGGACCTCGGGAACTGTCTCTTTGCCTTTGTGTGATGGGGTGATGGACATCTTTGTTTCAAGCTCTAGCCCCAGTCATTTCAGTTCTAAGCTCCCAGCACTTTCATGCAGGTAGTGTTTGGCTGACTGATCATGACGAAAGTCGTGTCTGCTTTGTCTGAGTTACATCCAAAGTCTGAAGAGTTCCTGTTTGGTCTGGGCAAAACTCCTGATATAGGTTAAGAAGGTCTTTTAGGCAGGGACTGAGACAGGAAGGAGGCTGAAATGATAGCTGCTCTCCTGTTGGAGTGGAAAGAAATTCTCACAGGTCTCTGTGAAATCCACTGCTGCTGCCCCTAGAGAGCTCCCAAGGCTCCTCCATCACCCCATGAGGGCAAAACACTGCAGGAGCAGCTGGGAGATGGTGAGCCATTTCTCAAGGGCTACCTCTCCCCAGGGCTATCAGAAGAAATGTTCTTCTCTCCCTGCAGCTCTGCTACCTCGCTTCTACGACATTTTGGTTTGCTCTCAACTAGGAAACCCTTTCCTTGGTTGCTGTTTTTCCTGATTCGGAAGTTGGTGTTCACAGGTATACACAACTTCCTATGCATGACTTAATGCTCCCTAAAGGGTGTTGCTGCCCTTCAGCTGTCTTACTAGATGTAAATGTACCTAAGTCACAGAGAAACACTGTTCATAGAAAGAGTTGGCTGAAAGTCATCTAGTCCAATCCACTGCTCACAGCAGGGCTGCCTTCCGAGCTAGATTGAATCGCTCAGGGCCTTGTCTAGCCAAAATATCCAAGGATGGAGATCCCACAGCCTCTCAGGGTAATCTTTCTCAGTGCTGCACCACTCTCAGGGGAGAAGAATCTTCCCTTGTGCCAGGTCAAAGTTTGCCTGTCTGCAACATTTGTCCATCACCTTGAAGTTTCCTGAGTATTTGAAAAACAGCAAGGAGCAGTGACAGGTTCTTGCTGTCCATTGGCATAACTCCATATACGTAGCTCAAGATGTAGTGTGCAGGATCTGTAGATGTGGATTTTATTGGTAGATGTGGGCTTTATTGGTAAATGGAACTAAACTGCATTATTAACTAAGAAAATCACTAGCACAAGTTCCACACTGCTTTCTTTCACTGAAACCTCCAGACCTCCACCATTGTCTCCTTGCCTGGTTTCATTCTTGTTTTGAGCTATGCTCTTTCTTCATCCCTGATGTTGCAAATCTGTGCCCGTAGCAAAATTCTGTTGTGCTGCTGTCTCATTTCTCTGTATGCTAAAACTCTCATCTGGGCTTTCATCTCATCTTGACATGGCAATAGCCTCTTTGCATGGACAGTTAGTTCCTTAGGCAATGCTGCTGGCTCCTCATCCTCTTCTTCAACTCTTCCCTAGGTACTGTTCACTGGCAGAGCCAGGGCACTGGGCTAGAGGACCTTTTGCCTGAGTGTCTGTTCTGATGCCAAGACATGAACCGTTTCTTTCTTGGGTTTCAAAGTTTTAATTATAAGGTTCATTGGTAGCATCACCATCCTCAGAACAGGTGCTTCACAATGACCCGCAGATTTGGAAAGCATCATTTCTATTTTATAAATGGGAAACTGAGGCTCTGTGGTATAAAGCAACATCCTAAAGGAACTTTGCATCATATCTCTTAGCAGTACTGCCTTTCTGATGTCAGAGCACTACCTAAACAGAATCAACTCCCTCATCAGAGAGGACAGGATATGTAGTGTTTTTAAATACCAGTTTCATTTTACAAGTGGTTTCCACCTTTATGTTCTAGCACTGTCTTCTTATGTCCTTATCTCACAAACGTTGCACTCTGAAAAAAGGGAGTGGAGCTGGTTTCTCTGTCCATGAATAGATGGACTATTAGAGACTGTTGGCACCTGAATGAGCTTGTTATCTTCAGATAACAAAGGAATTGCTCCATCCTGGGGAAGGTCAGGCTACCCAGTTTCTCTGGAAAAGGCTGGGATTGAGGGACAAGCATTGCCTTAGAGGCAGGGCTCGGAAGCTGTATACAAAGAAAGCTTGGGAAGGTAAAAGGGAAAAAAGGAACATCTGCAAAAAAGAGTCCTTTCGGATGGGGCTTTGAGCAACCTGGCCTAGTGGAAGGTGTCCTTGCCCATGGCAGGGAGTTGGAACTGGATGAGCTTTAAGGTCCTTCCCAATCTAAACTATTCTGTGATTCTTTATAATGAGACAGTACTTGTTAATGACAGCTGCAGAAGAAAGGCTTCAATTTGAGGTGGCAACACCTTGTGCAGGAGTGAAACAAGGTCCTCCCCAGAGGGCCTAGAAAAGGGCCGGCAAAGGATGGTGAAGAACTGAATGCAAGGAACTGCAGATCGGCTCGTCTGCTTTATTTAGCTCTATATATTTTCTTGCACATCTCAAGTAGACAGTAATTATTTTTACAAATGTTACACAGTCGATCTGCTATGTATTTGTTTATCCCTGAGGTGGCAAATTAAAAGTAGAGGGGTTACAAGGGTGGAGTGCATGCAGAAATACAAGCTGAAACTGCTCGAGAGCTGGGAAAGCCAGCATTGGTCTCTGGTTCTGTCTGTGCATCTAAGAGAAAAGTACTTGAGGGAGAGAACCTGTGTCCTGAGAACACGCTTAGGAATCTACTGTGCCTGGGATTTGTTTTAAGGAAGCATAAAAAGCACATGGGACCAACATGATGTGACCCAAACACAGCTGTGTTATGCATGATCAGAATATTATGTGTAGGGTTTTGAACGGATTTACCAGGTTTGGGGAAATGCAGGTTACTTTTTTTGCTCACTTTGCCCTTTTTCCTGTGAAAGTCACGGACAGATTGAAATCTGCTGACTCCAGCACTTAGAAGATGGTTCAAAGGACCCGGCTCCTGGCTCTGAGTTTCCAAATCCTGCTGAGAATCAGAACACATGTCCGGAAGAACATCAGATACCTAAAGTTAGAAGGAGAAGTAATTTTGCTTATCTTCTCAGCTGAACCTCAATTATAATGTTTGCTGACAACTTTCTGATGCTCACTGTAACTGTAGCTTGTTTTTTATGTTTTCTCACACTACAGAAACAGCATATTCTTGTCATGCAGCTGTTGCTTACTGTGTCTTCCTTCTGCTTTTGGTGGATTTTCCCATGTTCATATCCGTAGCTTTTGAGTCCTTCTGTCACTGAACAGCTGCGGGCTGATCCTAGATAGAGCTGAATTTTTCCTGTGTTCACACACAAGCAGGCTTGTGAACAAAAGATTTTAAAGAAGGCTGATAAATGAACAAGGTCTTTTGTGCGATGCAATGTTGCTAACATTGCAGACAATAAAAATCCTTGTATTTGTACTCACTGAAAGTGAAGGAAGACATAACTCAATCTGTTTTATCTGTGAGCTTCCAAGCTTTTCCCTACAGGCTTGAGAGAGGATGTTCTATAATGAACTCATCTTTCATGTGACAGAAAGGGAAACACTATCTCACAGCCTAATGATTATATTTCTATCTGCCATTTAACTTGGATGTTGCCTTCTAAGGGGACCCCCTGTTTTTAGTGGTCAGAGCTTACTTAAGGGAGGATCAGGACTTCCCAGGTAGCTCCAGCTCTGACACGTCCAAATGACATAGCTTCCCTCTGTCTACCAGGACAGCAGATACAGTTATCTCGACGTATGTCCATCTCTGGCATGCTCTGAAGTTCGTCTCAGTGTATTTTGCCAGCTGTTTGGCAGGCAGAGGACAATGGGCCCAGCCCCAGGCACACTGGCTGCCATTGTCTCCTGAGTGGGATGGCAGTGGAAGCATACATGAGGAAGTATCATGTACACTTGTCCTGTTCTTGCATCTCTCTCGCATTTCCTTGTAGCTTTGGTTTTGCCTGAGGACCCTGGGGACATCAGCTTTATTTATTTTTCCTGTTTCCTTAACTTTTTTCTTTTTTCCATTCTTGAAGTAATTCTTCCACACATACAAATAAACGCCCTAAACCAGCAGCAACTGACCCATTTAACTGGCACCATCCAGTGTCCACTCTTGCATGAGTGGGCATAAAGGCAGCGACAGATCCTGGTGCCATGGGAGGGGGCTCCAGGGGGAGTTCTCTTGCCAGCTTACCCCAAGCAAAGTGCAGGGGCCTTCTCTGAGGCAGCAAGGGCAGGGTGTACAACGATGAGTTTGGCACAGAGCTGGCCACCCTTTGCCCCCTCTGCCAAGGGGCTTTGCCAGCATGGACATTTGTGTGTGCTGGGGAGAGCAGTGTGGGCTCAGGATGGGGAGGGGGGATAGGCAGACAGATGGACAAGGGAGGATAGAAGGGTTATGCCCAGCTCAGCTCAGCCTCCCTGAGAGAGGCCTGTGTCACAGCTGCTTGGGACAGTGCCAGCGGTGGGCTCTGGTGTGAGTGTAGCGGGAGGCAGGGGGAAACACCAAACCCATGCCTGGTATTGCAACAGAAAAAGAAAGCAATAAAAGAAATTTGGGAATGGCTGGTGGTAAGGTACAGGGGAAGGCGGATCCTTGGTCTGAACTGGCTTTGTGCTGTCCCATTGTTTTCCTGCTCTGCTTCATCTGCCTCTTATGTGCAGTATTGCAAGGTTGCTGGGGCAAATATTTGTGTTTGTGCAGTCAGGAACCTGGGGACATGTCCGTATGCCTGCAAGGAGACCAAGGTTCAGGTCCACCTTCTCTTTGGGCAGCCCAGTCATTGTACTGGGGTACACTTCCCCAGTAACAAGAGAGCTGCGAGGAGAAATATCTGAAGGCTTCCATGGCATTCACCTGTTATAGAAAATGCTGCTACAGATAGAAGGGCAGAGTAAAAATTTTCCATGATTTTTAACAGTTTAGGACAGTGAAACCACCCTTGGCAAATGTCAGCCCATCAAGCCACGTTGCTCTGTTGGTGTAGGTCTATGTGCATTACAGCCTTGTGGAGAACAGTGAGACTTGAGAGACATTTTTCTTGCAGTCAACTGAAAAACAATGCAGTACTCTGAGTGAATTAGCTCTCACATAGACTGACCCAAAGCCAGAGTGCCAGCTTCTGCTCTCGAAAAGCTATTCCCCGTTTTCATCCTGTCTGTGAGATTGACATGTAACTGAAAGGGATTAGGAAAAGAAGTGTAAAGGGGTAAGTGGTATATGGGATACAGCTAGTCTACTGTTGGCACTTCCCAACAAATGTGCACTCTCTCTTCTACTGGTCCTTCCATATGGAAGTGCTACTTATAAAGCATAGTAGAGCCTCTTTGGTGTCCCGCAGTCCTTTCCACGCTGCTCTTCTCTTCCTGACCCTTACAGAAACTTGGCAGCTACAGTGCATCTGGTGTCCCATGATTGCCGCTCAGCATGCTGAGCGGTATCATCTAATTTCTTCCTTGGGCTCCCTGCCCTTCAGTTCAGACCCACCTGCTGCCTCTCATTGTACTGCTGCATGTGTGGCCAGTACCATAATGGGAGCCTGGCTTGTGGTTACCAGCCCCACTTGGGATGGTGCTCCCCAGTCAGCATAGATGAAGTGTCATCCTAAGAGCAGGGTCTCATGCTGGGGAGATGTTGCTGCCAACCCTGCCCCATTGCAAATACTCTGCATCTGACACTGAGAGCCTAGGAAGAGGTTCCGCTGAAACCTTTTGTTTTCCACTCCCACTAATGATGGCTTAATACTCTGCTGAAAGCATGGCAGTGTGAGTGAGGGGAGAGAACTGGGTGGGACCTTAGGCACAGAAGGACAGGGCCAGAGAAGAAAAAGTCAGTGGATAAAAACGGAGCTTTTTTGGTGGGAGGGAAGGGAGATTCAAAAGTGTCAGTTGTGTGAAAAGTGGAGACCTGTGGCGAAAAGCACAGCTTCAACTCTGCATAGGGTGCTGTGCCAGCAGGAGCTAAACTACAACAGTGGGCACTGATGGAAAATGACAGCTGCAGTTTAAGTCAAGGAAGGCTTCAGGGCCATCTTCCATCACATTTTGACAGGCTGCAGCATGGTACTGGCCCGGACATCCTGCATCATCTCAGTTGGCATGAGGAGGAATTAAGAAATCTGGCAGAAATCTAAGCAAACCAAGGAGCTGAGGTGAAGGAACATAGTATCGGTGACAGCCCAAATGTTATAAAATGATTTTAGCTAAAGACTTAAAGAAAGCACAATGTGTTGGGGGGGTTACTTACTTAATATTTTACACCCAGGAATTATTATAACCTATAAAATTGTACTAATGGGGGCAATACTTCGTAAACAAGAGAAATCAAGTTTTTCTCTAAAAAGTAGCAAGGAGTTGGAAGGGATCACCCTTATCACCCAGGCAAAGTGTCTGCAAATCACAGGCCACTGAACAAAAGGTGCTGAGCTCAAAGGGACTCATCAACCACTTATTCCTTATGACCCCACCGCAGCTGAGGTTTTTCAGCACTTCATAAGAAAATCCTACAGGAAAAGCCCAAAGCAAAGCCATGGGAAGGCTTTATCATGGAAGAGTGGGATGGATCAAGGGCTTTGCTGGGATAGTTGGCTCCTGCACTAACAGGGAGTTTTACTTCCCTGATGATGCTAAAAATCGGTTCTTCATCAAACAGCTTCCAAAGTCTCTGTCAGTAAGCAGACTGTTTTTGTTCAGAGAAGGTCAGCATGACCACTAGCCAGGGATGCTGGAGGTTTTGGTGCTCTGAGGAGCCCCACATGGTCACCCACATCTTCCTTCAAACTGTGGTTGGCCAAGGCAAGGCAAACCCCATAGTTTTCATGGAAGCATGGTATTCATCAGTTGGTGCAAATGAACTGCTTCATCAGCTGGTGCATCAACTGGTTGAACCTTCTGTCCAGCTCCCACGTAGGTGATACTAACACCTATGTGCTGCAATCACAGGCACAATTCTCTCTCCTGGGAGTTTTACCATTTAGTTATAATCTCCTTTTTTTGTAAGTTTCTAAAACTTCATCATCACTGGGGAAAAGTAAAAGAAAGAAGATTGGAAAGGCAGATGGAATTTAACCTTGCTAAGTGCATGGTATTGCACAAGAAAAGGTGCATATCTGATGTGTTTGTTGAAGTCGCTGGGAGCCTAAGCACCTCTGTTGTTGGGCACCATCCTGCTCAGTTTTAACCAGTTCTGAGGTGTGTAATATTTTTTGATAAAGCTTTTTGCTCATATGCCACAATAGTAACTTCCCAGCTAGAGATCATAACCTGAAGTGCGATATGGATGAGTTTCTTGGCCTGACAGCAGCTCCTTTTCACCCGCCAGGATTAGGGGTGGTGGAATAGACCTCTCTGCAAGGAGGGCAGGAGCTAGGAGGTGGTTGGGAAGCACTGCTGGGGGCTTTGATGAGGGAGTTCTCTGCTCCTGCCTTTTGGTGATTAAGGGGAGGAATGGTCAGTGGGGCAGAGCCATGGTGGGGGCTGCAGGACAGCAGGTGATGAGCTGAAGCCTTCTGATAAAGAGGTACAATAGTAATGTAGCAAATTGTTGGGCGGCATCCAATAGTTGCTACATTGCCAGCATAAACCTTAATGTACCATAAGCAAGGATTCCCTAAAACACATGAGCTTAAAAACAGTGGTACATTTCATTCCTTCTAAGTTTGAAAACCAAAGCCTTGCTTCAACCTCCTATTTTTTTTGCTGCAAAGATGAAAATTCTTCTGTAATCTATGGCTCCAGAACTTGGGACCATAGACAAAGTCACAAGACCTAATAAAACACTTTAGATCCTGTGACTGTGACTATGCTGTTTTCTGGCTTGTTTTGTTTTCCCCACAAAGTGTTGGCCCAGCAGAAATGTTCTGTGAAAAGTGACAAACCCTATCGAGTTTTCACGGCCAAGCTGAGCTGGATGTAACATTTGTGATGAGGTGGGAAGGGAAAGGCTGTGGTTGGAGAGGAGCAGGGACGCTGAATAACATGTGAATTGCAAGTGGGAATAAAAATTTAGAGTTTCTTGTACAAGGCATGCAGAAATCAATAGTATCATTTCAGTATTTGTTATCACAAACAGAAGAAGGTACTAGGTAAATTCAAGGAAAGAAGGGCAGATTAGACAGTTTCCATTAGAAAATCCCAATCCAAGTGTTGAGTTCTTCTGTAAACTAGTTTCAGTTTCTATGAAATCATGTAAAGGAAAACTCAGGAAAAGACCTGGTCTAACTTTTCTTTCTTTTTTTTCCTTCTTTTTTTTTTTTTTTTTTTTTTTTTTTTTTTTTTTTTTTAATAAGATAGTGTAATTTTTCACTTTGAAGCACCTCCTTCAATGAGACTTTCTATGGCATTTGTGTGGTCTCGCTGTCAATGAAAATCTGAGTACAAGCCAAAATCCTCTGGACTGTTCTGAAGCTATTTATCATTGCTGATGAAATTTTTGTCCATGGAGAAGCGTGGAATTTTCAGCCTTCTTTCTGCTTGAAGCTGAGCTGAAATTGGACTCTCAAAATCATTTGGTGTGAGCAGAATCCACAGCTGCTGGGTACACCAGCCGCTCCAAGCCCACGGAGCCCATAACCTAAACGTGTAATGAGTGGATGAAAGATGCATCGTGTGAGGAGAGTGGCGAAGGGCTCGATCTGCAAGGTGCTGGGCAGTCCTGGGCTCAATCCAGCAAACTTTTAGTGGTTTTAGCTTCATTCTCAGTGACTCATTAACTGTTTACATGCTTGAAGTTAAGCACCTGCTGAGGGAATTTGCTGGATTACAGCCTGAACACTGGGCACCCTGTGATCAGGTCCATTTTTAACTCACTACTTTCAGACTGTTTCCCTCCTCAGTATCACTGCCCTAGTCCAGATCCCTACCTGATTCTTCTCCCACCCTTTCATTTTCTAGGCTCCAACAGAAACTCCTTAATATCTCTGAACTTTATTTTTCATTGTTAATTCCTTGCTTGTGTTTATATTTCTCCCCAAGTTTTTATCACCTGCAACTTGCATTCATGCACAAATCATTCATTCATCCCTGATCACATGATTAATGCATTTTAATGGCACCTGTACTAACACGGCCATTTTAACACCTTGGGAAAAGAAAAAACAAACCAAGTCCTTTCATTTGGATTCATTGCTGTTTATCATTACCCTTTGTTTCCGGTCTTCTAGCCAGTTTGCAGCCCATATGTTAATACTTCTTTCCCAAGCCAATTTGGACTAATTTTTCTGCTGATGGTTTCATGGGACATAGGATCAAATATTTTTACTGAAATCCAAACACATTGTATCTCTTATATTCCCTTCATCCACTAATTGTGCAAACCATCCAAAAATTGATTAAATTTATCTGGCAAAACCCAGTCTTCTCAACCTCTTGCTGCCTGTTTCTCACGATCCGCTTACCCTGGAGATGTCTAACAATGTACCACCTCCTCCACCCCCCTAGTTGTTTCCATACTGTATTTTGGATAGAAGCTGGACATACGGGATGAGGCAGTCTCATGGCCATCCTGCATTGCAGTGGGCTGTAAATACTGGGAAGAAGGAGTGCCACTGTGAACAGAGTGTTACTGGGTGCGCCACCAGATGAAACACTTCCCTGCCAAATAAGCAGTGGTTCGGAGTGCTTTCACACAGTGTCACTCTTGCTCTGTGTCCCAAAGGGCACTTTCAAAAGAGCAGGTATCAAAAGGAAAACCAACAAACTTGCTCATCATTTTAGACATCTGGGTCTCTCGCTCATTGTTTGAAATGATCCAGCCATCAGTGCTGGATAGGCTGACAGTATGTTATTTAATTTCTTACACCTAAAAATACCTTGAAAAAGCCCTTGATGTCTCAGCTAGGACTGGAAGTAGGTATGTTGGAGTGACCAGGCTCTGAATTACTCTTTATTTAAAAAGGCTTCTTAGGAAAAGTGCCACTGCAATGGGAGGAAGGACATTCTTGTGAGCCAGCAATGGAGGTATATATATTTGAATCCAAAGGGCCCACTGTAGCTGTAAAAAGTACAGTGCTTCAAGTTATGAGGAACAGAAAAGACTGTATGGAAGGAAAGAATGAACTTTAACAAGTATATACCACAGCAGATACAACCCAAGGCAGTAAAATGAGAGTTTGAAGATAATAATTATCCTTTTTAAAAACCTAAGTTTTCGATGCTATGCAAATCGTAACCAGGGGTGTGATATAAAACTTTCTGGCAGGGAAACAGTGGGAAACAAAAATAGATCATCATATATCTAGCATAGAACAAACTATGCGTTTTCTCCATGCATGTTGGTACTCCAACAGAGCTTCTTGTATTGCATACTTGATAGCAATTCAGTGACCACAAATGATTTATTTTATTCCAAGGCATAAAATTCTGAGACTTTCAAATCCATCCAAATCTTCCTAACAGGCTTCCCAAGAGTACTTCATTTTAGGTGAATCTGATGTTGAAATGGCCCCAGATGCTTTGACTGGCAGAGACTCCACGTTAAACTGTGGTATATTGCTCCTTGGAAAGGTAATTGCAGTCCTGTGGCTGGGCTATGTGATCAGACCAGGGCCCCCAGTGACATAGTGCAAGAAACCTTTAAGTCTCTTTAAGCAAGAAACCTCAGGCGGTGAGAGAACATGGATGGGGTGGCTTGTAGCAATGAAGAAGATTGTGAGCTCCCTCATTGCTCCTTCCCAGGAGGCAGCACTCTGACACCACTGAAAAGCACTGCTGAATATTGAGCTAGCTTGAGATGAAATACGTAGGGTGAGTTCAACAGATCAAATTAAAACATATCAGTCAAGGGATGCTGAAGTTGTTTTGATAGCGAGTGACAATATTAAGAGTTTTGCAATTCCTGTGTATTTTTACTACTGCATTTGATGAATCACTCCTGAGGCAGGAGGAAAATAAATGTTGTGATATTTTCCTGGTATTGGATATTCCTAGTCCTCCTCAACTCAGGTTCTGAATAATTTCATTTTCCAGCACACAGACGTTTGCATCTTTGCATACCTGCTCTCTCCTAATGTCAAACCTTAGTTCCTTTTTTATCCGAAGTTGTGCACTTGCAAAGGCATCTCGGAAGTTGGAATATTCCTTCTGAGTGTAGGGAGGTTTGTTTAACACTTTAAACTGTAGGTGAAATCTTGAAGGCATTACTTGATTTTATTTAGGCTTTTATTAGGTAAGGTCACTTTTGATTAAATTGATGCCTGTGTAAACACAACACTATGGCCACCCTGCCACAGATCTGGCCTCTGGTAAATGAGTTGGAGACAAGCACATCCCTTTTCTCCTGTCTTCCTGCAGGTGGACTGTCATGCTCGTTGAGGCTTAACTGGTAAACAGCAGCAAAATGTGATTGTATCTTACCTGGGAATCTGGCTAGTTGCTTTGTATTTTTTGTTTATCAGCTCCTTCTAAGAAAACAACTGGGCCGATACACTGTTTGTCTGCTCAGTGAGCTCTGATACAAAATGAGTACCTTGTAGCGTCGGTTTGCCCTTCATGTAAGTTTGCACCGATGGATCTTCAGTCAAAGATATGTACATGACCTTTTCGGTGAGAGGTCATTGTAGCAGAGCTATAAAGAGAGCTGTGCTTCTCCATCTTATTTGGGGGATACATGTTTTATAATTTTAAAATGGATGCTCAGGTTTTTGCTGGCTTTCAGTAAACTGAGGTGTCTACACAGCACAACCAGATCAGATACAGACCTAATGCACCTAAAATGTTTCCTCCATGACCTAATTCCTCCTGGTTTAATCCATTTTGAACACTTTTGGAGAGTTTAGGGTTTGCTTGTGTTCCCACTGCTGCCTGGCTGTTTCTCCAATAGCAAATGTGAAGAGGCTGGGCTTAGCCATTGTGCTTGCTCTTTTCCCATGGAAGAGCTTTGTGTGATGAAGAAGCCCAGAGCTGTGGTGCCAGTAATGGTTTCTTTTTCCTCTCCAGTTTGGTGCATTAGCAAAGCAGAGTTGCCAAGGATAAATCCCTGGATATCCAACATTACTTTTCCCTGTTCTTTGCCAGCTGAAAGGTAAACATGTTTTAACCTTCATGATTTTTTCCCCCCCCCTTTCTTTCTTTTTTCTTCTCATTGATCAGAAAGAGCTTGCAGTAATTTTAAAGGAAGCAATACAACATTTATCTCAATGTATATGATGCTGCTTGCCATTAGGCTCTACCTCCAGACACCTGCAGTACTGGCAGACTAATTCCAAGGAGGGAGTATGCTTGGCATTGTTCTGTGTCTGTGGATGAGGTTCACCACTCCTCTGGGAAATCCACAGCTGAAAAACATTAAAGTTCACTATTCCTGCTACGAAAAGGCTAAGCTAGTGTACCTGAGGGTGCGGTATGCTTTGAGGTGATCAAACAGCCACTGCCACTTAACAGGGTAATCCTGACCCCACCTCACATCACCCCCCCTCGCCTCTCTTGTGACAGTGGTGGAGTTTCCCAGGTCAGGCAGGGAGCAGGAAGCTGTTGAGTTGTTGCAGCTGTGGTAGTTTGCTGCCAGTTTAGGTCTTGTGTCTCCTCCTTGTCCCCCAAATCATTTCAGTGGGAGGTCAGCTGAGCTCAAGAGCTTGTGGCACACAGATGTGGAGGAGGGCAGGAGGACTGCCTCAGCTCTGTGACAACTGGGCATTCAATCAGTTCAGACATAACATGAAAATGTGGTTCCTACAAAATAATAGTCTGATGGCTTCTCTGAATCTTGCAGGAGCAAATCCCTTACTGACAGAAAAGAGAGTCAACTCATATTTACCATGATAGTAAATGGATTCACAGGTATTTTCTTCCTCCTGGTTTTGTCTGCTGTCTCCATTTAGGTGACAATGTGTTGGAGAGGGAACAGTCTGTTGCATGCATGTGTTGTGTCTAGTGCTATGAGACTTATGCCTTCGGCTGAAGTCTCTAAGCACCACTGCAATGCAAATAACGCCATCATAATGGCTCAATGGGGGAGAAAAGGAGAGATTTTCCAATCCCTGAAGGACCCGGACAATAAGTCTTACAAGGAATGGCTGAGGGAACTGGGTTTGTTTAGTCTGGGGAAGAGGAGGTTCAGGGAGAACCTTGTTGCTCTCTACAACTACCTGAAAGGAAGATAGAACAAAGAGGTGGCTAGTCTCTTCTCCCAAGTAACAAGCGATAGGACAAGAGGAAATGGCCTCAAGTTCTGCCAGGGGAGGTTTGGGTTGGATATTAGGAAATGTTTCTTCACAGAGAGAGTGCTCAGGCATTGGAACAGGCTGCCCAGGGCAGTGGTGGGATCACCGTCCTTGTAAGTGTTCACAAACTGTGTAGATGAAGCCCTCAGTGACACAGGTTAGTGGTGGACTTAGCAGTGCTGGGGTGACAGCTGGACTTCCAAGCGTTTGGTGATCTTAAACGTCTTTTCCAACCTAGCTGATTCTATGGTTCTATGAAAGTTTCTGAGATGCAGCAGCCCTTGGCAGTCCCAGAGTGACTGAGGGCTTCCCCTGCCTCTGAGTTGGGGTGGTTCTGATGACTTCCCTGAGGAAGGGTAATGTCGCATCTTTTTTTTTTTTTTTTTTAATTAAAAAAAGCCTCTGCATGTGAGCAGTGAAACTACAGCCTTTAATAACCCTGGTGTGGTCTCAGCCAAGCAGACTACATACAATGGCCCTCAGTCTTTGCCATGCCACTGGTGAGAAGGGCAGGGTGGCTGGGTCTACTGGGCAGCTCATCCCTGGCCCTGTAGGCAGAGCAAGATTTCCATCCTTCCCTCCATGCACCCCATGTGCTAACATCAGTTCAGTAGCTGTGGCTGCAAGGGAAGCAGTGGGACAGAGGACTCCTCATGCTGCCATAGCTCCAGCTTCTCCTGGCTGAGCTGATGCCAGGCCCCGTGCTTGCAGGAGCTTTTCCTGCCATGGCTTGAACATGGTGGCAGTGTGGGCTTTGCTGCAATGCACAGGTGCAACAGCCTGTCCTCTGTGGAAAGTCTGAAAATTTTGGCTGATGGGTGTTTGCCTTGAGCTTGCAGTTGAGAGGATGGGAAGGACAAATGGCCTCCTGCTCATCCCAGGGGATTTGGGTTAGTGCAGGTAGTGCAAAACCCAGTGACAAGAGAACACAGAGCAGGCCCCCAACTTTTGGGTCTGTTGTTTACAGCTGTATAGTATCATAGAACCATAGAATGGTTTGGATTGGAAAGGAATCCCCCTGCCATGGGCAGGGACACCGCACGCTAGACCATGTTGCCCAAGGCTCTGTCCAGCCTGGCCTTGAACACTGCCAGGGATGGAGCATTCACAGCTTCCTTGGGCAACCTGTTTCAGTGCCTCACTACCCTCACAGGGAAGAACTTCTTCCTTATATCTAACCTGAACTTCCCTTGTTGAAGTTTGAACCCATTACCCCTTGTCTTGTTGCTACATTCCCTGATGAAGAGTCTCACTCCATCATCCTTGTGGGCCCCCTTCAGATACTAGAAGGCTGCTATGAGGTCTTCATGCAGCCTTCTCTTCTCCAGGCTCAACAGCCCCAACTTTCTTAGCCTATTTTCATATGGAATATATATATTTTCACTCCACTCCTCTTTGCTGCTTAAGACTGAATTATTTTTCTATCACACTGCGGTTCCTGAAGGTAATATACTACTATTAAAACTGCATTAAAAATAAAAATAAATCCAGTCTTTCCCAGTGTTTTACATCCACATAAATGCCTCTGGGACGAGGTTGAGTGCCACTGAAACTGCACCACAGCTGAGAGGAGAGACGTGGCCCACTGCTCTTTCCAGGCGCTGAGGGATATCACACACTGACTGTCACAGTTTGTGTGGTGGATGATCCAGGGAGTTTCCATGGCTCTTTGTGTGCAGTAGGTGTCATTGAAAACTCAACATTTCCCATCCTGCCTTGGCTGTAGCACTTGGATGGTTGCAGCTCCCAGGCGCAGTGTGGTCAGTCAGTGACTTGGTGTGTCAGTTTGTGACTGTCCTAGAGGCAATGTTTTTTCTTGAGCAAAAAAGAAAGGCGTTTGCGAGGTCATGGTAGCTGCAGGTCTCTGTGTGTGACCGCAGCAGTCACCTAGACTTAGGAGCAAGAAGAAGAATAAATAAGCTTGCCTTGCCATGTTAATTGGTCTTGGCAACACCTCAACATGCTTATCTAGCAGCTAAAGTCCTTAACCAGGTTGTGGACAACTATTTTTCTATTCCTATTTAGGTGCAGACCTTGGAACTTTGGGGCATGCCTCAGTTGTCTGTAAAGGGGGGTGTGATGATGCTACAACCTCTTATGGATGCATGCAGTGCTCAGGTATTACAGGGATTCAAAGTTTCTAGGTCTCTTCTCAGTAATGATACACAAGCGGAAAGATTTGGAAGGAGAGGTAGTGTTGGTTAGAGCTATTGATAATGAAGTGCATTACACCAGTCTGACAGTGGCAGCCTGAGATGTCAAATCTGAAGGGAAAACATTTTGCATGAATATCTTGTCCCGAATGCTGTCTACTTCTACCACCTTTTAATAGTGGGGATGGGGAGAAGTGAAAGAATGGTAAATGAGCAAGGATCTCATAGGTCAAGGGCAGGCCAGCCGGTGTCTGTTGTTTCATCTTTTTTCTTTGACTTTTACCATTGTCAGGTTGCCTACAAAACCAGCAATCCCAATTCAGAGGAACTGTTCAGATTTTTATAGACTGTCTCAAGAAATGTGGTAAAAGACAAGATTGTAGTAGCTACAGGTCCGAGTAAGAAAATTGGGTAAATTCCAGAGTTAAGAGGTAAATGTGCAGAGCAGTTTTTTCTCTGTATAGCAGACCTGAACAGTCTCTGACCTGCTGCAAATTCTGATGATCCTGATCCTTTTCCTACAAACGCTGTCTACAACTTCCTCACAAGAGGATGTAGAAATGGAGGTGCTGATCTCTTCTTTCTAAATGCAAGGGAATGGCTTGAATCTGTGTCAGGGGAAGTTCAGGTTGGATGTTAGAAAAAAGTCCTTCTCTGAGAGAGTGGTCAAACATTGAAACAAGCTCCTCAGGGAAGGGGCCATGGCGTCAAGCCTGATGGTGTTCAAGAAGCATTTGGACAGTGCTCTTAGATATACGGTTTAACAGGTTGCTCTATGCAGAGTCAGGAACTGGACACGTGAGCTTCCTAGGTACCACACTTTCCTTAACTTGGTTCAGTCATTAGGTCTTTATCTGTCTACCTCATGTCCTGCACATCTGAGTGGGAAGCTGAGAAAAAACTAGAAGCTGGCTTGCAAGTTTTTCACTGTTACTTCATCTTATTAGCCTGAAATAAATCCTGAGGCCTCATGAAACATTTTAGTTTGAAACACTAAAAATGTTTCTGGAAATTCTGTAATGGTTTTTTTTACGTGATAACAGAACCATCTTCTCACCTTTTGTAATTCTAGTTTCATAACTCTACTGAACAGAGAGAAAAATCCTCATTCTGAGTAACACACATGTTAAGTGGACTAAACAGACCAGATAAGAGTGAAGATTCTTATTTTTATGGATAAGTCACAAATCAACAAAATTAGTTGATTTCTCCCCTTTCCAAAATCATATGGACAGTGAATGATTTGTTCCTAAATGACTTTGGATGCCTAACCAGACTTCAGAGAGGTGGGCAGAGCTCAGGCTTTCCTGAGCTCTTAGTCCTCTGCCTGAAAGTTGTGTTTTGAGGAATTCACAGTGTGATTTTAAAAATTCTCCATAGTTGTATTTTTTTTTTTTTTTTTTTTTTTTTTTTGGGAATGAGATGCTTCACAAGATTTTCCCTTTCCAGGATTTCCTCCTTTAACAATTAAGAGATAAATAATTTCTGGATAATTCTATTTTTAATCCAGTACATCATGACTGAAATGCAGATCCTTTGCAACAGGATGTTCTTGAGAAAGCAGGACTGTATAAGGCGAGATGAGGAATCTCCAATGTTTGCCAGCCCTGTGACAGAAGAGAAGTCTGACAGTCAGTGCAAGTCAAAAAACCAGAGGGATACCTGAAAAAAGTGAAACAAGCAAGAGGTTGAGTGAAGTAGATCCCCTGAAGCTTACACAGTGTTGTACACTGGGAAACTTCCGCAGAAAGAGAGACTGGTACAAGTGGAAGAGAAAAAAATGCAAACATTGCCTCTTACATCTTACCAATGTGCTAAGTCCTGTAACAAAAATATTCTGAAAGGTATCATTGGGCCCAAAGGAGCTCATACATCCCCATCTTGCAGAGCAGCAAGCACTGCGTGTGGAGATTATCATGGTCCAAAAGCTGTGCTGTCCTGCTGACTCAAGCACAGTGCCATGTAGACATGGTGTCCTTGTGCTACTCTTGTGTCACTTTTCCTTGCATGAACTGTTGTTCTTTTTTTATTGGGGGAAAATATTACTAAAAGCTAATTTCAGAGATCTGAAAGAAGCTGTATCACAACACAATGTGAGATTTACCTCGTGTAGAAAAACTCGTTTAGGACTTTGTACTTCGTTAGCCTCCAGGAAACACTCAGGACAATAACAGTAAATGAACCAAAAGCATCAGCTTTTATTAAATATCAGAGCTTTCAAATACAACAAAAGTCCTAAAAGTCTACTGAAGGCTGGAACACCTTTAGATACCAGACACAGTATCTGAGGTGCCACCTGGTAAAGCAATCAATCATGAGTGTGCCTTTCTGTGGGCAAATGCAACTCCCTCTGTTCAAGTATATGAAAGCAAGTACCTTGAAATGACTCCAAAGCTATAATGGTATCATGAAAAGAGAGCATAAATTCCTTGGTTAATCTAGGCAGCCAATTGGTGTGAAATTTCACGTAAGCTTAGTTTTAACACCCTTTGACATTTGTTTTGCAGTTTGGACTTTTTTTTTTTTTTTTTAGATTTTTTTTCTTCTCTTAAGACTCTTACAGAAAGTCTTTGAAATCAGATGATGTGTGAAACTTAACCGCTTCTGGTTTAAAATTCATAGATATACGGACATTATTTTTGGTTTTGTGGACTACATATATATAAATACATTATTATTTATATACATTATACATTATACATACATTATATACATTATACATTATATTACATTATACATTTATATATAAATACATTGTCTGTATTTATGTATAAATACAGAGTTCAATAATAAAAAAAGTCCTAGTGTCATGGATGCTAAGTTTTTCTGATTTAACAGCTGATTTAAAGCTGAAATTAGATTTCCTTCCATTTCCAGCCATTATCCATGGTGTAACTAAGCAACACCACCTTCATATATTATTGATGGAGCTGAGTGCACACATATCTTGCTGACTGGGATGGGCATAACTACACTCCTTTTTAACCAGTAAACCCTGGACTTCAACGCTAATGATTTTCTGCTAGTGATCATGGAGCTACTGGTGCAGAAGCATTGATGTGGAGCTTGGTGTGTCCTTCAGTGAAAGGCTCTCCTGTCCCTATTCATCTGCATGGAATTCTTATTCTGAAGTGGTTAAAAAGTCATGTAAGTTGCTATGCAAAATCTCACAACAGGTAATTAGGCTTCTGTAAGTGTGAGCTATACCTCATTTAGACTTGTAAAGTCAGGGAAATAATAAACAGTTGGCATTCTCCTCTCTTCTGCCACACATGAGGAACACATTTCATCTCTCCTGCCACTGTTTCATCTCACTGACCGTTGTTTCCATTCTTATCTCTGGCCTTTCTGACAGAAAGTCTCTTTTTCTCCCTTTAATGTCTCTTCTTCAAGCACCTGTTTCTGAAATAGCATTTCTGAGTACTACAGCATACTCCTGCACCAAGTGTAGCAGAGCTTGAGGAAAAAGAGCAACCTAATAAAGGTTTGCACATCGAATGGAGCAGAGTTAGGGATGGTGTGATACAGCATCCATGGTCCCCAAACAGCCATAAATATTTTCCAGATGAGGCACTGCAAAGGGCTGAAGCGGGTGAGTCACATAAGTGAGTGTCTGCTTGTGGTCTTTGCCTAACTCCCCTGGAAATAGACATTTAGGGGGTTTGGATGGAGTCAATCAAGTTTGTTTGAGGTTAATTGAGGCTAATTATTTTGGCCTCAGTGTTGACATGGCTAGATCTGGCATGGATGTGGAGATGGCAGTAGCAGCTCCAGGCAGGGCATGTGGGGATGTCTTGGAAGAGCTAGAAAGGCAGGAAGGGAAGGAATAGATGGTACCAAGCAAGACGTGGAGCACTACTGGCTTTCTAAGCATAACCCAGCTACCCACAGCAGAGCATGGGAGGTGTGTTGTGTCAGTAGTTGTGGGAGAGGGGAAGAATGTGTCATAGGTGAGTAGTGGCCTGAGATGCATTTCCTTGATGCTGTGGGTTTGTACTGGGAACATTATGCTCCACCTACAGTTGTCTCAGCAGTGTCATTTTGAAGATGGTCGAGGATGTCAAGTCAAAGGTGATAAAGGAAAGCAATGGAGCTTCTTTCTGAGAGTGAGGAACGATGATCTGAGGACCAGCTGAGGCATAAAACCTTGATACTGTGCAGGTTTGAGTGCTGTGCCTCTCATCCAGCACTTAGTTAACTTTATCTGCTTGCGGAGGAGTCAATGGTAGCATCCACAGGCTTACAGCTTGGCAGCTGCTTATGTACTGTGGAACAATATCCAGAATTCATCCTCTAGGACCAGCCTTAAAAGAGGGAGGGATGCAGACTCTCTACTATCAGTGGGATCCACAAAAGAGGTCAAGTTAAAACAAAACACATTCCCAGAATAAGGTCTATCTGTCTGCAATTTTTGACCTGAGTCTTCTAAGCCCAGTAAATATATACTCACTAATGCAGAATTCCATGCTGGCTAAATGGATTTCAGTTAACTTTCTGCTATGAAAGCATTTCAATTTTAACAATAGCTGTCACTCCCAATATAATGCAGAAATAGTTTAGTAATATAAGCCTTAAAACACTGGTCTGATAAATATTTACATTACTTATTTTAAGTTAAAAGCTTGGTTGTGAATTGTTTTCATTCCAGCAGTGTAAACATCCTTCTAGAGTATGCACTGTAATGTTGAGATTGAAGTCACCCACTCTATTTGCCTGGCCTCATTTTACCAGTGCAAAAATATTTTTTAGTGGATGCTGATGAAAGTTTTTTTTCCTCCTTTCACTGGACAAATATCCTTCTTTTCTGTACAATACAGAAGGGAAAAATACGGTAAATGAGTATTCAGTCAGCAAAAAAGCTTCAGTTCTTTATTTGTCCTATGTTTAAATAGAAATTTGAATACATGAACATAAGCCACAGGCCTTCTTTGCAAAGGGCGTTTTCCTGATGATAAATTGATTTTGCTTATTGTTTAGTTAATGTTTTATGCTTATTTGATACTGAAAACAGCTTTATAAAATGAGCAAGAAAAGCTATTTAAGGTAACAGCATAAAGAGCCTCAGCTGAGAATTGACGAGCAGTAATAGATAAATAATGGTATATGGGTTTTGAACTGGAGCGCCGGCCATATTCATGTGGTGAAAGGGAAGGATTTGAATGATGGCAGCAGAATGCAAGCCTCCCCAGTATCATCAGAGCCTGAAGTGGCTGTAGAAATTCCGGCAGTCATTTAATAAAAACACCTCTTTTACTATGGAGGCTGTAAATTATACAAGCCTGTCAAGTTACAGCTCTGCCTTTGTGCTCAGCATGATTGTAATGTTCTCAGTCCATAATTTAGAAAAGGATTAAAGTTCTCCAATGCTCTGCTGTTTTTACAATGTTTTGGTGATAATAAGATTACCTCAGCCTCTCTGATGTGAAAATGTTGCTAGAAAGACATACCATATATGAAGGTGGGGTTTTCTCACACACATGAGAGGGAGAAAATACATGATAGTGGTGTCTGGCATCAAAATCTTATTGTAGGGCTGGAGATGCCTTGTTACTCATGGATATTGAAGGCATGCAGCTAATGTATAGCTTTGCTCTGTACAAGTCTTGATAAGTATTTAAGGTCATATCAGTAAGGGTTCTGTTTATTAAAAACGAAGTAGGGTTTTTTTTGTTGTGGTTTTTTTTGTTTGTTTTTTTTTTTGTTTGTTTTTTTTGGGGGGGTTGTTTTGTTTTTTTTTTTAAGTTTTTAAAAAGCTTGCAGAGACTACAGAGGTTTTAGAGGACCTGTTGCTGGAAAGCCAAATTTCTTTACTTAGCATTGTTCATCAACTGGATAAGCCTCAGAAGGAGAAAACTATTGCAACTGTTGTATGCCAGAAAGTTATAGCAGAACAGATTTTCTACCATAATAAAATCATGTTTTTAAAAGCCAGTGGATATTCTGGGGATGGAAGAAAATTATATATGCTCTGCCATTCCCTATTTTCAGTAGTAGGAAGCTCTGATTTCTCTCATCATTTGCCTCAACACATCAGGTCTTCAGCCTGTAACTGGATTTAGACTCCTTCTTGCTGGTTCTGCAGTTCTGACTGTAGCTTTTAGGGCATGTGGGTGTCATATTTTTTAAGAAAGTGGAAAAATATTGCATTGACAAGTTGGTTTTGGCTTGATTTTTCGAAGATGACCCTATGAAGCCACACAGAAATAAGGCAGGGGTCTTGTGGAGGACAGATTAGTCAGCAAAAGTGCTGGAAAGTTAGGCAAAGATGTGTGAAAAACCAAATTTGTCATATGCTGCTTCAGTATTCCTCTGATTATCTCTTACACATACCAGACATACTTAGGTTTCAATTCCCATGCAAAAACTTGTGTTAATATCATTTGCGTGAATTATTTAGAAAAACGAAAGGATTCTGGAAGATATCAAAGCCCTAGTCCTCACCTAGAGTCAGAGCCGACAGCCTGTATTATAAAGGAAAAATAGGGCCACAAAAAAGACATTAAATTCTTTGTGTTCTAAGATCCAGGACCAGGCAGATCCCCTGGAGTTAGCTATTATTTCAGCTATCCCCCGTATGAATGACCCCAGAAAGCAATTCTATCAGGAAGGCTCAACTGTCGTCCATGAACATCTTGATCATGCCTCTTTTCCCTTCCACCCTGACACTGGGAGGAGGAATGGAACAATCCAGCCATCTTTAGTCCCTAAGTCTCCTCAGGCTGGACGAAGGGCAGTTTCATGCGGTACATTGTAGATAACTCTGGTATCACTGAGCTGTTGTCAGGCATAATTTTACCTTCAAAAACCGCAGTCCATTCCTCTGGTGTGGAACAGCCAGTTCTCAGAGCAGTTCAGTTGCCTGCTTCAGTTATGCTGCCCTGATTGTCCTTTACACGCTGTTTTTGTGCAGATGCAGAGGAAAATCTGTCTGCAGTGCCACTGATGTCTGCAGTGGACCATGGTGGAATCGAACAAGCTGGAAAGTGTTCAAGGCCGGGTTGGATGGGGCTTTGAGAAACCTGTCCATGGCAGAGGTGTTAGAATGATGATATTTAAGGTCCCATCCAACCCAAACCATTCTAGGATTCTATGAAACGTGTGCTGACTACCTGAAAAACTCCTTGGGAGAGCACTTCAGATACCACACATGCTCAAAACAATAGTGTATATCTGTGCAGCTGGGAAACTGGTAGGGATGGACCATACTAGGCAAGAAAGAGAAAAACCATCCTTTCTGTGCAACTTCTCGGAAGAACTGTCATTGTAGATCCCTATCTGTTTACTTCTGGACTTTGAGGCCAGGGCATTGAGCTGGCATCACCTTTTCTGCTCTCCTCCTCGACTCTTTCTGTGTGCACTGCATCTGAAGCTGTATTTGCAGGCAGTGTGGTCCAATCAGGCTAGCCTGAAGTAGGATGAGTCAATACACACAACAGGTACTACTGTTGCCTGTGTTCCTTCTGGACGAAGAGCAAGGGGAAGATTGACAGGCTGGGGCAAATCTTGCAAAGGGCCTCTAGGATGGTAAGGAATGGAGCATGTCATGTACGAAGGGAGGCTGAAGGCACTGGGTTTGTTCATCCTGGAGAAGACTCAGATGGATCTAGGTGCAGTCTTCTACTGGCTAAAGGGGAGCTATAGAAAAGGCAGAACCAGTTTCTTTTCAGAAGTGCACAGAGAAAGGACCAGAGGCAAGGAGCACGTGTTGCAACAATTAAAAATCTGGGGTTTGATTAGGAAAGATTCTTCCCTGTGAGAGTGATGCAGCACAGGAATAGGAGGCCAGGGAAGATGAGGGATACCCATCCTTGGAAGCTGTACAAGCTTGACTGGACATGGCCCTGTGAGATCTCATCTAGCTTTGGAATTAACCCTGCTGTGAGCAAGAGGTTGGACTGGGGACTTCCAGAAGTCCCTCCTCACCTGAATTATCCAGTGTCTTAAAGTTCAGGCAGGCTGCTCTAGCTACTCCAGAGCCACTTTCTATCTCGTGTTGCCACTCCAGGTGCAAGCTGCCCTGGAGTTGCTTGGTCAGTTAGAGCTTATAGATAGTGCTGCAGTGTGTGCATCTCATGATACCCCATGGAAAAGAAAACCTGCTTTAGTTCCCCTGGTTATTCCTCCCTGAAAGGTTTTTCTTAAACAGTAAGCTTGGAAATCATAAAACCAGCTCAATTTTGTGTACTTCCTTGTCATCCCCCCTGCTTCCCTCACCCAAAATCTCTTGAAAACTTTGTTCAGTGAGCCTCGAGTTTCCTAAAAGGACACTTTACCCTGGGATAATATCATGCCTGTGAAAGTTCAGGCTGATTATTTTCCGTCTAGAGGGAGAGTCAAAATTGGGCTTATAATGGAGGTCTTGTTTCAAACAACGATGAAAGAATTTAGCATTTATGACATCAGTGGGGTGGCATGGGTGTGGAGTCGCATGCGAGCCGGGGGAAGCTGGGCTCTTCTATGCACCAGTGGTTTTGTGAAGGAGTCTTTCACTGATGGAGGTTTATTCAAGCCCACCTAAACACATGTATATATTTATTTACTAAAGCAAACCAGACTACAAATGAGACCAAAATCTGCATTTAAACATCCCCACAAGCAACCTCTCTATGACAAATTCTTTCTCCAGCCCTGCTCAAGAAAAAGCCTGGGAGAGTTTATTTTCCTCAGGCTTTACAACTCATTGTTTTCCACAAAAGCACCCCTCTGCTTTTCCAAGAGTAAGGATAATTCTGTGGCTAAAGCACATGACTAGGACTTGGGTTTTTCTTCCCAGCTGTTGCACAGACTTCTTGTGTGTCCTTGAGTAAATCTGATTAATCTTGCTGCACATCTGTAAAATGGATGCAGTGCTCTTTTTCCTCATTCACAGGAGCTGCTGTAAGCCTTTTAGACCTTTACAAGACAACCGGACAGAAATGGAAAGAAATATGCACGCAATTTTGTGTACAAATGTGTGTGCTAATTGAGGAAACAGTGGAATTTTTTCTGCCAGAGTGTATTTGACAGAGCAGCTTATTAATTCTGGCTTATTAATTCAAGTTCGGATGCAAGGTCTGTTTCTAGAAAGCTTATGGGTTTTCCTCCCAGACTGAAGAGGATGTTTGTTTGATTGAGTCTTTTTTTTTTTTTTTTTTTTAATGAAAATGAGAAAACTCAAAGTTACCTTTTTTAGTGAAAAATTTGAAGATCTTGTTTTGTCATTATTATATTTTTTCTAGGGGGAAGTACATCTTTTCAGCTAGCTATACCCCAAGTGTTACTGGAAAAGCAGTGCCGTTCTGACTAAATGCAGCCACTCTGAGGGCTGGGAAGTGACTGAACAAATGGAAATCCAGCTCCACCCCATCATACTAGCTCAGCAGGCAGGTATGCAGGTTTTATTGTCAGGGTCAGTGTACATCCCTGTACCTCACCATCCACTTCTGAACCCTGCTGTGAGGGGACAGCGATTATCACCTTCCTGTGATTGTCTGTCACAGTCACCATCCTTGTCCCTTGAGTACTTCACAAATGTTGACAGAGATACTTCCAGGAAAAGGTATCTACTAACACATGCATTTTATTGCTGAGAGCTGAAGCTACAACATTGTCAAAGGTGCCCCAGATGTGTGGTGTCCTGCTAGACGCAAACATGTCTTACATTTGAAGGAACTACGTATATTGGAAGAGCAATATAGCATGAATATATTCCACTCTCTGCACTTTAAAGAGTATAAATACAGCAATTCATTAAGGGGAAGAGTTTTTAAACTGACTAGTGAACTTCTGTGCCTTGCCTCCAGCTGTTCATAACGTGATATCTTGGAGGTACTAGATCTTCTGTGTGCTGCATGCTCACAGCTGAAACTGAATTCTTCTGTCAATGGGGCTCCTTTAGATTAATTCAAGATTAGGTTCTGGAAATTGGACCCAAAATCACTAGCTGCATTTAAAAAATAATAAATATGATGAAAAGTTTGAAACAATCTTCACTTTTAACTTAGGTTTCCCATTCAAACTCTTTTATAGTAATTTTTGTCAGCTGTTGCATGGCAGAAAACATTAGTAAAAAATGGGCCCAGCTCAGTCACATCATGAGATTTAGAAGAAAATGGATTAAAAACAATTTTTGAAAATTATAAAGCATTTACAAAATGACAAGTCTTAAAAAAGGTGTTTGCATTTTTGTGTCAGGAAGTTTCCATTAATTTTGAAAGACTATAATCTGCACCCCACACTTTAAAGCATAAGCATAAGAAATATTGCCAGTGCCAAAAGTTCAGGCTGCAAGTATTTACAGGAGTGGCTGAAAAATGAGATTTAGGAAGTAGTTCAAGCTCAATTCACATTTTTTTTCAGTTTTCATTCATCTCCTATTACATTTTTAAGCTTTCTCATCAACAACAAGTGCTGAAGATTCACTGAAAGGATACCAGTGAGTTGCTTATGTCACCACATATCTTCAGGAGCTTGAAATTTAAACAGAAGAGCATCATGAAGTCTGGATAAATCCCACACACTGGCAAAATTGCCTCCAGTGTAATCTGTAGCCATTTCTATTTCTAACATTTTAACTCAATATTGTACATGGATGATCATGTTCCTGCTGACAATGACTATAGAATCCTCATTGACTTGTGCAGGAGGAAGATGGGAAGATTTCAGGCATGGCTTTATGAAAGAACTCCCTATGGAAAAATGTGCCTCATGGGTTAGGTACTAGCTCAAGACTCAGAAGGTTATTTCTGCGCTTCACATTCACACAGGCTTCTTGAGCAAGCCTTTGAAAATGACAGCGTAACCCTGTGCCTGTGTCCATGCATGTCACCTTTGCTAGGAGTGCAGGAGATGCAGCTGAACCTGAGGACTGGTGGTTAGTGGGGCAGGTGGTGGAGTGGGGCAGGGTTTGGGAAGGGAGCTGTTTCTAACACCCTAGCAGAGTGGGGTGACAAGCACAGATCCAGGGAGTACATGGTCCTCGGTGCAGGATCACCCAAGACCTGCTCCCTCCCCTTATCAGAACTGCAAACTGGGTGGCACTAGTATCCCTTTTTGATACTATCATACCTCTTCAGCTCTGACTGTACCGGTCTACCCTTCAGCTTCACGTTACAACTACTCCTTTTTTCCACCTGCAGCAGCTTCTATTTATTTGAGTTCCCAGGGACTTTGGGATGGTGTCCTAACTTCACTGGGGCAGCTCTGAGCCTCTCTGGCACTATAGCTGGCAGAGACTGTTGAAATTATGATGTTGTCTGAGCTCACTGATCATATTGAAAAAAGACACCTTGTCCAGCAGTTCCTGCGTCAAGTGCCCATATTGGAAAGCTGAACTTGACTATGACAAGAGGGAAAGTTGCCATGGTATAAAGATGTCTTATCATTGCACCCCTTCACATCTGGGTGAGTTGTTCCAGTGGATAACTCTCCTTGGAGTGGACATTTTACCCCTAAGATATCTCTTTTCACATGTCACCTTGCTATCAGAAGTCTAACAAGTCTTACCATGGAAGCACTTAGAAACCTTTGCCTGGGCACATCTTCTTGGATAAAATAAACAGACTGAAGTCACTCCAGTGTTTTTCAAGGCAGCCTGTTATTGCAGGCAAAGCTAAGCTTTCTTGTCTTGTGGGATGTCAGAGGTGGACCTTTTTTTCAGTGGAAGGGGAGGACTAGGGAAAGGGGTGGAAGCTATGACAAAAGGGCCGGAGAGATGCACCTCCTCGCACACTCATGGCTGTGGTACATGCTCTGCCTTCTTCCTCACTGGCAGTTTGGCACAGGTAGAGCAGACCTGGTGCTGGCTGTGGCTGACAGCTCTGTTAAGTGGTAGCTGTGTCTTTTGCCTATGGTGAGAGGTCTCATACAAGGTTTTCAGGACTGTTGCAGCACCTTTAAGAACCATTCCTAGCTTTTTAATGTCTTCTGTTTTAATGAGCCCAAACAGTCGCACTTCACTCAGTGGCAACAGCTCTCTACCCATTCTTCCTTGCTTTTCTTCCTCCTAAATCTCATTTACTAACTCACCACTTGGGGGTTATGTGTTCAACCAAAGCCCTGAGCATAAAGCCTTTCAGATGCACCGATGCATCCCAGTTACACTCCTATTTGTGTGTGTGCTGAGTCACATGCCTACAGCATGAGTTGCTCATTGCTCCCATTTTAAGCCCAGACTTGCAAAACATACCACATAAGCTGATCCCTCAGCTCAGGTAGAGCCCCAGTGAGTTGATCTGGGTACTGTACCAGTCCTGGGGCCTTTTTCCAGGATCAGATGCTTCCTACAACATTTAGAGCTTTGCTTATTTTGACAGTCAGCAACTGCCAAGGCAATAATCTATTTGTTTCCTTATCAAGCAGACTAATAAACGATGCTGCATTGCTAAATCTGTCTAAAGGGGAGACATGGCCTGTAGTATTATTCAGCATCTTATGATTATATCAGCCTTAGCCAAGTATATTTACATGAAATAACGGAATGAGTTTTGCAAATTTCCCCCCCCCCCCTTTTTTTATTTTAAGTGACTGTCTAGCCAAGTTCATTTCCTCTCCTGTCTGAGCTCCTCTCTGAAATATATTATCCCACTTATTAAAAGCCAATAGCACTGTGCTTTGCTTTTCTTCCACGCTTTCAGAAGAAGGGGCATGCAGGGGATGCTTGGATTAAGTGTGGGGCACCCCAGAGCTGGGATTCTTTATGAATGAGCTCATATCCTCTCTCCGTATGATAAGAGGAATGCCGTTTGCATCCCAGAGTTGACTACATAAACATACACACACTTGGACGGGTGAGCGTTTAGCCTGAGCATAAACTGTAATGTCCAAACAAAGATCTGAGTGACAAGGGATCATCTGCCAGCCCTCTGCACGGGCAGACCGCAGCCACTTCTTGGTGGCGACTTATGGTTCCTTCATTCCCAATGAAATTCATCCCTGCAGGGAGGGGGAGGGAGAGGAAGGGAGAGGAGATGACAGATCCCTGTTTGCATTCTTCAGAGAGAGCAGCTGCAATTGTCTTACTACAGTATGTCAACATGAAATTATGACAAATCAGGCAGCGATGTACTGGCAGATGAAAACAATAAGGAGGAAGCAGAACAGAGGGAAGTTGGGAAGAATTAACTATACCTAAAACTCTGGAGGCCTATACCCCCCTGGTGGAAAATGCCTTTGAAAATGTAACAGGAATGAAGACTGTATTCTTCAGTATGTATATGCGTATGTATTCTGTATTCTTCACTGTACACGTAGGTATTCCTGGATGTGACTCAAGGAGGGTATGCTGAGTTTTCTGGTTGGTTTAAATCTGCCACTAAAATGCTACCTTTTTTTCCTTTTAAACATTCCATAGGAACCTTTCAAAAACGAACCTGAGAGTAGCCAGAGAAAGGCCAGTGTGTCACCTTTTCCTGTGAATGGGACACAATCAGGATCCCCACAGAGCCAGCTGACCACCCAGCACTCTTCCACTCTATACGGTGCCAGGCTTTGACCTTGGCAAAAGTAAGGGAACCTCCCTGGCCTCCACAGTTACATGGTTTCCTACTGCCCCCCTCTTTTTTCCCCTTTTCTTTTTCATTAAAAATGTTATTGTTTAATAGCAAAGGGAGAATTAGCAGGAGAAAGGCTTCAGCTTCCTGCTTGCCGCCTCTTTTCTATCTAACAGAAGTCCTTGAAATGAATGTTTCCTTTATTAAAAACTGAGCCTTCTCCAACCCACACAGTTTCACAACACTTGATAGAATGCACATTTTTCCAGCGACTTTTTTTTTTTAAGCAATGTTCAACAATAAAAAATAAAGTCAGTAATGGGGTCATATTCAGCCTTAGTGTAATTGGAAGCAGCTCCCTCCGGTCTCAATAAGAGGTGCACTCACGTTCACCAGAGCAGAATTTGCTATCTTGTGGACACCTCATATTTAGGATTGTCACTGTTCTACTAAGAGTGGCTTATAAACATCCTCAGATCTGTGAGTCTATTTACTTGCTGCGCAGCTTGGCTGCAAAAGAAAGGAGGGGAAAGGCAGTGAGCACAGGATCTTTACCTGAAAACTGGCTTTATTTCCCTCCGCTGGTTCTGCTGCCTCTCTGCTTGCTGCTCAGAGCTGGCTGGCACCTCTGAGGAAGCCGCCACGTCACACCTCACTGGAGTCGGGGAGAACGTGGTGGGTTTGCTCTGGAGGGTGGAGGGTGCATGAAAATATTTTCTGTGGTTTCAGTTTGCATGTCTGCATGGAAAAGTCTAGTGAAATGTAATAGGTATGAATCCAGGAGGGTCCGCAGAAATATGTGAGGACAGATTTCAAGGAAACCAGTGCAAAAACCCCAAAACCTTTTCAGGGGAAGGAATATTCCCAATAAGCTTTCAAAATCTACTATATTTTTTTCTGTTAAATTCCACAGGAGTTTTCCATAAGGTTGATCCCAACCTCCCCTCTTCCAGTCTCTAAGCCTTACATTTTAATGAACTGAAAGAGCTTTGCTCTGTGCTCACTTACATTGCATCTGTCATCAGTGGCACTTCACTAGCAGCACTGAAACCCTTCTGTGCTTGCACTGCTTTCCTGAGACAGTGTGAAGTTCCCAGTCTCGGATGGATGTCTGAGTGAAAGAGCTGCCTTTCACCTAATTTAGTCTTCAAAATTTCAAGTAATATGACAAACGTATCCTGCAAGATCATATCCTTCCTGTCAGGTTTACTTCCGGATGCACAGTGCCCTGATGTAACCGTTCTGCAGATCCACCCCCGGCACCCACAGCCATCTCCTCCTGGAGACCATAAAGCCAATGATGTTGGTGCAATGGATGGAGAGGGAGCCTGTCCTGACTAACAGCCTGGGCTCCTCTGCCCTGAGGAGCCTGGTACAGCTGCTCTCTCCAACTGGGTTGTGACAGTGCCCCTGGAATTAAACAAAATAATGTTTATTATTAGATACACCTTTCTGAAAGGCTTAATGAACCTGACTTCCTTCTTTGAATGCCTTGAATTAGATTAATAATATGGTCCCTACAAAACTCACTCATGGGGAGAGATGCCAGGCGTTACAAAGCATGCAGGGCCAGAGGTAAAGGTGAGTTCCTCTGCCAGGGGCTGGGACAGGTCTGCAAGGCTATGAGGGAGTACAGAGCAGCATCTTGGGATCTTGGCAGCCCACAGGCTGGAAGCCCCAGTGTTGGTGTGTAGCTGTTTCTGCCAGTTGCATGAGACCTCACAACACTAAAGCATTGCATGACACGAGACATTCCTCCAAGAGTGGGATTTAAGGTGTGCTGAACATCAGAACTTGTTTCTCATACACCCTCTCCTTGTGAAATTTTGCTGTGGTTCTCCCACTAGTGAGGAAATTCCACTACTGCTAGTACTAGTTACTCTCAAAAAGCCTCTCTCCTGCCTTTTTGACAAGGAATGGCTAAAAGCTATCCCTCATGCTCTGTGCTTTCCTGTATGCAACCTTTACTTCTTCTCCAACCAGACAGCTTTATTACTTTTCTTTTTATTCCTCCTTTACTCATAGCTTCAAACAACACAGACTTGTCAGGCTTTTTTCTTGTGAACCTAACGTGAATGTAGAGAAATTCCTGCTAATGTGACCTTAAACTTGAAGGCTACAGTCACAGGCTGTGTTCTGGTTCCTTTGTTTTGCTGTCACTGTATAAAAGAAAGGGGATTTGAGAAGAAATTTTTAGCAAAATATGTCTCCCTGGACTGGATGGGACAGAAGCACAAATGTGTGCTGGGAAGCTCAGCAGGAGTGGAAGAGTTGCAAGCTCAGGAAGGCTGGCAGTGTGAAAAGATCATATACAGTTCATCTAAAATGCACCTTACAAAAGAGGATCAGGGCCAGCATTGTTTTTAAATGGTCAAGTCACCTTAGTTTGACCTAATGTTCTATCTGCTAGGCTGTCACAAGCTACCTTAGACCAAAGACTGTTTACAGATCTCACCTCCCAAAGCTGTTCTTGTATTTTGCTCTGATGATTTAATGTGCATACTTGCAGTAGCCTGTCAAAGGGCAGAGGGTTCCCTATGCTGAGCTAAGCCTCCCTTGGTACTGAATGAAACACATGGGCAGCTTGCTAACAGAGATCAGAGGCCAAGCAGAAGTGATGTCTACAACCCAGCCTCCAAAGTATAAGCTTGACACAGTCCCATTAAGCTGAGTGTGGGACCGCTGTGGTATCACTCTATCTTGACATTTGGGAATTGAAGCACAGATGCACAGAATGGCTTCATCAGGCACAGGAAACCTACATAAGACCTCAGAACTGCACCCATTTCAGAAGTCTCTGTCCAGTGTTTTACTGTAAGACCAATGCTCTTCTCAGAACAGTTTTCCCAGGGTCTTGCACTCTGTGCTGCTAACTTTAACTGTAATGAAGTTTAGAAATAATGATTTTTGTTCTGAAAGTTTGATGGCAGCAGAGGGGAAGCCCTGCATGCGTAGGTGAAGTGAAGAAATGAGAATGTCTAACCAGAGGATTAGCAGAATAGGTGTTTTATCTGCAACACTTTCAGTTTTGCTTAACAATACTAACCCCCTTTTGATATGCACTTTAATTTCAAGCAATGAGTGCATCAGTGCCTTTTACTTTCAATTTGAATCACAGTAATTTTAAGCTGATTGCAGTCCCATGAAGCACCTACACTCTTTATTCCCCACCTTTGTGAACAAACTTCTAGTATCTAATGGCACCTCCATATCCTCCTCCTTCTTAAATGGGAGCATGGAATATTTTTGTCATGATGCACGCATCTCTTGATTTATTTCTGAAGCTTGTATTGTAGAATAGCAGAAGTCACAAAATAAGCCTGAAATTGTGTGGGTGCATGGTAGATTGTAATGCATTTACTATGTGATAATTAAAACAGAGGAAAAAAGTCTGGAGGTTTCTGTGAGACAGTTTTGCACTTTCTGCAGCAGTTGATAATTTACAAAGAGGAATTATCCTTCCTTCCCCACTGGTAAATCTGGTGGAATAATAATGTGGTGATGATGATAATGATGATAGTCTGCTGGCTGCTAAGCTATTGTCCTCTTGTTGGTATGTTTGTAGAAACCTGCAATGAACAGGACAAGTCACTGGAAAGCTATTGAAAGACTCCAAAGACACTTTACACAGGAATTTGTGTTTCTCCCACAGTTTACAAATCCTTTCCTGTACTGTTCTTTTCACTAAAAAAGTCCTATGAGTGCTGTCTGAACAAGCCACATGAGCCAGACCCACTTGTATAAACACAGTTGAAGAAAGTTGTGCAAGGTAGGAAGTACACTTGCAAGCAGGTAGTTCCTTTTCTTGCTGTGTTCTTCAGGATTTTTGATATAACAGATTACCAGACTCTTTCTTTTTTTTTTTTCTGCCTTGGTGAATTTTGGCTTTGCAGCAAAACCTGAGACCTTTGCGCTTGTAAGCACAGAGCATTGAATGAGAAAACCTCATGCCCTACTTCTCTCTTCCAGGGCCTGCTCTGAGGCTTGACTGGGTCTTCTGCCACATGGTGCTTTAGTGAGTTGCTTGGTGCATCACACGTCCTGAAAGCCACAAGCAACAGGACCCCAGTGAGGTGGAGTGAGGGACCCATGCTGCTTGCTGGCGAGCAGGAGAGCTCTGAGAAATACTCAAGTTTCCTACATCTCATTGTGAAGGTATGAGAGGCAATCTATCCGGTATCAAAAAAGAAGGGTGGTCACGTGGCAAGCCCCACTTTTTCTGTGTCTGAATAGAAATGCAACAGATTTATATTTACTGTCATAATTACCTGCATATCTTTGGAGAAGTCAATGTCCCTTTGATCCAGTGCCCTCATCTGTAAAGTGGGATAAGAATAAGTCCCCTGTGAGACCACTGTACTCTGTCGCTGAGTCACAGTTCCAGCTCCCTCTCAGACCTCTCCCTTAGCACCTCTATTCTTGCCCATCCACCCCTAAATTCTTCTTCAAGTCTTGATGTCCCAAATCAATACTGACTCACAACTCTTCCTTTCCCATAACAAATCCCAGCTGCTCGTCCCAGTCCAATTTCTTCTTGACAGTGAGCCCCAATCTCCTTTGCTTATTCCTCACTCTGTCAACCGTATCCAACTCTGTCATCTTGCTCCAGTCTTTTTTTCTAGTCTGGTTCTGTCTTGCTGCTTCTTTCTTGGTCTCCTAATCACTAGCCTCTTTTCCCTTGTTCTGCTGGAGTGGCAGCTAGATCACCCCATATGCCCCCAAGAAACAGCATTCAGTTCCCTCCGGTGTGGCTCAAGCTGGTAAGCAGAGGCAGCCACAGAGATATTTGGGGCTCGTTCTTGTTTTCCTGGTGAAACCTCAGGGAGATTTTCTACTTCCTTGCAGACAGGTCCTAGGTGAGGGCTGTTCGAAGTTGGAACTTAGTAAGCATGGAGTTTTTGAAAATGCCAGCTTAACAATCACCACATACTTTTTTCATACATGGCCAGGACAAGCTGGCTTTCCACCTCTTTGTTCTTACAATCAGCTAAACTATTTTTGCCAGCATCAAGGAAAAACCAACCAACAGTTAAATCCCAGGATATCCCTCTCCACTATGGCCAAAGGTCTTGCACAAGTAATGCTGAACTTAGTTGCGTGGCAAAATGATAAGCCACTGAAAGCAAGGGCTTATCTGCTAACAGCACTTACAACAACTGACATTTCTGCCTGTAGAGCAAGTAGGCATCTTACTTTTGGCTGCCCCCAGATGCCCACAGCATTTCTATGCCATGTTTCCACAGGGTGAGATCTCTTCTGGTCACCTGTGGCCCCCTCCCGTTCCCATAAGTTGTCACAGCAGCATGAGGGGATGGTGCTGGCATGTATGGGGGAGGCCTGAAATGAAAAGTTAACTGTGCTCTTACAGGTCTTTGACAAGATCAGTTTACTCTCTGGGATAGTTTCTAATTCTTTCCAAGCTCCAAAAACCTTGATCAGCACTGATGACATAATTTGTGCTCTGCTTCCAGTTTCTATTGTCTCTGTGACCACCTGATTATTTGCTCTCTCTTGCTTGCAGCTGTGTCTCTACAGCTTCTCTGGAGGAAACAGCTGCTGCTTGTCTTTTCCTGAGCCAGGATGCTAGTACTTTGTGTCTGTTTGATCTGTACTGAAGGCAGTTTGCTTGACACACTGAGGTGGGTCCATTACTTTTGACAACAGCAGAACTGGGGCCTTCTGTTTCCTTCCTTCTTCCTTTCCTTCCTTCCTTTCCTTCCTTTCCTTCCCTCCCTCCCTCCCTCCCTTCCTTCCTTCCTTCGTTCCCTCTCTTCCTTCCCTCCCTTCCTCCCTCCTTCCCTTCCTTCCTCCCTCCCTCCCTCCCTCTTTTTCTTTCTCTCCTTCCTTCCTTCCTCCTTTCCTCCCTTCCTCTTTTTTCTCTCCTCTTTCTCTCTTCCTTTCTCTCTTTCTCTTTTTCTCTTCCTATCTCTCTTTCCCTTTTCCTTTCTCTCTTTCTCTTCCTATCTCTCTTTCTCTTTTCCTTTCTGTCTTCCTACCTCTCTTCCTTTCTCTCTCCCTATCTCTCTTTCTTTCTCTCTTCCTTTCTCTCTCTCTTTCTCTCTTCCTTTATCTCTTTCTCTCTTTCTTTCTCTCTTTCTTTCTCTCTTCCTTTCTCTCTTCCTTTCTCTCTTTCTCTTCCTTTATTTCTCTCTTCCTTTCTCTCTTTTACTTTCTCCCTTTTCCTTTCTCTCTTTTCCTTTCTTTCTTCCTTCTTCCCAGTAGGCTGCGACATTGCTAATAAAAAGATTTTTAAAAAGGATGTGGAAGGAATGCGTTCCAGCAAAAGGAAAGTAGAATAGCTTCTCACTTTCCAGAACAAGTGGCTAAAACTACCTTTTTTCTTCAAAATGACCCCATTTCTGCCACACTCACAGGCACTCTGTACCCTGCAATGTGCACACCTTTGGGAGAAAGCACTTCTTTTCTTTTCCCCTAGCTCAGCAGCGCTGCTTGATAGATGGAGTTAACTCCGTTGAGTTTTGCACGGCCTTCTTTCTAATCATTAGCCCTTTGAGGAATGTGGAGGAGGGGCCAGCCGCTTCTCAGCAGTTATGGGAAATGGAGACTGATTAAATCATAGGCTTTGCCCCGTCAGTAAAAATGTAAAAATGTCAAACATGAAAAAAAAGTGTTTCCATATTGGGCTATGTGTTTTGGGTTGACTTTTTTCTCAACTATAATTGCTCCAGCAGTATAAGAAGGTAACACAAGGTTTAGATTAGTCAAGCACATTTTTGCTCTATGTATATAATAACAAAAACCCCAGACCTGCCAACTTACCCCCAGGCCTTGGATTTTTAGTAGATTTTCTGCTGAAGTTCCCTCTACAGTCCTTAGAGGAGTCTTCAAGGGTGAATTGATGAAGACATGCCTCCTGTACCATTTGCATTTGTACATCCTGAGCTCTACTGCAATATCCTCTGTCTGAAATTTGTTTCACTAGTGTCCCACTCAGCGGGAGCAAGGACAGCCCCAGTTACCTCTACCCTGGAGCAGCTCAGTTCCCCTCCATCATGGCAGGTTTTCTTGTTAGTGGGATGCCATGTTAGCAGTCTGAGCCCACCCTCCTCCTTGCTGTGCAGCCTAAGGTGCTGTGCCTCCAAGTTGCAGAGGGGACTAATCCTGATCTCCTTAATGTGTTACTGAATGACTCCACTGGTCTTAAATGTCACAGTAAGACCCTGAACAGGGCATGACAGTGTTGTTCCTCTATCTATATCTTCCAAAAAATTCAATGTCAGCTCTTAAATACTTGTTGAGGCAAGTTCATAGGCCAGTGTGAGACTATAGAATCATAGAATCATAGAATGTTTAGGGTTGGAAAGGATCTTAGATACCATCTAGTTCCAACCCCCCTGCCATAAGCAGGGACAGCCCCCACTAGACCAGGTTACTCAAAGCCCTGTCCAGCCTGGCCTTGAACACTGCCAGGGATGGAGCAGCCACAGCACCATCCTCATGTAGTCATTAGAGGTAGGTAGTAAGAATTCATCCCTGGGGAGAGCTGTTTTTGTAGTAACTAAGAAGATGGCTAAACCCCCAGTTTGAATAGGTTATTTAGCTTTCAAATGGCTAGAGATAGAAGAGGCAAATCTCAGTAACTTTGAGTTGGAAGGTGTCAGACCTTGCCAGTGGTGAGGAGCTACTTCATAAGCAGAAGGATGGCAGATTCTGGAGTGGGAGGAGGGGTGAGGGTGGGCTGGGTTGAAGAGGCTTCAACCAGTAACCAGAAGAGCATTTTCCATATGTCAGACTGGAGGCTGCCAGCTTTGCTCATGCTGAATGATACCTTTCCCCATGATTAGTCCCATTGAGTTTAGCAGCTCTGCTCACAGAGAGCTAGACCACAACATGGTGCTTCTGCCCCAGGAAAGGAGCCACACACTGCTGAGCTACCGCTGGGTCAGACCTGTCTCCTTGCTGCTCCTGGAAGGGAGCAAACCGTGACGAGTCTGTAGCTGGCACAGCACATGCTTCCTGCTGCCAGATGCCTTGGGAAAGGAAATGAAGGGTACATCAAGTTTGCCCTTCTTCCCACTTGGGCTAAGGAAAGGGCATAGTCCTCAGAGGCTATTATTCCCCTGTGTGTGAGAAGCAAGACACAGGACACGTTATGGCCCCTTACTTCTTGCATTGGCATGCTGGCCATGATCTGGCCCAAAGTGAGGTGCTACTCTGCATGAAAAAGGGGCAGAGGCTGGCTCTCCATGGCCAGAAGGCTTTACATGGCCCAGAGCATGAGGTCAGTACAAGCCCCTTGAAGAAAGGTGTAGCAACAATGCATCCAGTGCATTTACTGGTGAACACAAAAGCCATTTACAAGAAGAAGGGGGGAAAAAAGAGAAGGAAAAGAAAAAGGCATGCATTTATTCTCAGGGCAGAAAGAGTGTATGTGCCATCGAGCGATAGCCCACTGAAAGGCAAAGAATTGGTTTGTCACAATGCACCATTCGCTGGAGGTTTCAGATCCACTATGATATTATGGCTGACGGCTCAGAGACCTTGCCTTGACTACCAATGTAATTGGCATGGCTGGATGCTTTTGATTGAGTTTTAGCTGCTCCCCGGTAAATCTGCTGAATGATTCCGTGGGACCTGTGGGTGTGCAAAGCCCCCATATTACTCACTGACCTGCCTGTCTGGCTTGCTTGTCATGCGATTTACAATAACTAGCACTGTCCTTGTAACTCTAAGGTAAGAAGTGAAAACCCTTTCTTTTTCCCCTAATTGTTCTACTGGTTTTACAGTTACCAAGCTGTAAAGCACCTCATCACTCTTGTTAATTCTTTCTTCCTTTTGAGCTGCCAGTTAGTAATCAATTATTACCCTTGTCATTCATGCTGCAGCACAGCAGCTGGTCACAAGAAGCCTCTGTTTCATTGGGCTGGAGCCAATCAAGTCTCTCCAGCTGTCCCTTGCTGCTCTGAATCATAATGTACAGTACTTGTTGCTTTACAAGTTCCTTTACCAGACTGCTTTTCTAAAAAAAAACCCAAAATAAAATGAAAAAATGTTTTTGCTCCCAGTTCTACCCTCATGGCACATCTGGCTGCTGAAGGGTAAAGTAAACTCCCTAATACTGCATTTTTATGAGGGGTGGGGGGAAATACTCGACGTTAGCACAACAGATATTTTTGTCATATTCTCCATTTTATGAGATGACTGCATTGATATAAAGACTGCTGACAGATCAAAGGTTTCACTGGTAAAATGATATGAAAGGCAGAGACATTAACATCCATCAAGGTCCTGTTAGGATTTGCAGAACAGGGGTTCTGGGCCTCCCAAGTGAAACCTAGCAGGAAGGTCTGCGAGCCTGCATAGCAAATGAAAAGAAAACAAGAGAGGGCACACAGAATATTGGAGGAGGTAGTGACCCACAAAATAGTAGCAATTTGAGCTGCAAGGCACCCTGATTGAATTGCAGTGGAGGCAAACGCTGTCAGGCTTGCTGTTCTTGTTACGGAGCGATGCGCCGCTCAGCACTGCAGTCTGAGCTACCAGCTAGGCTTTCAGATGACTAATTCAGAGTGGAAAACAACAGTACCACCAGCTTCCCTGATTGTCTTTGTTCCCAGCTCCCACATGCTGCTGAGATAAGAAATCTTGCAAAAATACCCATCCAAGATTCTAAGTATCAGGAGGAAGTGTCTGTCTTTGGGATTCGATATTATCATCCTGTAACTTACGTTCCTTTCTGTATAATTTAATCAAAAGGAAGAAACTGATTTCACAACTCCACTACTGATGCGGGTATTTTCATTGGCTTCATGGGAGCAAGACACAGGAATGAAATTTTGGGAAACATCTTTTCTAGATACTTCTTCTCCTTTGTGATATGCCCCAAGGAACCAATTTCATGGGAGCACTAAGCAACAAATTCAAGCATAGTCTAACCCCCACTAATTACACCCTGCTACAAGAATTTGTCTTCTTGGTATTTGGGAACCAATTAGCGTTAACTATATGATGGCCACCGGTGACATTATCTAAAAGTGTCTAGGTTTTATTGCTGCTGCAGCTCATCCCAATAAACTCATCTCTGCCAAATTGAGCACTACCCCATTTTACAAGAGCACTACTCATATTGTACAGTGAATATTTACCATGGGTTTGGTAATAGCTTTATCCCAAAGGCCATAGCTGTATCTGTAGAGAAGTCAAAAGAAATGCAATGCAGTCACCCTCATTCCATGGGACAACATCTACTGTTTTGGCTTCTCAGCTGTTTGTGCCAAAGCACATGGATGATCATAAAGCCCCAGTACTCTTCATATTGACATACTAGTCTTGAGAAGGCTAACATCATGGGATATGGTGCTGTGCAGATATATCCCACTTAACTTACTTAAGTAACCATAGGTGTCAGGGCAGGTTTAGACCCTAAGGCTCCATAAAGGGTAGCTTTACCCTCCTTTTCTGGCAGCTCTGCTCAGCGGATTGGATGTCTTTGATATGACGGTTGTATTAGCCAAGGCTGAGCAGTATGGCAGGGAGACTGCTTTGGGTACCCTAACAGCCTTTCAGGCTAGTTTGATTATCTCCTCATGGCCTGGTATAGTGCTGTGTCGGTGTCCCTTGTGAAAAGCAGTGCATTTTGTCATTGTGCACTTTAAGTGTGGAATTACTTTTCAGTGAAGAGTGTGCTCTGCCGTTGTCTTCCTTGTTTGTGACCAACGCCCTGCTTGGGCACAGAGGTCTGCTGATGTGTACTGCTGTTTAACAGACTTACAGCTATGAAGGCTCCTGGCTCTCGAGGAAAAGAGAAGCTCAAGAGGAGTAAGTAGTCCCCTTCAAACAGCAAGGGTTCTCAAAGAAAGGGCTGTTTCTGGAGTATGAAATAACCTCATAAAGAGATCCCAAAAGGCATGGTAGAAAAGAGATTTGCACATCTGTCACATGGATCCTTTGCAAAGAGCTCAGTCCCATCTCAGTGAGTGGCCTTTTCCATGGGAATATTTGGGAGTCTGGTGCCAGGAAATCCTGTAGGCACAGAGCTGACACAGATTTGCACTGACTGTTCACTCCAAGTTTTTCCAAGTTTCCTGGCCTCCCAACATCTTCTCTGAGCTTCTCCTAACAGAATTAGTCCTCAAAAATCTTTAAGAAACAGCACAAGATGAGAAAAGGAGAGCTGTTTGATTTTGGCTTTCCATGTTGTTTTAGAAGAACTGCTGGTTGGACTCCATAAGCTCCATCACTGAGGACGTGCCAAGTTTGCACTGGGTATTTGATTGATCTCCCTGCTAATGAACAACAACAAAAATAATCTTGTGAAACAGACTAATCAGAAAAATATATTTTTGAGTTATCTGAATGTTGAGGAATCAAATGTGAGCTTTAACTTCTGGGGTTTATTTCTTCAAATTACAAAAATAAAACTCCTTTTAAAAGGGAAAAAAACCAAACCCCAACAAACCCAGCATTTGTTCCCATACAAGAAAGTTTGATCTTATTTAATTGTGTTTGGGTTTTAGCATGGTAACTGTGTCAAAACTGGCAAGTTTCAGAGGAAAGATTAAATTTTGATGAAATGGTACCTTCTGAGATACAAATATTCTGGTGGAAAATTTTTGCTAGCTCTGCTTAGAAGCCGGGCCTTTGTTTCTGGCTTTTGTACAGATGTCTTGCAGGTCTGTGGGAAGACACCCTCGGGACAAGTGAGAAAAACCTTTGGTGCTGCGGCACTCACCAATACGAAACATAAGACTTAAAGGGCCTGAACATCACAGTGGGATCTACAAAACTCTAGTTAGCTGTTTGTACGAGCTGATCTGTCCGTGGTCTCAGCAGGAGACTGACTGGCTGGTACAGCACAGTGATTCTGAAGCTATTTTTAATTTTCCCAGGGCTAAGCTGGCAATTTTATGTCTGTAGAACCAGGGGCACTGTTACCTAGAAGACATCACTTTGTCTCTTCCCTCTTTATGCACTGGTGGAACATGGCTTCTTCCTCTCTGTTGAAGAATTTGATTTTCTCTCTTCCACTCATGGGCAGTAATACTTAGTCACCATGTTCATTGTACAACTTTCCCCACTGATGACTGAACCTGTCCTTTATAATGTCACTATAATTTCTTTTTTCTCTGTCTTAGGTGCTTCAAATGATGTTTAAGCCTCTCAGTTAGATCATAGTACACATACTGAAATGGCTCACAACAATTCTCTTCCTATCCCTCAAGCAATTTAAATCCTGCTGCAGCAATAAGAAACCATCAAAACATCGTCCAGGAGGAGGCATAGCAAGTAAGAGGTGTTGCAGGAGTTTGAAACTTGTCTTTAGCTTCAAGATGTGAGGATCTGAAAGAAAATATTCTCCAAAAAGCTGGTACTGCTATTGTTGCCACTGAGGTCATCACCTGAGCAAGCTGAACAGGAGGTGACTCATTGCTGGAACATCCCTTTCAGCATTCTGCCTAGGAGAAAGATAAAAATATCATCATGAGGTCCATCACTTTGCATTGTACTTAGCATTCTCCCACATCTGTGTGCCTGTATACTTGATCAGTCATAGTGAACTTCATCTTCTTGCACAGTATAAACTTTCACAATGAAGTGTGGAAAGTATTTTGTGAGTATAATAGAATATGGATCTAAATATATCACATGTTCCTTTAAAATTATATGAATCAACATTAGTGCATCTACTGACATCAAAACATTGGATGGTCCTTAGGTTTCAGAGAGGAGAAGAAAACTGGGGCATTCTTTACAGATCAGCTCCTGCAGAGATCCAGTGGAGAAGACTATAGATTTTCTTTGCCTTCTCCGTCCTGTGAGATGAACTCTAGATCTAAGTCACCTTTTTATTCCAGGATCCGAGACAGACTATGACAATTGTATCCAACATTTTCTGCCTGTCTGGAATATCTCTATCCCAACCTACCTGGTACCAGCAGTCACAGCATGTAATGGAAAAACCTCCCAGGAGCCAAAGAAGAGAAGTTTATAAGATCTGCAGAATAAGTCTTATACAATTCCATATTTCTCTAGAAATCCAAGTCAGGATTCAGCTCACCTACTGTCTAGTGAGACTAAACGTCTGAGATATAGCTACCCAAAGGCAATGACAGTCATCTTGCCAGTCTCAAGGCATCTCCATTTGGGCTAGACATGTAGTCTCCCCTTGGAGTCAATGGACAGAAACATGGGCTTCTAATTTTAGTGTTCTGATCTCTCTTGGATGTTCTTGTTCTGAAAGGAAGAATTATCTCTATTATTCAATTAATGTGTAAGTACACATCTCTGGTAGTTTAAGAGTATGATGAACCTAGCTTTAGGACTTGCAACATAAGGTCACCTACCTGGAACACTAAGATAAGCAATTGTGTCATCTCACCTTGGTCCAAGTGCATTAGAAGTTGTTGAGAGGTTAATACTGTACTAAAGTTTTTGCTAGATTATGTACATGTAACAGATCCAAATCAATACTAAAGGCGAGAAGCTTCTTAAAACAGTGATTACATCAGTAACAGCAATACTAAAACTGCTGTTAGATTTGTAGTATTCTTTGAAGTAACTCTAGAGTTCTAACGCAACAGTTCAACCTCTACTCTTTGTGTGGCACTTACTTTGCTGGTGCCACGTGCGTATCATGGATATGACTGCCTCAAGAGAGAACGATTTTTTGTGAGAGACTCCCAAAAGTAGATTTCCATGTGCAGAGTTTTATTATTTCCCATGTGATTTGTGTAGCAATACCTTCTGCTTTCTTCAACTAATATCCACATCATTTTTGTTTCTAAATCTCAATTTCCAGTAATTTCGCCCTGCCCTCTCTTCCCCCGGAATCAGAGGTTTGTGGTTAATAGCTTCCTGAGTATACAAGCTACCTCATACGCTTTGCAAATTAAAAAGAACTTCCCACTGAAATAAAATATAAGTCTAAAAAAACACAAAGCAAACTACAGAATAAGGCAGTATCCAGATGTGGGATACTGGACAAAATTCTTCTCTTCATTGGACTTTGCACTGTGGAAATCAAAGTGCTGGTGATCATGGGAAAAGTGCTACTGGCTGTTCTCGTCATAATAAGCTAGTCTTTTCAATATAGTCTGGTCGCTCATTCACTTTATAGCTACAGTTTTCTATTCAGTTTGATCAGCCACTTGGAATTCCCAAGTGTCAGCTGCACAGTTTAAAAACTGCTTTCCAAAGGATAATTATGCAGACCTATTTTTAGATGCTTAAGTACCTGCTCTTAGAAACAGAAGCGTGGATTTAGGCACCCATCTTAAAAATGTAGCCCGCAGCACAGCATTACTATCCAGACTTCAGGCTTGGGTGCTGAACTAGAAGTATGGCACTGTGCACATTTCCTGTGCTAGTGTCTCTCCATGATTTGCTTATTACCAAAGAGACAAGAGCTTACACACTTCCATAACAAAATGCCTCCACTAAAACTAATACAGGTAATATCAGCCCTCAAAGTGATGGTGGTGGTTTGGTGACAAATCTACTCCACTGCCTTCAATTTTCCATCTCACCTTGGACCGTAGTCACCCAAGGATTTGCCCATGTTTACTAGGCGAACTGTATTAATTAGAAGTGCTTTGGGTTTACCAGATCCTCCTGCACTAACTGAAAGTACCAGTGAAACCTATAAGGAACAAAGTGAAGCCCATTGTAGAGAACCCACGTGAGTGGGATTTTATTAGAGCTTTGGAGCATTTTGTAACTGCTAGAAAAAAACATGATTCCAATTTCAGAGCATTCTTAGTTCATCATAGCCTTGACTGTCCTCTAGGATTTTCACCAGGCTGGAGTGACCCATTTTATTGGGCACTGTTTTCAAAATGAGTTCTTGTTGATTTCCTCAGCTGTAGAAATCTAAAGATCATCAATCTAGAGTAATTTTGTATCTTAGGGGTTATCTTTCATAGCTAAGATTTAGGTCTGCTGGACACAAGTGAATCTTTCCCAAGCTAGCTACACCTTTTCTCTATCCTACTTAATTCACTTGTGCATTTTTTTTCTCACCTTCATCTGTTCACCTAAGACTACCGCTTCCAACTCTTGTGGTCGCTCAGACCAAAGCGGAATGGATGCTCCTCCTGCCCCCTTCATGGCCCTCAATCAACCTTTGGTCATTTTTCCATGCCTTTCTGTATGAATTCTTTGGAGACTGCATAGTTTACTTGCTGGCCACATTTCAAGACTATTATAATACTTCATAGTTCTTCTATGGTGAGTTGTGTTCAATAACCATAACAGTTTTTCAAAATTCATGACTCTCATCTTTCCAGTAAGATAAAGCGTGTCCTATTGATTTTGTAAGTGGCATCTTGGTTGGCATTTTGAGCTTTTTAAAGGGAATTCTACTCCTTAATCTTCTGTCCCTTTGGGAGTATAATTATGCGTGGCTCCTGCCACCAGGGAAGGCACAACTAATCACTTAAAGGGAAGACAATGCATGCTTCTTTTAGATGCATTTAATGTGATTTCTAGAGGAAGCCCTTAATTTCATTAGTCCTGGGAGCATCCTCATAGAATCATAGAATAGTTAGGGTTGGAAAGGACCTTAAGATCATCAAGTTCCAACCCCCTGGGCAGGGACACCTCACACTAAACCGTGTTACCCAAGGCTCTGTCCAGTCCGGCCTTGAGCACCGCCAGGGATGGAGCATTCACAACTTCCTTGGGCAACACATTCCAGTGCCTCATCACCCTTACAGTAAAGAACTTCTTCCTTATATCTAACCTGAACTTCCCCTGTTTAAGTGTGAACCCGTTACCCCTTGTCCTAGCACTACAGTCCCTCATTTCACTACAGGATCAATAGTTGCCTGGGCAGTGTTTGGTTCAACAATGTAAAACCAGCTAGCACTGCTGCCTAAAGGAACAGTCCCACTCTTGTTCTGTGTCTGCTGGCTACTTTTTTCTATGGCCTTGAGTCTTACTAGGGAGAAAATCTGACTTCAGAACAACCCATGAATTAACAGCTTTTTCACCTTTTTGCAGAAAGACCCATGGTGGCAGAAGGAAGGAGTGGTGCGGGAGGTCAGATTTGTTACTTTCAGTGCTGTTTTATGCCATCCTGAAGTATTTGTTGAACTACAACTAAGGGGAAAATATTTATAAAAATAGTTGTCATCTCATTGCTTTCCTGTGCTCCCCTGTCTTCCTAGTTGCTTCACCTAGTGCTTTAGCTTGAAAGCTATCTGGGGCAGGGACCATTTTTTGGTGTGTGACTATAGAGAGACTAACACAACAGTATCAATGTCCTTGAGGCTCCTAGGTACTAATGTGACAGCAATAATCATCATAATCCAAAGGCTGTCCAGTTAGGGGGCTGTTACAGCAGATTGGCCTCCGTACTGTTTCCAACTCCGTCTCTAGCTGCCTGAGAGAAGTCACATCATCTATCTGTGTCTGTATTTCAGCCATAAGCCCTTCAGGGCAGGAACTGGTTCAACTGAACTAGGGTTCAACTGAACCCTAGGTTACATACAGGGTTCACAACCTTGCTTGTAAAGTACCTTTAAATTGTTCTGTTTTGGTATCCAGCAGTTCAGACAGGTCAGTAATTGTGCTTGGCCCAGCTGCTGCTCTGAGTTGGACACATCCTTTGTTTTTTCCAGACCATAAGCCCTCTCCAGGTATTTGTACATGTTGACGACATTGTCCTTGGCTGCAAGGTTTGGGTCTGCAAAAGAATTTTATTTCATGTATCACAGAATCATAGAATAGTTAGGGTTGGAAAGGACCTTAAGATCATAGTTTTAGTATAGATTTGAGGGGTTCTATATAAGAGTCTTGCAGCTGATGAATCACGTAAGAACAAGTAAGATTTTCCTTTCTTCCAAACTGGAAATCTCTTTCTTTCCAAATGTGTCTTGATATTTTAACTGAATAGATTCTGCCATTAATAAAGACTCATCAGAGATTTTAATCTAACCCCATAGGAGTACTCTGATAGAACCATTTCTTTCCTTGGAGGGCACTGATCTCAACTCAGAAAAGGTGTGCAAATCTTATCCTGCAAAACACAGCTGACACTCAGGTGACAGCTATAACTGAGTGATTTTTAGTTTGTTTAATTTTTTTGCATCCTGTATTTATTAGATATCATAATGGTTGAAGACATGGTCAAAACATCAAAACACCAAAGTAGCACTTTGCCTGCACTGGTGGAAGCGTGGTGGAATTCCCACTGCGGTAGCACATATTTGGTTCCCTACTGGAAGAGTCTGAAAATTGCACAGATTCTCACACTGCCTTATTTCAAATCTGATGGTGCGTTTTTCCTATGGCATCCCTTAATTTGGACACTGCAAAGCCAGATTTTTTTTTTATGTTGCTACCAATCACAGGAAAGAAAAAACAAAACTAATGTGCAAAAGATTTGGCAAGTGACAGCTTGAGTGCAGAATTTTGTAATGCTGAGCCTCATATTAAACTAGTTCCAAAACAGGATGTTGCAGTACATGTCTAATATCCTTTTTCTACCACACCCCAGAACAATTTCTGTTGATATCTGAGCTATGAAATGCATTTAAAAGCAGCAATCAAATCTCACAAGGAAAGATTATATCTACTTCAACAAGCAGCAGGCACAGGTTTCATCCATTTTACTACAAGAGATGGACACAAAGGTGTTCTACTTTGAGACACTGTGCAGCTAGAGCACCCCCTCTCAATGCCCTGACAGTTGTGTTACTACAGCGACAGAAACAATCATCCTGTTTGTTAGTCATATCCCAAACTAGCAGACTTGCACAGTGGAGTTAGCCTTTGCTAATTGCTGCTCCTATAATCTACATAGAGCCAGGATAAAAATCAGATCTTAATCTGGTCAGTCATAGGGCAATTCATGCTATCCTTGATGATCAGCATTTGCTCCCTGTGAGTGAATATGCCATAGTTCATTCTGTAACAATCACAGACAGTCTCAATTTTGGGATATAGTTATCAGCAAAATTTTGAGGGGTTTAGTAACATTGTCTCTTGATCTATGGGATGCCACAAGTTGTGTAGCTTGGGGAAAAGCACTTAAAAAACCTCCATAGTTTGCACTTTTTCTAACAACAGGCTGCTATTTATTATTGGCAAGAACAGAGCATGGGCTTTAGAATCTAAGCAAAAAAGACCTCTGGCAATGAGGAAATGAGCCTAGACATTTTTCATGAATGGGGCAGAGCTGCTTAACTCTGACTGGCTTGTTTTCTTTTCTTCCTATTCACATCACTCAAGTCCCACCTTCCTGCCTTAAAAGGCATCTCGTTCCCTGGCAGCAAGACAAGTATCTGTTTGATGTCAGCACCCTTTTATTTGCTTAAAAGCATCTTTTTTTCAAGCCAGTAAATTGAAAATGACTACCGCGTCGAGAACTAGCCAATTTCCAGCACTCTCTGCAGAACTGGTCTGCTTTCACGTTTGAGAGATATCATTAATTTTCTAATGAATAATGAGATCAGAGAGCTTGCATGCTGTATTATGTGTAGGAAAATGCTTATGTAAATCAGTAAGGCTGTGGTAGCTTCCCAGGGGAACTTTAAAGCTTATCATATCATTAAATCTGATAACAATTCATTTTTTTTTAAGCAATGCAAGGAAAAAGAAGAAAAGTCTATTCACTGCCTATTTGTAATAATATGTTTATAATATGAAAGAGAAAGGAAGGCTACTAGATCATATATGAAAAAACACAACCAAAAATTCCTTAGGCTTTGCAAGCTGCACCCTTTATTGAGGGAAAGGCAGCCTGTATATTTACATAGCTGAACCTTGTGAAATACATTGAATGCAATGAAAACATTGTCATAGTCCAATGCTGGCATTCAATGTGGGCTTCACTTTTCCAGGCTCCCTGAAACAGATTTCAAAACTCTTCTAGCACATCACTACCAATGACCTTAGAGGCACCTTCCTCATATTCTACTGCTTCTTCCTTCCCATGTTAATAATGAGCTCAATGAAATGAAAGTGTCTACCTTCCTTTTAACTTCCTTTTAGCATCTTAGTGACAGGAATAGTTTTGATTTGTACTGGGGCTAATGACATCAGGATACCATTTTTCCAGCGGGACTGAGGGCTGCTCCATGGATTCTATTCATCACATTTACCACCTAGAAAATTTTTAATTAATCTTCCTGTTTCCTTCCTCCCCTGCATGTGCTGAACATAAACAACATTTGATTTGCCAGTGCCATTAACTCTGCAAGTCACAGTATATATTGTGCCAGCATCACTAGTTTCTCTGCAAAGTCAAAAGTCTTAACATCGCTTTTCTTGTGTTGAACTCATACAGAAATATGCCCATTCTTGTGTTCAATACTCTTGTGCCTTGGACAGTCCTGCCAAGGGGTCAGGTAGCCTGCTTCTCTGGATTTGTGGGGAGAAGTGTCTCATGGGATGAGAGCTCTGTGTGTAACCTAGCAGAGAAAGGTAGTGGTTGGGGTAATTCTGGCTGCCTGCAAACATGCTGCTGAAAAAAAATCACTCCTGGAGTTTTTAAAGGGGGCCTGTGGAAGACAGATGTAGGAACCTGGTGCTTACCAGCTCTTTACATCTTTTAGAGTATCCTTTGATATACTTCTTTCTCAATGTGTAGTCATAAACTTCCTCTGTAACATAGGGCAGTTACTACATCCCTTCCTATCTCCCCTACTCGTAAGGCCATAGGTGAGCCTTAGGAGATGAGACATGCTCTTACTGCTGTTGATGTTGGGTAATCAGTGATGACTCACTGAATAATGACTAATAATATTGTACACTTCGCATCTTTCTCCTTAAATCTTACAGCATTTTGCAAAAAACCCCCTTGCTCCTTCCTAGGAATGCAAAGACAGATTTAAAATTAACCCAAAATTTTCCATTAACCCAACCTGATGTGACACATCCTCTTGCTTCATGTGGTGCAGGGTTGCAGTGACCTCCACCAGCCATCTATGAGAAGCCCTAAGTGAGTACTACTGGGTGCTGGGGGAGTACATGTTGGTAGGTCCGTGCTGACAGGAAGACAGGAGATTCCTCTTTTTATCCTAGACTGTTCCCACTTCCATGCTACATATTAGATTCATGTTTTTCTACATTTGTTAGGAAGGGGGGAAGAATGCATCTGTTCCTCAGGGATGATGAACTGAAATTGGCCCTGATTCAGGCAAAAAAAGTCTATTCAGGATAGCACTTAAACTGAGACATAAGTGCCAGCTTGAATAGGGACAGAGTTAAGCCTCTGTTTAAATGCTTTCCTGAACAGGGGTCATTAACACTAGCTCTCTCACTGAACAATGGATTATTACTAATGGAAGCAGCTAGCATTCAGATAGGCACCCAAACTTTTTCGCGCTTTCTTTAACTTCACTATTTTCTGCTGCTACTTGCAGGCCAGTTGGCTGCTGCATACATAGAGATCCGAAGAAGAGAAGGCTCCCAGCAATCTGCCAAGAGAGCCATTCAACTTTGAAGTGCTGGTTTGGAGGGCAATGGCATGAGATGGAGAATCAAAAGTGGCATGAGGCAGGTGGGGACTCCCTTTGAACTCAAGGAGTAATGAACACCTTTTTCTGTTGAAAACTTGGTCAGCTGATTACCAAGTAGCAATACTGAGAAAAATTACAAAATGACACAAATAAACATTTTGGCTGATTTCAAATTAAATCTGATTTTTTTTTCAATGTCTTGTCAGAAAACTAAGCAGGTTTTGTTCTGTCATCAGCATAAATAATTGAACATTGCCTGCCAAACTGTGAATAAAATGGATTTATCCATAAAAATACAGTTTAACAAAATATATGGATCCATTCAAAACTCTTTTGAAACACTTTTCCTTTCCCTAGTATAAAATTTTGGATGTATTTTTCATATACAGATCATCCACAGACAGCTGAGTAAAATTCAGCTGTATTTGCTGTCTGACCTCTTCTGCTCTCCAGTTTATGAGCTAATGCAGGAGCAGAAGCAAAAGGATCACCAGCGAGAGACCAATTGCACATATAGATTATGTAAACATTTAGCTCTGCATATTGCAGTCTTATTTATTATGGAAGTTTTGGCATAGTTCATGAGCCTCCATGTATTGTACACCAGTTTTGTTATTTCTGCTAAATCATGGGAGATTGTGGCCTTCAGGAAGGAGATGACAGTAGGGACAGTGTTAGGCAGGGCTTTAAAAGCCTCTAATGGGGCTCAGTGCCCAGTGCGGAGACTGGTGGGACAAGACAATGTGTCTGGAAATGTGCATAGGTCATTAATTTGTAACACAATTTACTGAAGGTGAATTGGGCTCAACCAAATTGCCTCCTTCTATTATAAAATATCTATATTATCTCATTTATGGATGAGAGAAAAGTGCTATATGTCATCTACCTCCACTTCGGCAAGGCTTTTGACAGTGTCTCCTACAGTATTCTTGTATTCAAGTTAGGATGTTATGATCTGCATGGGTAAAAAGCTGCTTGGATGATAGAGCTCAAAGGGCAGTGGCTAATGGGTGTTAACCTACCTGGAGGCATAGAACAGACTCTGCAGGTGTCTCTAATAAGTCCTGTTGAACATCTTTATCAGTGGCATGGAGGGGTGGTGGAGTACTTAAGTTTGCAGATGTCATCAAATTGCAGGCATTAGTAAATTTTTACAAGCTCAGGAGTGTTGCATCCCAACTAGAAGGAAGTGCAGCAGGAGGGCCAGGAGACCTCCTTGGATGGATAAGGAGCTGCTGAGGAAACTTCGAGGGAAAAAAGAGGTTTATAAAAGGTGGAAGCAAGGCCACGCGGCCTGGGAAGAATGCAGGGATGTTGTCTGGGAAGCTAGGGACCAGGTTAGGAACGCTAAGGCCCAGTTAGAATTAAACTTGGCTAGGGATGTTAAGGATAACAGGAAGGGATTGTATAAGTACATTGCAAATAAAAGACAGACTAGGGACAACGTAGGCCCCCTCCGGAAGATATGGGGAAAACTGGCTACCCGGGATTTGGAGAAGGCTGAGGTTCTGAATGACTTCTTTGCCCCAGTCTTCACTGGCAAATGCTCTGACCGCACCACCCAAGTCTTGAAAGGTGGACGCAGGGACTGTGAGAATGGAGACCCTAGGCCCACTGTAAGAGAGGATCAGGTTCGAGACCACCTTAAGAACCTGAATGTGCACAAGTTCATGGGACTGATGAAATCCATCCGCAGGTCCTGAAGGAGCTGGCGAATGAAGTTGCTAAGCCACTGGCCATCATATTTGAAAAATCATGGCAGTCAGGTGAAGTTCCCGACGACTGGAAAAAGGGAAATATAACCCCCATTTTCAAGCAGGGGAAAATGGATGACCCGGGGAATTACAGACCAGTCAGTCTCACCTCTGTGCCTGGCAAACTCTTGGAGCAGATTCTCCTGGAAGGCATGCTAAGGCACATGAAAAACAAGGAGGTGGTTGGTGACAGCCAGCATGGCTTCACTAAGGGGAAATCCTGCCTGACCAATTTGGTGGCCTTCTATGATGGGGCTACGGAACTGATGGACAGCGGCAGAGCAGTTGACGTCATCTACCTGGATCTGTGCAAAGTGTTTGACACTGTCCCACAGGACATCCTTGTCTCTAAATTGGAGAGACATCAATTTGATGGGTGGACCACTCGGTGGATAAAGAACTGGCTGGATGGCCGCACACAAAGAGTTGTTGTGGTCAATGGCTCAATGTGCGGCTGGAGACCGGTAACGAGTGGTGTCCCTCAGGGATCGGTGTTGGGACCGGTCTTGTTCAACATCTTTGTCGGTGACATGGACAGTGCGATTGAGTGCGCCCTCAGCAAGTTTGCCGATGACAACAAGCTTAAACAAACTTAAACAAGGGAAGTTTAGATTGGATATAAGGAAGAAGTTCCTTACTGTAAGGGTGGTGAGGCACTGGAATGGGTTGCCCAAGGAAGCTGTGAATGCTCCATCCCTGACACTGTTTAAGGTTGGGTTGGACAGAGCCTTGGGTGACATGGTTTAGTGTGAGGTGTCCCTTCCCATGGCAGGGGGGTTAGAACTAGATGATCTTAAGGTCCTTTCCAACCCTAACTATTCCATGATTCTATGATTCTAAACATGTTGTAGGCAGGGTGCCATTAGGAGGCACCTAGGCAGGATGGAAGAATGGGGCAACAGGGACCTAACAAAATTCAACAAGGTCAAATGCCAAATTTTGGAAAGAATAACTCCTGGTAATGGTACAGGCTGGGAACTGGCTAGCTGGAGAGCAGACCTGCTGAAAGTGACCTGCTTGGTAGACAGCAAGCTGAACATGAGCCAGCAGTGTGCCCTGGAAAGAAAATACACTGACAGTATCTGCAGTATTAGCAGAATAATAGCCAGCATGTTGAGGGAAGTGATTACCTCCCTCTACTCAGCACTTGTTAGACGATAACAAGCATACAGCATTCAGTACTTCGACCCCCCAGAAGAAGTAAGACATTGACAAAGTGGAGAGAGTTCAGCAGAGGGACCCCAAGAGAAGGCTGGAGCATGTACTCCATGCAGAGACGCAGAGGGGATAGGGCTTGTTCAGCTTTGAGAAGAGAAGGCTCTTCACAGTGGTGTGTATTAGGAGAACAAGAGACAAAGAACATAAATTGACAGAAGGGAGTTTCTGATTAGACATAGGGAAAAGCTTTTCAATCATGAGGTCATTCATGACTTGCAACAGGTTGCCCAGACAAAACTCTGCAATTTTTGTCTGTGGAGGTTTTCAGATCAAGCCCTGAACAACAGGCTCTGATCTCTTGCTCAGATCTCTAGTTGACCTTATGAGGTCCCTTCCCAAACTCATTTTCCCTATGACACCATCCTACAACTCAGACTCGTAATGATTTCCCTTCTCTATTCTTGTTTTCGCAGTCCTGCACTCCTCTTTTAGACCTCAGAGCTGTCTTTCACCGAGGATGAGTTCAGAACTGCACATCTGAGTGGAGAGAGGAGAAATCTGAGAGGCAATCACTGTAGGGTCAGAAATGGGCGCTTGTCAGGATTAGATTTTGTTGATGGATTTGACAAAAAACCTCAAAGTAGTGACTGATAGATGTAACCAGTTTGCCTTTACATTGCAAATCTTTAAATTTTCAAAGGAGTATGGACCTTGGAATTAGAGTTACTCTTATAACAGTGAAAAATAGAAAAAAAATTGAGCTCTGTATTGCAAATATCTGTAATGTGATATGATAGAACAACAGTTCTTCAAACTCTTTTCTTAACACTCAGATTTCTGAATTTAACATGCCAATTCTAATGTCACCTGGAGGACCTGGTTCTGCTTTTGAGCTCATATTGAAAGTATCCTGCTAGTGCCAAAGCTTCCATGTTGATTCGTCAGTGCCATAAATTTGCATCCTTTATGGATTTACAAGACTATTGAATTATGCAGTGTGTAAAGCTCTTTTGTAGGATTGTGTGAGTGACCTCTTTTTGATTGTTGAAATTAATGTTGTAGAATTATGATGGTATTCTTTCTGACACACTCTTCATATTGAAAGGAATGCGTACTTCTAAATAACACTGCATGCCTAAGAAATAGTTACGAGTTTCATCCAACCGCTCGAGTGACTGAAAATGTTACATCCTTAACATTCCACTTCTGTGGTGTTACAAACCAGCTGACGTTCATATGAAGGCTAGCTCTAGTTGCTGAAGATGACAAGAAAGTACTGGTATTTAATTTTGGCATGTATTTTCTCATTTATTGAATGACATCAGCTTCAGCAGGCTGCCCATGAATCAATCAAACACTGACATTATTCATTCATAAACCTGGACAGTCACACCCTCTCTTGTGAGCAGGAAATTAAAGACATGCTACAAAAATAACCACCTAATCTTATGCGGTGCCTCTTTCAAGGCACAGGGAACATACCTGCTGTGTTGGTATATATTGACGGAAAGTACACAGAATGAGCCATGTGTTTTGTCTCTCATGAAGTCAGATATACATTCCCTTCTCTTTTGAAAAAGTATTTAGAGGTACTGGATTATTATTTCTATATTTGGGGTGTGTTTTATAATTGATTGAAGCCTTTATGCTTTTGTAAGGTGCATTTCTTGCTGTAATAAAGGATGAGTACAAGGGAAGTGGCTGGTGGTCTGCAAAATCACCAGGATTCATAGTATTCACAGTATCTGTGCAGGAGGTATAACCTGTAAAGAAAAGAGGTGATGATGAGTGGAAAATCAGAGACCTGCCATTGAATGTGAAGGTAGCAAAAATGCCTAATTTGGGCTGTGGGGATTGGGTTTGAGTTGCCATTTGGTCAGATTTATAGCAAAAACTGTGAGCCTGCTTCTCCCATGCAGTGTGGGAATATTCCTGCAGCCCAGAGCTAAATCTCTCCCACATTCTTCCTGTTCCAAATTGCTCTGCTTCTCCATGTGAGTAACTGAATATCTGTTGGGGCAGAAAACCAGAAAGAAATTTGCTCGCACATGGCATAGGACACTCACCCAATTTCTACGGTCAAACTTTCTTGACTCAGATGCAGTTCCTTGGAGATGTTTCATTTGGATAAGGTGGCTGCTCCTACTGACTGATTCTCAACTTCATCCAGGCAGAAGGGCCCCCAATCAATGGGAAACTGCAGGAAAGCAGAAGCAGTGGCACAGAGGCAGCAGCCTAGGAGCTGGCTGTGTGGTAAGGCTGGAGAACAGTGAGCTGGAGAAGTGGAAGACCCTGAAAGCGAGACAGGACGTCACTGCAGCTGGCAGGTGACCAGCCACAGCCATAGCAGAAGAACACAGGGCCTTGGCCTGCAGGCAAGACACTGGGATAGAAGCATCCCCATAGGATGTCTGTTTTATTGCTCTTGTATGGTCTGCACACAGGGGCCCGGCTAGGAAGGGTTGTTTTGTTCTTCTCCCTGTAACCACCCTAGAAGTTCTGCCCAGGACATTTGCAACATTTTGCTCTGGCTTGTCCAGCAAATCCACTCTTTGTTGTCTCATTGAAAACTGTGCATGTTGATGCAAACCCAGTGAAGGCTGCAGCCTGTAATATGCTTCTGAATCTCTTGGTGCTTGTGGCTGAATTTCAGATATCGATCCAAATTAACATGAGGTGACAAAGGACTACTGTGCCACAACACACGTCAGTGTCTACTGGTGGTGTGGGTTGTACTAGCAGCAGTCTGGGTGCATGTGGGAGCTTAACAGAAGTTGCATGGGCACTGCTTCCAGTTTCTGAGGGCTTGTCCGAACCCTACTCTGCTCTAATTTTGGGTTCTTATTTCTTTTTTTTACCCTATGTAGTCTTCATCTAGTATATGTTTTCAAGCATTTTTCTGCAATATAAACAGCGGAATACTGTTATATTTTAATATGAGACCTGAAATCCACATGGGTTTACAGCACCTCAAGAGCTCAAGATGAATATTCAGTAAACACTACTATAAGACTTAAAAGCATCTGATGGGAAGCAGCTGTATCTTGTGTTCTTATTCTGGATGTAAGTCAAGGAGACCTCCACATATAGATATGATGTAGATGCTACCAAGTGGGTATGCCTTTCTGCTCCATAAAGATAGACAGGAAGTGAAGGTAGCTGACTTTTCATAGAAGGAAGTCAGCACATCGTAATAGCAAACACCAAATTTTCTTCTATTGCAACCTGTTTTATTCCTTCTACTGCAGCCTATTTTGCCATATGTTTTGGTATTTATATCTTTAGCTGCAGATGGTTACATGATTGTTTAATGTTTTGATCATACAGAGGTCTTAATTAGGCCACATTCCTGTGTTGCTAATTACAGTCCAGATTTCTAGCAACTGCCTTTAAGATGTTTCTGTTTGAAAAGCCATCCCTCTAGAGCTGCCCAGCCAAGAGTGAGAAACTCCTCCTGCGCTATAATCCTAAGTCTTTACAGTTAAAAGCATACCATACTAAAGAGCATGATCATTGCCCATGCTTTTTCATTCTGGGATTTTCCAGACAGGATGTATAGCTGTTGTTTTCCCCTAATGCCGCATTTGGAACAACAGTCAAGCAGCTGTCCTAGAGCAGAGAGTTAAGAACAGGAGAACGGTGGCTGAGAAGAAAACTTTAATTTGTCCTGTGTGAGAAACATGGGAAATAGTTAATCCTTGATCTGTCTTCCCCCACAACAACTCCACTGACACAAATAGATGTGGAGTATTGCATTAAGGCATTACATCATCGGGACAAACCCTAATGGGCTTATTTACAGGCAATGCAAAGCGAGACGGAGCTAGATTCTGATCTCTGCGTGCCTGGTGTAAATTGGGAGTAACTGCAGAGATAAACTGACATAACCAAGATTAGAGTCTGGCCTCTTTGTTTGTAGCTGTTTTTGGAAGCAGCTGGCTTTTAGAAATTAAGGATGTCACATAAATCACTGATAGCAAAGTGGTTCTGGACTTGAGCCTCCAGCAGCTCCTGACCATCTATCTCTGCAAAAGTGATGGTTCTCCATGCAGCTGTTTTGTGTCCAGAGGCTTTCAGTCGAATGGAGTGGACAATCCTACATCTCCTACAGCCTCAAGGAATCAATGATACTTGTGTAGCACAGGAAACAGAAAGAGGCAGCTTACGAAATGCCATCTAACCAGAGATGGACTCTAATAATGGAAGTCTGTGAGCTTGAAGCAGTCATATCTCATCTGCTTAGCTCTGGAGGGAGAATGGTGTTGGGCAATATGTAGCCTTGATAACAAAGTAGATCCTTTAGTGAGATATGTCCTGTTCATGACTACAGGCACTATCCTTTGAATACAGCCAAGGCAGAGTAGGTAAATAGGTGTGAATAAATACATCTTACCCATTCTTAAGCACCTTGAGAGGAGGAATGTAGAGTCATTTGTTGCTCTTTTATATGAAATGTGGCTGTTATTTTAAAAGGCCATGATATTATACATACAAAATAAGCTGAGGCTGCATTGATTTTTGAATATGTGCACCCCAGGATGATGATCATGGGGTCCTATGCTCTGCTTTTTCAGTTCTAGGGTTGGAGGGCAGTGTATTTCACCAAACAATTAGTTACCTGTCTGGGAAGAGTAGAAGTACATGAAGCTATGTAGACTGGGGCTACATTGGCCAGAGGGCCATTTTTACACATTGATATTGCTGTTACAGATTAAGGTGAATACAGGCTTTATTTTTCAGTAGTGTGTTTGAGGAATAGTTTAACAAATAAGGTTTTTGTTTGTTTTGGTTTTTTGTTTATTTTGAGTTTTTTTTGTGTTTTTTTTTGGTGTGGTTTTTGTGGGTGTTTTTTTTTTTTTTTTGTTTGTTTGTTTGTTTTGGTTTTTGTTGTTGTTGTTGGTTTGGGTTTTTTTTCTGTTCAAATTGGTAAAAGATGATGTCTACCTTGGGCCAGATAATTTTCAAATGATACAAAGTGATGTAGCCCCACCAGCATCAGTTTGCACTGCCTGAAGATCTTGCTCACACCTTCATTATCTTAAATTGCAGACACTTCCAGGTTACTGTTACTGGGCTGCAGCTTTTGTCTCCTCTGATATATTTCTTCTATGCAAAGTTTGTTCTCTTCTCTGGAGTCTCAGACAGGAGTCTTATCAGTGCAAGCAATGTATTTAATATGTCTTAATGAGTGGTGCAATTCCTGGTATCTATTGTAATGTTTGTATTTGAGAAGACCAAGACTAATTTACTCTAAGGAAAGCTAAGAGACAACTTGATTATGGTTGGTGGTGGGCAAAAACTCCTGCCAGCCAAAACCCTTACCCCTAAAACATGTTACGGGCAGTTGAGCAGACACAATCACATGAAGAGAGATTAAATTCATCACCTCAATATTTAATGGTGTTCCAGTTTGAAAATAGCAGACAAATTTTTGCATGCATTATGCAAAAATCTCCAAATACGATCCAGATTCTGAATTGTTTACTTTGATGCTTCTGCATGTATTCCCAGTCTTCAATGATGACTGCTACCTTCTTTGTTTTAGAGAGATATCTTTTTCATATACAAAGCATTCATCTGAATGCAAGTTGCAAAGATAAATGCAATTGGCACTGGCATTAAGTGCCTAACACAGCAGCTTGAGAAGCCATGTGATGAAGGTATCAGCATCTGCAGAAATAAAAGCCAAAGTTCGGAGTATGTGAGGTCATCAGCAGCCTATTTTTGTGGGTTGCAGGAAGGTTCTCTGTTAGGATGAACTAAAGACAGATTTGGAAAGAAACCTGTTCCACCTTCCTGGTTTGCAAGTGCGTTTCCCTGCACTTGTCTGTTTTCTTTGGAAGTGTCTCTCTCAACTATCGGGATATCCTGATTCTGCTCAGTTCGTTAACCAACTGGAAATGTGCTGGAGCAGGGGGAGCTGCTCTGCCTAAGGTGTAGCTGTGGCTTTTAGTTATGAGTGAGTACCTGGCAGGCTTTGCAAAGAGCAATAACTGATTCCTTCCTAATGTGAGAGCAGCAGGAGCCAGGCATGCTGGTGGAAGGCAGTGCCGCTGCAACAGAGGGAAGAAGTTGCTGACACCCAAAGAAATGAGAGAGGGTGTGATAGGAAAGACAAATATTTTGAGAAATTCTGTTTGCAAATGGGGGCCGAATGGCTGTTAGAAAACCGGGGCATGAAACGTGCTTCCTCCTCTCTAAGAGAATCATTTCCAAAGGGTGGAGCTGTAAAATACCTCGGTATTATAGTTAGTGTTTCAGTAAAATATTGTTGTAGGACAGAGGTCTCTGCACATGGAATCTCTCCTGACTCCCTATCTCTCATAGAAATTCTGGCACTGCTTCATTAAAGTGATCAAAATTCATCCTAGAGTAGATGCCAGCTGTAGCCTGAGCTTTTAAATGCTTCCAGTTTCATGTGAGAGAGTTGCAATTTCTCCTGGGGTATTCCTGAAATAATGAAATTTCCTGTGGAGAGCAGAAGGTGCGGGTGAAGGATCCCTGTGTCTCCCATGCATAAGGGTTGTTATGTGGAAGCTATGATGTCTGCCCGAGAGTTGCTTAGGGACTGGGTTTGCTTACTCCCTTTTGGGGCGTGTGTGAGGGACAAGCCACAGTGGGCAGGACGCTCCTATAGCAGAGGGAACATGCAGAAAACTCAATGTAGGAAGGCCTTGAGGGAGTCGCCTTCTGGAAAAAAGGGCTCTTGTTTCGGAGAGGGATGTATGAAGGGCACATTATGGCTTTCAAAGCAGGCTTAAGACTTCAACTCTGTGTTGAGCTCTCTGCCTCTGTGATCTCAGCTTTCCCCTGGCTCTGTGCTTCAAATCCCTGCCTGTGAACAGCCTAGTGGGATGGGAAGCTCTGCAGGGCAGGGGCTGTGTCTCCTTATGCATCTGGACTCAGGAAACCCTTAATTTGCTGGACCTCTAAGCATTATTGTAAGGTGGATAGTAAATAAGAGTACTGACATGATTATTTTGTAAAGCAGCAGCTTGGCAGACTACAGAAGAAATATGTACAGATAAAACGACCTTGTGATTTTGAAAGCGAGACCCAGTATTTGTTTTGAAACACATTGCCTCAATGACCCTGCTAGTTCTGCAGACATGTCCTGCCTGGAAATGCCAAAACAGGTTGTACGATGTATTTTTAACCAAGTTAAGGTTTTGTTGAAATAAAGAATATCACTCAAAGGCTGTTAGGCCAGAAGGCCACATTCCTTTGACTGCTGTTGATTTCACCAGTATCTCTTGTCTGAAAGCCTGTGCTGACAGGGCGTCAGAGGAGAACTCCAGGGGTGAGCGAGGAGAACTCCTGGGATGAGTGGGGATGAGTGGGGGGAGCCACATGTATCTGCATCCCTGTCGAACGGGTGTCATCGGAGGTCAAGTTCTCAAGCTCCAGAGAGGACCCTCCAACGCCCAGTGATTAGTCAAGGGGAGAGCCAGACACCCTTCACAGAACAGAAACAACATTAGGCGGAGCGCGACAAGGAGAAGTAGAATATAATACATGGGGGTGTGCAAGGGAGGTGCTGTTCATTGCTCCAGTAAAATGGGAAGGGATGCATCCCTCTCCCTGCCTCACATCCTCCCCTTCATTGCAGGGTATGTTCTAAATGAGATTGGTGTGTCAGAACTTTCTGACCGTCGTGCAGAGGTCCTTCAAGTGTATGTGTTGATGTTGGTTACTTACAGTTTGTTTTGGGCCAAGGCTAGGTGAATATCATGCTAGGATTTGAGCCCATGTGAAATTGTAGGTCACATGCATGTAGTAGAGCAGAGTTGGGTGATTTTTCTTTCCTCTTGGTGGCAAATGCAAACTTTGCTGAAGAAATGCCAGTTTTATTGTCTAGAAGCTGATCATAAATTTGAATGGTGTTTGCTGTAAATTTGTTCAGAGAAAAAAAGTATGTTAAGATACACTGACAAAACCAAAGGAAAAATATATGCCCCTCTTTTTATCAGCATCAAGAATGTGGGAAAGACAAGTTCAAGCCTCTTGTTTTCCTGATGTGATGTGATCCTAAATCGCTTTCCGTCATGATTTTGTGTTTGGGGTATTTTTGTTGGTGATGTTCATGATTGCTCCTCTGGGAGCCATCCTGCTCTCTCAGGAATACCTAAATATTTACCAAGCTGGGGGACAGGGATGGGGATGGGGAGCTGAAGGTGGGAAAAAGTGATCGCCAGCCTGTCCCTAGGGCACTTACCGAAGAGAAAGAGCATCTGAGTCACAGGCTCTGATCTCTTGCATGTTTGTTTAAGCAAAGAGGACGCAGGTCAGCCAAGGGATTGAGAGTAGCTTTTACTCTCCTGATGAAAGCACTGAAGCAGTGAAGGCACTGTCCCGAGATATGAGTCTCCTAAGGCAAAAGGAGGGATCTAAACCTCAGGCAACCTGCCTGAGCAGCCACATCACTTAGTACTGGAAAATGGGGGGCACAACTACTTCTTCTCCCTAGCCAATGTTTTTTAATGTTTATTTTATCTATTTTTCTTGTTTTGTTTTGTTTTAACTGAAAAGTAAGAACCTCTTGCTTCAAGTCTAAAGTGCTTTATTCACTGCAAGCTGAAGTGTTTTGTTTTGGAGCGGGAAAAAAGGCAACTACCAAATCGTTGAACTAAAATTGATCCTGCTCTTTTTCTTGTTTAGGAGTGATGGAAGGAATTTAAAATCACCATTTGCCAAGAGGTGTCCTGGCTTTCTCAGCCTGTAAATACCTGTGGAGGTGCTTCAGCTGAAGCTGAGAAGGAAGTGGGTGACTTAGGAGGAGAGGCTTTGTCAGGGAATGGTGGGATTTTGCAGCTCCCTGAGCGCTCTATCGCCTGTTGCCCTTGTGTCTGTCTTGCTCCATCTGGGACCTAGAAACCATTAACCATTCCCAAGGTTTTGTCAAAACTTTTACATTTCCATACAAATTTGGGGGTTTGGGCAATTGGAAACTATGACTTTAAACATTTTTTTAAAGTATTACCATTTTTCTCTTTTTTTATTCTAAAACTTTCACCAAGGATGAAAGAATTCTAAAGTTGTCTGCAGTTGCAAAGACATCAAGACCAGAGACAAGAATACAAATCAACATCAGCTACGTTTTGTTCTGCTGCTGCACAATGGACTAACCTCAAGGCAAGAAATTTGTTTTAGCAGCTGAGAAGCTCCTTACTTGGATTTTTTTTCTCCCCGCAGTTATCCACGGCTCTTCACATTTCATTGTTATTCATAGGGTTGTGTGGATGTGGAATGTTAGAGCACTTCTATGAAGCACCTTTTTGTGCAAACCACATGGAGTGATTGAGGCTAGTGGAATTACAGAAACATAATGTAGAAATTCAGAAATATAACACATCATCTCTGTTGCTGTAAGTAGCAAAAATAAAAGCTCAAGTTTTTTTCTGGAGGCCTGAAAGCTTTTTTGCTCTTATTCAAATTAAAAATACATAAATAAAACAAGATGTGGGAATCGACAGCACAGACTTTGGGGGCTGAGTTTTGTTTTATGAATACAGTGTCCCAGTATATCTCCATTGATTTTGCAGAGATTTCTGCTGGCTTACACCGTAATAAAGACCAACACCTTGATGATTACCCTACAGCATATCTATTTCTTTCCCCCCTGTTATGCTTGCTCACTGATTGGTGCTACCAGGCAATGTGCATTTTCTCACTTTTAATGGATTTGCCTTTTTCACGATGCCTTTTTCCCTGACTTGGACAAAATGATTGTCTTGGCTGTGACTACTTATGGTTTAAGAAGCATCACTGGAAGATTGCTTCTTGAAGTTTTCCCTGCTACGCTTTTTTTCAGGCCTCTCTTTTTCTGTAAGACTTTACACCTTCTTGGTGGCACCAGAGGAAGATGAAAGTGAACACCAAGAAGAAGCTGAGAATCTCTTTGCCTTTTTGCTGCCACTTTTTTGTTTTCTTGGCTGTGCTGTCTCCCCCACTCTCACCTTTCTCATCTGTGCCCACTGCCCGCTCTTCACAGCAGGAACTGCCCCTTCCCTTGGGTCTGCGGGATCACTGATGCAGCACAACTCCATTTACCACAGTGCCTGTGGGTGCTGGAAGAAAAGGAGAAAAGATCAGCCATCACTATACAGTAAAGGAAAAATTCACCGTGACTGTCGGGACAATCCTGAGGGAGCCAATAAAAGTATTTTTATCTTTCATTACTGAAATGCATCCAGGCCAATGTGTGATGTATTGGCTAAGCCTGGAAACAGCAGTCCCAGCAGATTGTTGGAGGTGGGTCATGCAGGGCTAGAGGGACCCAGCCTAAGGACCAGACTGGAAAGGAAGAGCGCAGATTCATGGCAGTTACTGGTGCTGAATTATTTAATGGTTGTTGGTTGCAGGGTGGCAACTGCTTGCACGCTCTTAGCCTGTGGCAAAACAGGTTACATTAAACCTCAGAAGAAAGTGGCAGAAGTTAAGCACTTTTCCCTTCATGGTGGCCATGGAGTAAGAGCATGTGCACCTACCCAGCTACCTTGGCTCAGCTGGGGTGCTTTAATCCGGTGTTGTTTTATCTCTCTAGTGCTGCCATTGAATTAGGTAAAAAAAAGGCAACGACCTGTAACGAGTGCTTCCAGTTACACTGTGTTTGCCACATCAAGGTTAGCATTTCCAAAGCATGCAAGTGACTTATGAGACCAAATTCAATTTACAGGTAGACTTCGTGGCTCCAAACTGCCTTAATTACTTTTGGAAATCAGACTTTGGGCAAAGTTAAAAAAAAAAAAAATCAGAATTGCTTAGCATGAAAAACAATGGGATACAAGCTCCTGAGTTACTTGGGTAGCTTTGAAAGCATTACTCATTTATTTCCTTCTTTGAAGGAGTTTAAAGAGTGACAAATCTGTTTTCCAGAGAAAACCAGTTTTGATTGTAGGATAGAGCTTGAAGTACAGGTTGTAGAGTAAAATGGGATAAGACAGATGCAGCTTTTAAAAGGATAATTACTGATGCACTTAACTGGGGGGTGGTCTCCAGATCTGCAACCTCTCCTTCATCTAGTGCCCTTAGGAAGTCAAGAATGGACTTGCCTGAGAAGGGGAGAAACCCTCTGCCAGAGACACTGAAACTCTTGAGCCAGGGGCTGGCCCTCTGCCTTTGCAGGTTCTTTCTGCCACGGCAGTGCTGCTGCAAGGTTTAAAAGCACTCAGCTCCTCAGAGATGGAAACAGCACAGGTAGGGTACGATAATCAAGAAGATAATCTGGAAGGCTATTTACAAGCACCATAATGGAAACAGGTTTCCATGACCTGCTCCTTCATTATTGCTGTGCCTTTGGCTTGACCGGGCGCAGGGTTTGCACTGCTGCATGGCTGGGAACACCATGCCCAGCCTGGCAGGGGGCCCAGGGCTTTTGGAGGAGGCGGGAAGGTTTTGGCTACTGCTTGTAGTGGCAAATCAGCTGCAGAAGGGGGAGCCAATGCCTTCTCCAGCCTGGCACCTCCAATTTCCTCTTCCCTAGTCATTTTCACACCACAGAGGAGGAAATCGAGAAGGAGGAAAAAATCTGGAGTGGGTTAAGCAACATGGGTATGGCAGTCACTTCCTGCCAGACAGCCCAAACAGCTCTTTGAACCTCCCCATGGGGCCAGGTATCTTGCCTTCAAAGGCCAGAGGTTGCAAGAGAACGAAGGCTCCCTTGGGCAACCACAAGAGATACCAGTGAAAGTCTTGTGACTACCTAGCACACAGATTCTTGTACTGCAGGCATTGTCTTCACAGGGTGTCAAAACTACAGGAATGTTTCCTCTGCAGCACACAGGCGTGAGCCGGCTTGCATGGGACATGGTTCAGCACGAGGCATCTCAAACAGCCTTAACATCAAAACAAGCAACACTCATGCAGAACTACTCTGATTATGCCCTTTACCCGCACACTTCATAACCATCAACTCTTTTACTTCCCACTGTAGATCATCATGAGTGAAACAAAAGGCAAGGGAGATACTGTTAATGAGGTGCAGAGAGATGGACGCTATCACATTTTGCGCATATGTAACTAGCGGGTTTAGCAGAGCTCCAACAGAAAACATACGGTCTTGCATTAGCCAGTTTAAAAAAATGCCTAAACTTTCAAAAACATACGTTATTCCCTGGGGATACTATGGTATGTGTTGCCCCTCCATCCCCCATTAGGAAGGGAGCTGTGGCAGGGAGATACTTCAAGGAGATTGTGGTTTATATTACAGCTGCTAAGATAACCAGGAGCTTTCAAAAAGAATCTCAGCTAGTGCAGCTTGTTTTACAATACCAAACTCCAAGGGGGGGGGGGGGGGAGAGAAAGTAAGTTTGTTTTCCACGCTGCCCCTTTATCTGGATGTCAAATATATCCCCTGGGAAAGGAAAACATTTAACCAGCAGATCCCATGGACACACACACACAGGCACACATGCGCCTTTTTCCCATTAAGCCACGTCGGTGGCCGGAGCGTGGCAGTGTTCAGTCTATTGCTGCTGCTGGAGAGCTGCAGGCTTGGCAGGGAAAAGCCCAAGAAGAAGATGTTTCAGGTACAATGCCTACAGTCTCAGGTTCTGGTGCCAGCCAGTGATCTGGGATGGTAAAACCCACGAGGTGAAGTGGTGATTTGATTCCAGTTGAGAGCACCTTCATGACAGGGGATAATTATGGCTGGAGAGGACCATTTAATTACATAGACAAAAGCATAACAAAATCCAGTCATTGCAAAGCTCCCTGGATAGATCTCGTCTGAAATAAGATGCATGTTTTTAACAAGGAGGAGCATGAACTGTTGGTACAGCTTCTCAGGGGAGCGCTGAGGGGGTCTTTATTGCCTCTCTGGATTACTGTAAATTATTTGATCTAACTCATCCAGAAGCTCTGGCCTTAATACCAACATTATTGCTTAAATTCTGCAGTCTAAGATGATCATTATGAAACCTCCTGGTCTAAAAATCTCTTCCACTGCACTGTTATGCATGAGAAGCATGCGCAGATGCAATCCCTTCCCTCATTATTTCCCAGCCTGACTGATGAGGAAACTGTGTCTCCAGAGCTCTGGGTTGTAGCTCTGTTGGTGGCCATGGTGTTTAAGCAGCCAGAAGAGTAGTACAAATGCAAAGAGAATATCATACTTTGGGCTAAATTGATAAAAAGTCTATCACAAGGTAGGAGCAAATGCTGCAGCTGCTAATTTGGGAGCTAAATTTGTCTGCTTACAGATAAGGAAGGACAGAACTAGTGTGCCTAAAGAATATGAGTATGCTTGGGAAGACATCATCTCACACACAAAAAAAAACAAATAAAAGGAAATCTCTTTCTTGAGGTTAGATCAGATTAAGTAGCCAAGGCATTTACATAACATATAATCCTTTTTTGTGCTAGGTAACTAGAAAGTGGTATCAAAATGAAATACGGAGCTTGCTGAACATACCTATGCATGGGAGGAACAGAAAAGTCAAATCCACATCTGTGTTTCACAGAAGGTTGTTGTCTTGGTATGAGGTTGAAACACATTTCCAGAATAAAAATTCTTCAACCGTGGCTTGTTCTACATTCAAGTATGCATCTGTAACCAGACTCTATGGCTTGGGACGACCACTACACACACCACATCTGTATGCTGAGCCTCTGGTCCTTTCTGTTTTCTGAATGGGAAAGGCTGAATGTAAGAGGCCTGGTTTCTGTCTCACTTGCACATGCCTTACACTGGTGTTGCTCCATGTGTTTCTATGGAGCTGTGCTGAATAGCTTTAGTAATAGGAAGAGAATCTTGCCTACAGCTTGAGAAATGGAGAGGAGCTTTCTTTTGAGAAGTCTTATGACTTTCTGGAAAGACAGTCATAATTGCTGAAATTGCAGTTATTTCAATAGGCAGAGTCCTGGTGCCACTGCAGGGAGCTGGAAGCTGTGTCAGTAACCAAAGAGCTGTGAATTCATAGAATCATAGAATGGTTAAGGTTGAACCTTAAAGATCATCCAGTTCCAAACACCCTGCCACGAACAAGGACACACTAGACCAGGTTGCTCAAAGCTCTGTCCAACCTGGCCTTAAGCACTGCCAGGGATGGGGCATTCACAGCTTCTCTGGGCAACCTGTGCCAGCGTTTCACCTCCCTCACAGGGAAGAATTTTTTTCTAATATCTAATCTAAATGTCCCCTCTGTCAGTTTTCAGTTCTTGCCTCTGTGTTCTCTGCACCCACCATGAAGCTTACGGTGTAAGTATTCTTCTCAGATGATGTCTTACCTGGAAGACCTCTTGGGTTTCAGATACTTCAGAAGAACTTTCAGCAGCCAGTGAATAGGTCTGGGAGGTGTGACTGAGCACATTCCCAGCAACAGGGCTAAAAGTCTTGTGGTCGTGGTATAAGGCCAGAACAGACCATTGTGATCATCTGTATGGCACAGGCTTTAGAGCTTTCTTCTGCTCTGCAGAAAGCCCACACACTTCGGACAACTGAAAGCAAAGCTCTTAGAAAAATATTCTTGGCTTAAATACTTACAATGTGGAGCCTCTGCTAGTTCCCTTGGAGGGTGGTTGTCATTATTAGCCTTGGTGTTACGTCTTACTTGTTAAGCTGGCCTTGCTTCCAGTTCAAGCCATTGGATCTCATTACAGTTATGGTTGAGTAAAGAGAAGTTTTCTGTCACAACTCTTGTCCTCAACATCTCTTGGTCTTGTGCCTCCATCTTTCCTTCTCCTAGGGTCTTTTTCTTCATGTTGATTTTCCATAATCTTTCTCTTCTAAGTACCCCAAAATATTTTTCCCAATAATGGAATCAGTCAAGCTAAAACCTGGACAATCTTAATGAAAGAAAACATATTTCCAAACAAAATTATTTTATTTCCTATCTCTGTTTTTAATGGGACTGTCTTTTTTTGACTATTTCCCCTTTTCCTCAGTTATTCAACCCTTTTTCTCCTAACAAAGAGAGACTCACAACTCATATTACAGCGCTCCTTTGCTCCTCTCCCCCCTTGGGCTCTCTTGAAATGAAACCAAAGCCAAATCAACCCATTAGACTTCTCCTACGCTCAGCATTTTTCTGTTTTTTGGAACACTTTCTAGAAATGGGGCTGATACCTCAGAAGATCTAAATCAGCATCAGGTTTTTGAAGCCAAATAGTTTCAAACTATAACAAGGTAAATACAGTCTCAGTGGGTTCCAGACGGTTTTCTGTCTAGGCAAGACCACTCAGTTTCCAGCAAACGTGAAGAACTTTTGATTATTTTTTCTTTATCTCCCACACCCTCTCATTCGTTGCTTTTGTAATTTCATCAGACTACTTGCCATCTGAAGCCCATGGTGTCACTATACACAGTATGTTAGCTGAGGTTTGATATGCCTAGTGCTAGCACCAGATGTTTCATACATGTTCACAAGTACCAGGAGGTCTCTTTCCTGCATTTACCAACAGTTTATACTCACAGGATATTCATTCCTTTGCAGAGAACTCCAGCTTATTGTCCGTCTTCTGGAGCTGATGATACATTTTGAAAAGGAGTTCATTGTTGCTCATTTTAACTCAACAATAACTTTCCTCCTCCTTGTCCTCATTTGCTAATGGGTTTCATTCTTCTGTAGCAGTTAGTCATCTCTGAATGCCTGAATTAGCTGGAAGATTTTTTTTTCTATAGCTGGTTGTCATTGGGAATCTTTGACAATGAACATTAATAGAATCACAGAATCATAGAATCATTAAATCACAGAATGGTTTGGGTTGGAAAGGACCTTAAGATCACCTAGTTCCAACCCCTTGCCATGGGCAGGGGTGCCTCATACTAGACCATATCACCCAAGGCTCTGTCCAACCTGGCTTTGAACTTTGCCAGGGATGGAGCATTCACCACTTCTTTGGGCAACCCATTCCAGTGCCTCACCACCCTCACAGGAAAGAACTTTTTCCTTATATCTAACCTGAACTTCCCCTGTTTCAGTTTAAACTCATTTCCCCTTGTTCTATCACTACAGTCCCTGATGAAGCGTCCCTCTCCGGCATCCTTGTAGAACCCCTTGAGGAGGGAGGTCTTATATGAGGCTGATATGAGGTCTCCACGCAGTTTTCTTTTCTCTTCACTATAGAGATGAATGTAAACTTTGATATCTTTATTACTTTCATGATTAATAATGTTTTACTGCAGCAATGCCAAGGGAGCTCACCTGGGTCAGGGTCCACTCTACACAGCTGGTCCACAGCTCTACACAGCTGGTCTACCTTCTGCAGATCTTACTAACAATGTTAGTGTGAACCACAGCTTTTATTATTTCACAAACAACTATTTGTCCAGAAGCATCTAAACTAATTCTGCCATTTGTATTCCCGGTTATTTAGTTGCAGCATGGAAGCAATCCCAAATGCTATAGATGGCCAGTAGTAGCCACTCCATGAGAATGTGAACATTGACTATGTGAATGAAGTTGTTCAGGAACAGCATCTTGGCTGATGCAGAAAGGGTGCACGATATTTGCATTCTTTTTATACATTTAATGCAGCTTCAAGTTCAAAAACTTAATGACAATTTTAGAGAAGTGATTTTCAATTCCTTTGCACATTTCTGGCAGGAAATAATTACTATATTCTGATGTGGTTCTATATTCTATGGTTATAATATATAATATGTAACTATATTCTGTGGTTGTAATGATGATCTTTCAGTGAAGATGCATTTACCTTTTCTCTGCCTTTGTTTATGGACTGTCAGCTGCTCTTATCATAACATCAAAAGGGATTAGAAGTCTAGTGCAATCTCCAGGCTGTTCATTCAGCTTCAGGAAACTTGTAGCGTGTGGAAAGGTCTCAGGACTTCAAAACCTAATCACTTTAGAGAATTATAGCAGCTCAGTGTGCAAAAAGAACACACAGATACTACTCAAGTACATGTGAAAAACATCTCTGTGAGGATTATCACATTGTATCTGATCATGTATCTGTCTAATTTAATACGTTTGGAAGGAGCTGGTAGCATACATTATACTGGAGAACATTGCACCACTGTGCTTGTGAGGAAGTTTCTTCCTTGGCCCATCTAGTTAATGGATCTTGTGTCTGTTTTTCTTCCTGTATTATCAGATTTTTATTATTTAAAATGTCTACTTGTTCATTCATTTCTGTGACTCAGTAAACCATTGTGGAAATCAGTTTTCAGGAAACCTCTTTTTAACAATCCTTAATTCTGACATTAGTACCTTAATTTTGGAAACCAGTTGCTAAGTGAGAACTATATTTAAAATCCTCTGTAACAGGATTTAAACACTTTATCCGTGCATTAACATAGTCAGGCAGCTTAAAAATTATATTCTCATGAGTTACTTTGGCAAAATGTCTATCTGGAGTCACTGGTCTTGTGGTGATTTATCTACTCTAGCTATTTGTACTGGATTTAAAAGGGAGCGCCTCGTTCTTAAACTAATTGCCAGTCATTTATTCCAGGGGAAATACTTTTATAAGGATAAGGGGCTAAAGGCCAACTTTTCAAAGTCATGTAAGCGCCTAAAGATGCAGATAGGCAGTGGGAAGGTTTTCTGAAAGCGCCGAGGCAGCTGAGGTGTTCTTGAAAAATCCTGTGGGTGTTTGGGTATGCCTTTAGGTGCCCACATACCTTTGACAGTCTGATCCTAAGGTTTTTTCTCTGGCCAAAAAAGAGGTCTAGAGAACAGCTGTAACTCAGAGGCTCCCTGAAATAGGCATGGGGAGCACAGAAGGTGCCTCCCTTTCCATACCTGTGACACCAGGATGTGGTTAAAATGAGTTGGGTAGGAAATCTGATGGAGCCCCAAAAATGTCATCTGCAGGCAGTACAACTTGAATCCTGTCATCTAGTGGCTGCTTTAAATGGTATTACAGCACAGCTACTCCTGTCAGGAGTGAGGGGTGTATTGTGTCACATCACCGTGATACACAGAACATTGCAGTGAGCCCTGCAATGAAGGTGCAATGAGTAAAGTTTTGCAGCCTCATCCCTGCCTCACCTGGAGACACCTTTCCTTGGAGAAATTCCTCACCTTAGCCATGAGGTTGGCAGTGGGCTGACTCCTTGCGCCCAAGTTTGCAATGTGAATGTCCGTGTGTACTACCACTAGTGGGATATGAAACTTGACGTTCCCCACCGAATGCAAAGCCATTGTTTACAGTGAAATTCAAGTGCTCACTGGTGGGAACAATGAGAAAATGTAAATGTTTATACACGGCATCCTGCAATCTACAGTAGTGATAAGCAAAACAATTGTTACATTTTTTAAGGAAGGCTTAATAAATATTTATTCTTGGTACCAGTGTGCAAGTCATTTACATGGCTATGCGGTGATTCCAGCTATGTTGGAGACGTCCACTTCAGAGCCAGTGCTTTCATTCAACATATGCTTTACTTTAGCAAACCTCAAACCAACAGAAGTAGCTCTTTCCCTAATACTGTTGTAAGGTAATGACTCATTTTCATTTGAGTGCTTCAGCATCCTCCAAGAATCATTAATGCCTGGAGATTCTGTGCTCCATGCATACCACATATTATACTCAATAATTATTGTCCTCCTACTGCAAAGGAACTTGGTGGTAAGTCAACAGGATCTTCAGATTGTTTAAACTGTCCTAATTGTTAGCAGATACATACTAATTTATAACATGCGAAGGTCTAGCTGATATCTGCAATCACAAGGTTGCTTATGCAGTACAGGTCTTTTAACACAAACCCTTAACTTTTATTATAATGGTAAAAATATTTGAAGTCACCGGAGAATGAAGAGAAGAAGAAAAGAGACAGTGAACATAAGAAACAGGTAAAAAAGAAATCTCAGGTTTTCTGGTGCCACAGAAGTGAAATAGATCATGTATCTATACTCCATATAGATATCTGAGCATAGAAAAATTGCACAAGCTTAGTATCATTTTTGGGCTAATCAGGGTATACACCTTCCTATCCCTCTGGTTTCCTGTCCATGCACTGGAGAAGGCACTGACCTTACTGGTAGAAGTTGAAAATTTTGGATAAGAAATGCTGCTTATGAAAACCTGTGGTTTCTTGAAAACTCACGTGTGGTGGTGGGGTGGGTGTGTGTTATGTTCAAAGGCTCTGATTCTGCAACCAAGTTTCATTCTTATCTGACAAATCAGGGTTAGGGAATGGATGGAAGTTGGAGGTTTGTAATAGGGCTAGCTTAGATGGGCTGGTGTTCTCATCTGTCTCCAAAGTGTGCGACACTATTATCAAATGAGGGTTGATTTTCTTTTACTGTTTTGTTGTCCTGTAAAGGGTGTCTTTGTGCTGTCGTGAAATCCTCAGAAAACAAAGTAAATTGTATGAAGTATTTCAATGTTTTCCTCAAAGAGGGAAAATTCTCAAACTGTATATGCTACATGTGTGACTGTGGGCCTCCTCTCTTGGGAAGTCTGGATTTATGGTTGCTAGGATTGGAAGAACAGTCAAAGTTCTTCCACCACAAACAAATAATGTATTTGGCTGTGTGCACAAGTCCATCTGCACACACCTCTTTGCATGTTTGCTTTGGGTTCTTTTGAGGGGAAGGTATATAATTTTTGATGGTCCCTCTCTGACAGGGTTTTCTAAATCCCACTAACGTTCATCTTTGTTTTTAAACACCTACACAGCAGAAAAATTTAGCTTAAACAATCACACTCAGAGGTTTAGTATCAAGTTCGTTTGCAATACAAGGGTAATGACTGAGTAAAATATACGGTATGTAAGGAGAACAGATCTCTGATTTTTATTAGAATTGAAGATATTTAGTATGTTAGAGAATTTTGAAAATGGGACTTTGTATTCTAACTCAGCTGTTGTTGGAAATGTGTGTCTGTAGGGGATGGTTCCTGGGATATATTTATTCTCTTGTTTCTCCTATTGCTCCTTAATCACCATAAGAACAAGAAAAGCTCCATCTTTCCCTTGCTTTGAGCATAACTGTGAGGCTTGCCAATATCAGTAAGCTTCCAGGCTTATTTTTATCAGCCCTTACTTCCGAGACTTTCTTACAGAAGTAATAATGCATAGTTAGGAAAATGAACATTTGTATGTGATCCGTCATTTAATGCCTGAGACTTAATCTACAGTTCTGAAGGTTTTAATGGAAAGTGGCTGATTTGGTGGCAGGAAGTCTAAGTTCTGACTTGGCAAAGCTTTCTGTGCGTGCTTAGTCTTATGGGCACAAGAAATCACATAATCTTTGATTAAATTATTTGTGAGTAAAGTTAAGGATCTGTGTTGAAAAATACATGAAGCTTGTCCTAAGGACTGAACGAGCCATGTTTCTTCATGGTACTAGCTTAATAGGTTGTAGCAAATTATTTAGGATTTTCTAAAATAATATTAACATTGGTGTGTTCTTGGCATATGCCATAGTATTCAATCTGACATAATTATGATGAAGGACAAATCTTCTTGCGTCCATTTCAGTAAACTGCTCTTAGTATTAGATTGTCTTTTCAGAAACATGCTACCAAATCCAAGAAATGCATCTGAAATGACTCCTGAGCACTTCAATTTGAAATTAAGTACATAAGCTGAGCACATGCAGGGAACCCACTGCATTATTAACACAAATTGCAACATGTCAGTTCTCACTTGTTCCCTGCCTCAATAAAGTGGCACTGCTCTAAGAAACAATTCTTGTATTGTTCATGTTCCTCTTCACTTTCTCTCTCTTGTTTTGGTGTGGATTCCCTTCTTTCCTTGCATGGACTTTGCTTTCCTTGTTTCATTATATGTCTTCTTCTGGTTCACCTTTCCTTCTTTTCCCTCAATAATTGCATTCAACGTGTGCACTGCTGCTGTGCAGTGCCCAAACTTTCCTCACTTCATCCTTCATCCCATTTCTTATTCCTATGGCTTTCTTCTCCTCCTTCCCCTTTCCCCTCCCCAACTTTCCTCAGGTTCCTCCAGCTTTTTAGCTCTTTTTTTTCTTCCCACCCTCTGTCTCTCTTTAAAAATTTAATTGGCATGCTTTCTTCTAGCTGTCTTAGACAGCCTTATTTTTTTTCTTCTCTCTTTTCAACTTCTTTCCTGAATTGCAGTCACACCAGTTCTGCTTTCCTGACTGCAGAGTCATAGCAGCTGTGGTGCAGAAAAGCATCTGAAAAGAAAATGCTAATAGGGGTTTTCACAGTGTACAGTAAAAGGCTCTGTTTAAAAAAAGTAATAATGCTACATCTCAATACTACCTCTAAGCTAAGACTATTGTTTCTTGGGAGCTTCCTTCTAGAGCATGTAGTAGCAAAGTGGAATCCATAAAGTAATGTGAAATCTACCTGCCTGTCATAACTGCCAGCAATCCTTGAATTGGTATTCGAGCTCACAGAAAAGTGAAGAACCTAATGTGTTTGTGTAAAGGCATTTATCCTGTGCCTGATAACAAAATCATAATTAGTGTGCAAGGCCGTTTTACAGAGGTCCTGTCAATGTGTCAAGTGCTGATTGTACGTAAAAGCATCTCACCAGATACTTCCAGGTCAAACTGATTTTGCAAACATTCTTCCATGAGCATTCATTAAAATCTGTATATGAATTTGCTTCAGCCAAACTATTATTCCACTCATTTCAGTTTTCAGTGAGCATTCACACAGTTATTTACAACAAACAACCAGTCTATACACATTTCAACCTTGCGTAGGTCAGTATTTCCACATACGCACATTCATGTTCATAGGGGAAACATGGTCATCCAGCTGGGGACAAGAAACATATGCCATAGTCTCAGCTGACCAATTGCACCAAGGCAACTTATTTCCTCTAGCAAATCTGTTTAAAATAATGCAATGGGATGTAAATTATTCACGAATCTCCTCAATGCTGTTTTTTTTTTGTACAGTATGGAGAATGTAACCATTTGCTGGCAGATATTCTGTAAGCAGTAAGATACATGAAAGTAAGTGGTTTCTTTCAAATTACTTATCCATAGAGCTACTTAAAAAAGGTGTTGTTTGCTCCTAAAAGAATGCTGGTTGAACAAAATGAGAGTATTAGATGGAATTTTTCCAGTTCATTCTCCTTGAGAGAAGACCGACAGATGATGAAAGAGATTTTGATTTTTTTTTTTCTTCTTCTGAAAATATTGGGCAACTTTTCTGGAAAAAGGGAAGTTTTCAGAAAAATGTAATCTATGTGAAAATGTACCATTTAGAAAATATTTTATGTACCACAAAATGTTTCTGACTATCACCTCAAGGCTTAGCCCGTAGTAATTTCCTCTGTTTTGATACCTGTTAGAGAGGAGTCCTAATGGAGTCTTCTAGGACACAACTAGCTTTCACCTGCTGCTACCCCAATGTCTTTCATGCCCACAGTGATTTAACCTGCTCTTCCTGCATGCTCAGTGTTCCTTGAGTTAAGGAGGATTTGGCGAGCTGCAGCAAATGCAAAACTGAAGAAGCTAAGACATAGAAATAGCACTGGAAGTTAGGACACTTGATTCATGTCCCAGCAGTTCAGTCACTGATGGGATATGAACCATGGGAAAGGATTTGGGCTGGCCTGATCTGTGAAAAAGTACTGTACACAGGAACACCACCTTCGTTTGTGAAATGCTCTGGGAGGCCGAAGTGGAAAAGGCTCTAATCGAATTCTTGCAGGAGTATTTTCACTGGCTCAGTGGGAGCTGTTTGCACACAGACGCCATGAAGTAAGTCGCTAGGTGTTTATTAACTCAGCCTGAAAAAGAGGGGAAGGGGACGGGAAAACCACTGAAGGGAAAATGCTAGTTAAAAAGACAGAATACCACCCCCTGCTTTCCACTGAAGCTGGGGGAGCTGGAGCTGAGCAAGGTCCTTGTAACCTGTCTGGTAAGTTTTAAAGGATGTTTTCCCTCCCTGCAACTGGTTGGTGTGTATGTGTGTTAGGAAACAGTGATTAAAATATTCATTCAAGGGCTTAACCCTTGATTGTTTCTCTGTTTCGACCCCCATTTAGTGAAAAGCCCCACGCCAGGGGCTCAGGAGGCATTGTGGGGCACAGCCGAGTCCCTGCTGGACACCTCTCCCATCCTGAGATGCAGCCTGGCCGTGCAGCCTTCCTTCTGTGGGATTCGGTGGCATGCAAGGCGAGAGATCATTTGGGATGAATAGAGCCCTTTGCCTGTGTTTTAGGCCATCCAGCCGCTCTCCGTGTTCTTTGTCAGGGCCAAACAAGCTCCATATCATTACGCTGGCATTCGCTTGCCCAGTCTCATTATTAGGTGCATTAGCTGTGGGAACTAAATCCATGACAAAAAAAAAAAGAGGGGGTGGAACTGGCACACACAAAAAAAGGCTTTCCCAGCTCAGGCTAACAACTTGTGCCTATTAACTAAAAACGATCATTAGAAAATTCCCCCGCAGACTTAAAGCTTCAGCAAAAGCTTGTTTCACGTATGCACTTGCCCTGTTACATGAACACATAACCAGCCTTAAAGAAACACACCCTCCAATGCTTGGATAGTGACTGGATGAGGGGCTTCCAGGCACACACTGCATTCCCTTGAAAAGAAATCTCTTTTCTATCTCCCTCTTTCAGCAATAATGCCAATAGGAGATAATAAGTGTATAGTCTTAAAACAGGAAGGATATTAGAGGACAACCGTAACAGGTTGGGTTAGTCATCAAAATAAGAAAACAAGTGGTTGCATGGGACTTTATTTTTTTGTTACAACTATATTACACAGGTCAAACCTCAGAAGAATATCACTGAACATCAGGTCTTCATGAACTGCACAAAGATTGTTCTCCCTAAAGAGAAGAATATTTTTATGAACATCTATTAATGTTTAATCCAAGGTTTAATGGGTGGTAAAAGTGAAATACACCTTTAGCACAATTGAAACAAACCACAAGGCAACATGTATGTATGTGGAGGTCCCCAGCTGCTTGGGAGCCTAGGATGCTATCATGGTTTAGTGGGAGGTGTCCCTGCCCATGGCAGGGGGGTTGGAACTAGATGGTCTTAAGGTCCTTTCCAACCCTAACTATTCTATGATTCTATGATTCTAAGAATCTTCAAAGGGATGAAAATGTACAGACATGTCAACTCAGATATCCTAGTTCCAACAGCTTTCTGTGGTCCTTGTGTGTTTGGCAATGGGAGAGCTGGGCAGCTTAACACAGAAGCTGTGACTGCACAAGCAGCTCAGTTCACAGGCTTCTGATTACATATTTTTCCCCAGAAGATGCTTGCTTTCTTAGTATTTCCTAATCCTAAGAATTTCTTTTAGGCAGTATAATAGTCTTCCTAGGAAACTGCAAAACTTCCAGTTCCTCGGTCATGTGACGGTGAGAAGGACACATGTCTGGAGAATGCATTGCATGGAACAAAACTGACAATGAAGATAAATGGGTAAGATTTTCCCACCCTTAATGTTCAAACTAGTGTTTCTCTTTTGGTTACTGTGCATCAGAAACAGGTCCCTAAATCCAGTGGATTTAAAACAGTGAAATGGAAACCTGGCTTAGCTATCCTGCCCTGAGTCCCCACCATTGGCTGGTGTGATGAAGCAGGCAGCTGCAGCAGAGATCTTAAGGGTGTCAGGGAGCAGCAGGAGAGGAATGCTTCCCACAGGAAGGCTGTGTGGGAGCTGGTGGTGACCACCAATGTGGGCAGGGTGGCATGTCACCACCCAGGCCTGCAGCACCTGAATGTGAATGGTCAGAGGGTCTGAATGCAGGTGAACGGGAGCAGTGAGCAGATCAGTGATGGCCAGAGAAATCTGGAGGAATGAGGCAGAATCCAGGTGTGGAGTCAAGGTCTGGGTCAGTGAGGTGGCAGGCACAAACACAGCTGCTATGTAGCTCATGCAAGGACTAAGACTGAGGGCCTGAGCTTAAAGTCAGCTCCCAAGGGAAGAGGAGAGTCTCCCAGTGAGGTTTCCCCAGCTCTTTCCCACACTGCTCTTTCCCAGCAGTCAAATCCAAGGTCACACAGCTGCACCACAGAACAAGCAGCCGAACCCCCAATGCATCTGAGCCTCACAAGCAGCTGGATGGGTGCAGAGGTAACACTGTTTACTACTTCCACAATCTGGTATTGGAAATAGTGGGATGAACACGAAGAACCCGTTCTGGCTTTTGACCAGCTTTGCTTCAGCTCTAGCAATAGCTGTCCTTGCCCAAAATCTGTCCTTTCAGGCCGAGGCTGTATGATGGAAAAAGCCACCCCTGTAGACACTCTCGGTTGAGCAAGCCTTTGGCTTCCTGCGCTGGCATCCTTTCCCAGTGCTCCATTTGCTCACCCAGCCTGTGAAGATGAATCTACCTCATAGAGATGCCCTGTCCATATGGTAACCTAAGGTCATGCTCGTGTGTGGCTGTGCAAATGAATCTGTGGCTATTAAAAGAAAACTCTGTGATATGCTTCCCTTTGGCTCATCCCTGCCCCCTGTGGAGAGGGATCATGGCATGCACCTGGAATAGAAGCAAATTTAGGCAACATGCTATTTGACCAACAGCCTCATATATGTCTCATTCAAACACGTGTCAGCACTTTTACTCTAATCCCACTTTTCTTCAGCACTCCTGAATGTTGTGTGCGATGCCAGCGTGTGAGCAAGCACAGTCTTAGCAGAAGGCTTATCTCTTAGCGTTTCCCCCTGAGGGCATGTTTCTCCCAGATAAAAGTGTCTTTCGATCTGGCAGGCTGAAACGAAGAACTATTACGGTGCTCTGACTCCTCACCGAACAGATGGTAAGGGGAGAGCACAACTCAGTGCAGGATCAACACATTAGCAGGCCGGGATATTTAAGCAACTTTTCTACTCCCTCCTTTTGAGCGGTACTTATGAGGTATCAAATCACAAACAATAAATTCTTGTCTCTGCTACTGCAACGCAGCAGAGCTGAGGTCCCACTCAGACAAGTGCAAGACTTTGAGAGACATTAATGAGCAAGGTTTTGAGCTTTTTGTTTTGTTTTGGGTTGGGTTCTTTTTCTACACAGTCTCAGTGATCCAACACACAGTCACAGAATCACTTAGGTTTGAAAAGACCTTTAAGTTCATCGAATCCAACTGTTAACCCAGCACTGCCAAGTCCATCACTAAACCATATCCCCAAGTGCCACACCTACATGTACACAAGGGTATTGGGTCAGTTATGGACCACACAGTTAGATCAGCTTTAATAAAATCAGTAAACCAAGGTGTCTGGCACTGACGAAACAAAGCAACACCAAAAAATGACTACAACTTCAGAGATCAAGTAGACAGAATCCAAGCAGACCAGTCCTTCTCACAACAGCGACTCGTGCTTCCTACAAAAGAAACTTAGGATTTTGGAAAAAATGTCAGGGGCCAGGATGTGAAGGAAAGGGAAGGGAAAGGAAGGGAAGGGAAGGGAAGGGAAGGGAAGGGAAGGGAAATGAAGGGAAGGGAAGGGAAGGGAAGGGAAGGGAAGGGAAGGGAAGGGAAAGGAAGGGAAGGGAAGGGAAAGGATGGGAAGGAAAGGGAAGGGAAGGGAAGGGAAGGGAAGGGAAGGGAGGGGAAGGAAAGGAAAGGAAAGGAAAGGAAAGGAGAGGAAAGGAAAGGAAAGGAAAGGAAAGGAAAGGAAAGGAAAGGAAAGGAAAGGAAAGGAAAGGAAAGGAAAGGAAAGGAAAAAGTAATTTATACTGAACTGAGATGGGATTGTCTTTCCACCCTGAGTGTAGCAAGCATCTCTGGGGTTTGCTGTCATTAAGAACTGCAGTGATCTGTTAACACATGTTGATTTCAGATGTTTAGAGCTTTGCAAAGCTCTCTTTTGAGGAAGATATTTTCCTGTTTCAGCCCAAGAAAAGGTAAATTTTTATAGAAGTTTGAAAACCCAACATGTAATTTTGTTAGAAGTTTCTAAAATAAAAAGATACTACTTGCATTAAAAAGAAAGGACGACCTGCTTTTGCTTTGGGAATAACAAAAATTAGCTAAGATTTAAAATTTTTCATAATAAAGACATAGGTGTATTATCTTCATTTTGCTAACCTGCTAAAGTCCTGGGGATGGAGTAATAACTCCTGCATGGTGAGAATGTACAGACAGACCACATCTGTGAGGCTGGATTTTGCTTTTCTACCAATGTAATTCTGAAAGTGCACTGACAATTTTACTGGACAGGGGAGCAGAATGAACCCATAGCATTTAAGCTGTGTTACTAGCACAGATGTAATATACATAAATACATCTGCTGGTTGCATGCCCAAAATCTTCCTTCAGAATTTGGTTTTGAGCACAAGCTGCTTTTGAAGAGTCCTTCTGTCTCCTTCAGCTGAAAGTTTTCACTTTTCAGCATCATTGACCAAGGAAAATGAAAGATGTGCTTATTTTTGTCAAGTTTCACTAGTCCTAACATTTCCCGACTAGCAATATGGGTGTTCCTCAGAAGTTCACTACATCAAGCTCTTTATATAGTGGTCCAAGGTATCCAGCTTAATGAAGTACTAGCCAGGAGCATGAGTTTCCATGGGTTTACTGTAGGTGCGATAAAAAGCTTTGGGCATCCCTCCCTCTGAGCACTTGCTCATGATCAGGTACTCCCACACCAGATGACGTCCTTGCTGCCATGTCCCTTTAGATGCTGCATTGACCCTAGAGTACAAAAAGTTTGTGGAGTTTCTAGATCAAGCTGCTTTTACCATAGTATCTTTTTTTATTATTATTATAAGCACAAACTAGAAAATTAAATAACTGTTGTTTTTTTTTCAAAGGGACAAACTGCAAAAATACTTTTTTTAGCTATCCCATTTCTCTTCAGGTCCTGAGCTCAGGAGAGACCTCTCACACATCTATTTCAGATTGAAAAAAACCCTTCCAAAATGTGATACAAAACCCACATTATTTAAGCGTTATGTATGTCCAGTAAGAATAACTGTTGTAAAAGAAACAATTTAACTGACGAACCTTCGTTCCTGTGACTTGCAATGGTGATTGTATATTTTTGCTGAATTTCGGCTTCTGTTGGGAAACAAGCTGAAAATCAGCTGATGTGTAAAGCTGATGTGTAAAGTGCTTTTCTCAATGGTGTCAATTTTGTCTTAAGTATCCTGACGAGTTGTAGCAATTGTCTCATTTATTTATTTAAAATTCAGTTGTATTACTGTCATGATCCATACACATACCCCAATGGTCGACATTTTTCTGCAAATATTTGAACTTTGAACTGTTTTACTGGAAGAAGGTCATCAGAGCTAATGTTCCTGTTCCCTGAGGAATGTAAAATCTGTAGTTAGGTTTCTAAAGCAAATCACAAATATGCATTCCAGCCAGTTCACAGAACTATTCTGTATCATATGCTTAGAATTTCCCTTGCAACAGAAAAGCTTTTCCGTCAAAAATTCACTGTACTGATTATTATGAAGATGAAGCATGAGGGAGATGAAGAATTGAAACTGATATTCTGGATACAATGAATGAGAATTTGCTGAAAAATTGCCACGTTTTTCCTGAAAACACAGAGATCTGTCTTTCAGGTAGATGTAAATCAACTCTTACATCACAAATGTCTATTGAGATAGGTATCAGTCAATGAATAATAGTGACAACAATTGCTGTTAATGCTAGTGTACCTAATGGAATTGCACAGCTTTTCTTGTTTTCTTTTTTTTTTGTTTTTCATGATGTGAGCCACTTAATTTTGCCTCCAGTTCAAAACTTGGTCTAATTCCAGGAATGTCCAAAAACATTTGCTGTATCTTTTCGGCTGGGAAAAAAAGCTCTCAACTTATTGTTAGCTCCCTGCTCCAAAAATAAAATGTACAGTACGCAATAAATTTTGTCTGACAGCATTTTCCCAGCTGGAAGGATGGAACTTTCTAATTGGTGTATAAAAAAAAAAGGCTTGATACTGCTCTTAAACATATTTTAAAAAGGAAAAATTGCCTCCAGTATGCCTAGGAGCAGATCTTCCTTTCTAACAGAAACAGTAGCAATAGTAACAAAAAAGCCTTCTTCATTGAACATGATTTAAGGGTTAGGTCTGAACACACTGAAATAAGTGGAAGTCCTGCTGCTGCTGCTTTTGAGGAAGACCCATGAAATTCTCTGTGTCTCTTGATCTTTTCATATCATTTGAATTCGTAACTCATCATTTCAAATTGCTTGAAGTTTTACATGAGAACCTTAGCTGTTGCTGAATCATCAAATACGCATCTATTTAGCAGGAAGAAGCTCTTACGAATCTTATCTTGTGAAGCTGATCTTGTGTTTTCACGTTAAAAAAGTGATAATTTAGATTGGGAGTTTACCTGGAATAATTGTGTGGTATTAATTTTTCCTACCTGAAAATAAATTGGGGCAAAATGCAGACACTGATCTGCAAATTCAGAAACTGGAAAAGGGAAGCACACATTGTTCCAAAGCCATAAAATCTGTTTATTTGGTCCTCAAGTCCAGGGCTGGGTACCACGAGTCTCTGAAATACTAATTCTTACTGCACCTTTGCTCTCCAGGTGCATTGCTGCATTGAAGTTCCCTTGGCAATGAAGTTCTTGTAGTGGGGGGCATGCAGCAACCCCTCACATCCTGAAGCTGTCAGCATTCCTGTTCTTCATGGGGTGGGTCTCATCTCTGAGTCCAATGCAGAGGGATCCTCAGGAAAGCTGGCATGCAGGAGGAGCCCACTGAACATTTGAATGGACTGACTTTTCTGGGATGTGTTTTCTTTGATCCTCGAAGCCCAATAATTAAATATTAATATAGAGAAAGGAAAAGGTCTGCTTGGGAAAAAGTGAGAGAAATCAAACCCGCATCTCCTGGAAAAGGACTGCCTCACCATAAGCAGTCAGTAAACATCTTGTTTTCTGGCCCCATCTGTGTGTAGTACATAGCCAAGTGGTTTTGAAAAGCTCTCCCTGCCAGAATATGAGATAACCTAGTTGTTAGGGAACACCCTCACTTCTATTTCTTGGGTGATGGCACACCTTTTATTAAAATATTTCAGTTTAAAGCAGTACACTGGTCCGGGCATGTAATATTTGTATGGAGCTTAACATGGTCCTGCCGTAACACTTCTATCTCTTCCAGTGTACAAAGTTGGACCAGAAATCTCATGAGAATGAGCTTACTCATGAGATATCTGTGAATTCTGGCTTCCGGTTATGCTGTAAATAGTATGAGAACTGCCTTTCGAGCAGTTTTAGGGAATTTGGCTCCCAGCCATTGCTAGAAAAGCCCAAGCTGTAATCTAAGTGAAAAGCAAGGGGGAAAGAAAAGTGCTCCAGACTTTCAGAAAGTTAGTGTCAGAAGCTTGCTGGATTAGAGTCTTCTGCTCTATACCCTCTATTCAGGTGAATTAGCCCCTGTTTTTAACTATTGCAGACATGCCATTGTGAGGTCAGCTACCTTGTAGAAGGCATAGTGATCTATCTGTAAGCACGTATTTCGGTGACTCCATACAGCTGTTCTGAGGAGTTTTTGAGGAAGAGAAGGCTATGCCAAAAACTAAGTGGCAAGCTTAGAACTCTGGTACAGCCCTTCAGCAGCAGGTGTCCACAACAGAGAGTTCTGATCCCATTGTTTCTTTCCCCTCTGCCTCCTTCAGAAGTGCTGGGATGGTGCCTTTTCCCCTGATCTCTGGTTCCTTGCCCTGCTGGCTACCTGTCCTGCCTCCCAGGTCTCATTTTTACTAAGGGGTCCAGGAGGCAAAAGCTCTGCCTTTTAGCTAGGCCTTTAGACAGTACAGTAGTGCAAACAGTGTCTCAAAGTGGAACAGCACATTGACAGGCAGGTGGCTTTTTTACTTTCAAGAACCTCCCCAGCCTCTGTGAAAGCAGTTCCAGTACCCCAGAAAGCAATCCCTGCTTTAAAAAATTAAGGCAAAAGTCATGTGCTCTACAGGTCCAAGCTTGAGCACTGGATCCTATCTCATATGCAAACTACTCTTAGCCCTGGTATCAGAAATATTAGCAAGCACGTATCTGTAAACACCCTTTAGCTTTAATTACACTTAATATGCTTGTGAGGGTGGGTTGGCTTACCTGACTTACTGACTGGGAGAAGTGTGCTACTAATAATTCGTAAGCCTGCAAAAAATAGCACAGAAATTATTACATGTGTCAAAGATGAAACAGATGAATAGTACATTTAACACAGCCTCGTTTGCAGTATTAGTAGCCAAGCTATTGTGTTTTCCTAATGATACTAAGATCACTTCCAAATAATTTTCAATGGTCATCAGAAATGCGATAGCTGGCATGAAGTCACCAGAAAGAGATGAATCCCTTCGATGAGGAATTAAGTAAATAAATAATAATTACCACAGAATGCCTTACATTCACAAGATGGGAAACATCAGAGTCAATACTACAGACACTAGACTTATACTCTTCCATTCTCACCCCAGCCCTGTTACAATACAGCTTATAGCTGTATGACTATATTTATTATGTTTATTATGTTATCTTTACATAAAACAATAGACTTCTTCAGAAGACAAGACAGTTAAGTGATTAGTTATTTATGTCTGTCCTCTAATCCTCTAATTCCTCTGTCTTTAGATTACAGGGAGCCTATATGCACTTCCAGAGCAGCCAAAGATGCAAATAGTTGGGTAGTAGAGGGAGGAAAGCTTGATATAGGCTGCTACCCTCAGGTATACAACCAGGCTTGGAAGACTGTTGAGCGAAATTCAGAGAGCTGGCCCTATACAATGGCCAAAGATGACTGCCAAAGGAGGATGTATACAGTGGAAGACCCAAAGTTCAAAGCTTTATAGATCAGCATGAGCCCAGAACACAGGGTCTTGAAATACATGGCCATCCCTGCAGAGATGGTTCATGTGGGGGATGCTATCTTTGAAGTGAGCTTAGTTTCAGAGCTACAAGGCAAATGTTCTCTGGCTCAACAGTTTAATTTTTCATTTTTTGATGAATGGTGGTAGGACTTCTTGATAGTTTCCAGACAGCCCTTCTGCTCTAGAAGCATCACAGCAAAATGCTATGGAAAAGAAATGTGAGTCTAATTCTCACACAAGACTGTCCCATGACTCTCGTGCATGAGAATCCAATGCTGGTTCTACATGTATCTGATTCAGTAATCATTTATTTGTTTGGAGGTTTTGCTCCTGCTGGTTTGCAAATTAATTTGTTGTGCAACTGATCACTTTGATTCCAATTCTAGGAAAAAAATCCCAAAGTCAGCTGTCATTTTGTCATTTGTTGTTTGTGAATGTGAATGTTGTGCCTTCTTCCACCTGATGCACTATCCAAAACCCCAATTCTTTAGTGTGGTCAAGTGTCTAGCTGTCAATGATTTCAATTATATTGGGGTTTAGAAACCTCTCTGATTTGGGACTGACTCAGTCATCTTCTAAAATTTGAGTAGGTGGGCAATGATACCAAAACAATAGCTCAACTGGCTCCAGAGGAGTCTCATGTGGCTAGAAGTGTGTAAGCATGTGGGACTTTGGTTGTATAGGAGCCTTTGTAAGACAACGACTTTCAACAGAGTTCATAGAAAGCACCTCTGAAAACTTCTGTGCATATGACGTACTGCCTATAGATGATTGGCATGTTCAAGAACATTATGTCCTTAATTTCTCACTGTATTTATTTCTCGTGTTCTTTATGCTGTAGCAAATAACATACACACACACAAAGTCTTTGCAAACATTTGTGGGAACAGCAAGTATGCAAATAGTAGCCACAAGAAATTCTTCATAAACAGCCTAGAAGCTGAGATGGATTTTCTTAAAACCCTTGTTAAACAGTGAAAATGTTAATAGACACTGAAGTCTTTATAGTCAGCATGTATTCCCAGAAGGGCTGGATCCCAAATATCGTATTTGGTCATATGGAGAGTTCCAGCACCCATCAGGACATCCTCTACAGCACCAGAGGATCAGAGACTGTTCCTTCTTCTTTCCAAATAGTAATGTTGGCATCAGACAAAAGAAACTGCAAGGAGACTCTTAAGAGAAACAAGTGTGGCAGAATCTAGTAATTTGTAACTATTTGCAAGGGTAGTTATCAGACATCATCAGTAACATACAGGAGTTGTTGAATTGCCATTACTGCAGTACCAAAACATCTGTCTGTTTATGTATTGCTCCTTACTTAAGCCCCATGTAACAGGGAAGTATCTACTGATCCCATTTTACAGGTCCAGCACCTGAACACAGCTGCAACAGTTCAGAATGTTAAGGCTATGCAAATGCATAAAGAGGCAGAGGGACACCTAGTGGGATTTCCACTCTTGCTGCATTTGCAGGCCATCAGAAATCTTCCCACAGGATTCACCTTACCTGTGACTTTCAACATCAGGAAGGGCCCCCTGAAAAACACTAGGTAAAATGTTGATGTTCTTATGGAGGAGGCTGAAGAAAGTGTGTTTTTCCTTAGAGCTCGGTAGATGTCCAGTAACTTGCTGAGATGTGCTAAATTCTTTGACATGTCAGCATGAAGTGAATTGTCTGATGCTGTACTTGAGATCTGGTAACAGAGTGATGTATCTTCACATCATCACCCAGATCCCTGAACCACCTTTACTTCGTGAGGAGTGAGGGCTTGACTGTGATTCAGGCTGTGGATCTTGTGCTTTTGATGTTCTGAAGATTCAGAGACTGCTGTGAGAAGAGGCAAGAGAAGCTGTGACTAATCTGATTCATGCAAGAAAACTCACCTTGACACACTTTCAGCAGTAGTGAGTTTGAAGGCATTTTGAAGGTTATCTTCATAAAAAAAAAGGACTGCCAACTTACACTGAAAAAAAAAAATCGATTAGCAACTTATTTCTTGACATGACTGATGGCCGAGTGATTACAATTCATTATACTGCCCTTTTCAGCTGGTGCAGAATAACACTGAAGCCAGTAGGCTATAACAGTTCTTACCAGCCAAAGGTCTGGGACTAAACTACTATGTCCATGCAGTTCACAAGCTCTTCATTTCTTGTAGAAGTCCTCAGCTTCTTTGTGTCAGAAGAGCTCATCCACATATGGAACCCTTCTAGTTCCTGACTTTGTCTTTAGGTGAGGCATCATGGAAAGCGAAGGGGGCTTTTTTAGGGACACAATAATTGCACTAAAAGAGAATTCAGTCAGATTGTGGATACAGTGCAGAATGGCTCTGAAAGCCCAGTATGTGTTTACCATCATACAGTGATCATTATTGGTTTAAATGGCAGTAGTGCTTAGGACCCCAAGGGTGGGCAAAGCATGTAGTACTGCAGGCTCTGTAAGCAAAAGGTGAGCCTGTATTCTGCTATTCTTATTGATGCTGCACAGTATCAGCAGGGAATTCAATTGACAGAGACCTGACTGTTGCCGCCTTTGACTAGGCAATAAAATGACACAAACAGTGTGAGTCCTGAATGAACAGCTATTCCACAGCAAGGGGGGACCGAAGGCTTCTGGATGTTCCTCACATAGGAGGATGGAAGGGAAGTAGGAGGCACTCTGCCCTGATTTTGCCCTGACCTTGCTACCTCTTCTTTGGTGACTAAAGAACCTAACAGGACACAGGGTAGACAAACGAATAGAACTTTGCAGGATTACCTCTTTAATTTACTTTCTACAGGCATCGTAGTCAGCACTTACACTTTTCTTCTGGATCTGTTTTGATGGTATTTGAACATATGACACTTGGTGTGGTCAGAGATGATGTAGAATCCAGTGAAAGGATGGCATATTTCAAAAAGTGCAGGCTTCTTATTGAGGGGTCTCCTTACTGAAGTTGACCTGCAAAGAAAATTGTGCATCCTTTGCTTTGCACCAGTTTAATCCAAGAGCTGACTGAAATCTGCTAAAATTTAGATGCATTTTCCTTTCAGTCGGATTATCCTTTGAAACTGTGAGCAAACCCTGCCTGACAACACAAAGGAATTTTCCCATGGATCAGTTAAAGCTGACTCACATGAAAGACTTGCCCAAAGTGGTCATGCCCTCTGAGCAAATACCACAGGCATGAGGATCTCTACTTTTGGCCTAACAGCACTGTTAGGATTCCAGCGACCCAGCCTAGGAAGGCAGATTTTATTGGAGGAGGGGAGGTCGCCTACCTGTGACCCAGCCAATCTGCTCTGCTATTTCTCCATGTTGCTAACTTGCAAGGGAGGCGAACAGGTTGCGCTGTCACTGCACGTTGCATGAGATTTCCCGCTCAGCCCCTGAAATACACCAAATAGCACTCGCTGTTTGCTTAAGCAGGTAAAGCACACAGCAAAAGTCACTGCTGTGACTCAAAGGGGAAAGAAAATCATCTGATCATTAAAGCTTTCAGCACCATGTTTTAGTGCTGGAGTGAAAACCTAGCGGAAGCTACGCACCCTTCTAAGATAAATATTTTCTCTGCTGGAATTGCTGAGTGTGTCACAGATCAACAACCAGGAAGACTTGCTTACTATCGCTGCCATGTGTTTCTGGAGTGGTTTTCTTCTCTCATAATACTACTGAGAAGAGTATCTCTCTGGCTGCCCCGGGCTTGTTATAAAGGCAAGCACATGCTAAGCAAAGTGCCAGAAGAATGCACAAAGGAATGATGCAATAATGCAAATAGAGACAAAATTTTGGACCACTCAAAACAAACAAACAAGCAAACAAACAAACAAACAAGCAAGTTTAGCTTCCCTTGATCAGAGAGACACATACGAAGTTAAAGCTTCTGACCAATGTGCTGCTGACAGTTTAAAACTAAAAGCATTTTGAACTAACCTTTGCATTGTTTCTCTGCACTTTTTGGCTGCTTTCTGGGTTGTTTTTTTTTTTTTTTTGGTTACTTTTCTTTTTGGTTTTTTTTTTTTTTTTTTTTTACTTTTGTTCAGGGAAAATAAAACAGGCAGGGCAATGGGACTTGCTATTTCCAGCTTGCTTCTGCTTTTTTTCTAATACTGGTGTGGAAGAGTCTTGATTTAAAGCTCACAGCATTTCAGGAAGACATTTTATTCATGGGTTATCTGTCCCTCACTTTCCATTTTCTTATCTCTGGTTGCTGTTAAAGAATTTTGGGTCTAAGTTATTTGTCATTTTCCCTTTATATTTAATTTGGTCCACTTCTTTGCTTGAATTTGGGTTTTCAGTAAGATTGCATGTGATCTGTGCCAAGATGGAGCCAAAGTCTCTTCCCACATTCCTAAAACGTGTGTTACCAGGGGCAGCAGACTCAAAATTATGCTCCAGCTTCATTTAAACAGGAAAAGTCCAGTGGGTTTCGTTTGGTTGTGTGTAGCAGTCAATAGTACACTTGGTGGTCGTCCCCGTGTTATTTGTTTTAAATTATATTCAATTCCATGCTGTCTCCACATTCTCTGTTTCCAATATCCAGCAGATTTTTGTATTGACAAATGTGTGACATTTACAGGAAGCTGTTGTGGAGAAAACCTGAGGTTTTTCTGTATGGGCTGAGCATAGTTGTGGCTTCTGACCCTGGGGAGAGCTGTTTGAGTTAGGGATTATCCTATTAGATGAATGTTTTTAATAAAATCACCAGCAGCCAGAGAGCTTATCTGTATTACCACCATGCAGTTCCAGAGCTAACATCCCCCTCAACATGAAGGGGGTAAATCCTGAATGTCATCGTTCATTTTGAACTCGCAGCAGGATCAAGTTGTAACTGAGCTTCCATAGTGTCTGCAGCTGACCTGAACCAGGGCTACTACTCTGCCCCTCCTCTCTCCCCTTCTGTAATCCACAAGGTAAGCTAGTCTAGCCTGCTGAACCTGCAGCAAACCCCTTCAAAAAAGCAACTGAATAGTTATCTTTGAGCTTAGAGAGCTAGAACAGTTGTCTGTGGAATGAGCATTGCTGCTGGTGCAAACAAAAGGACAAAAATGCATAGCTACGGGCAGGAATGATCCAGGGACCAGAGCAGATCACTCAGCAAAAAAACGAGTGAGCGGGATGGAAGCTGTGCCTTTTAAGGGGACTTGCCCTTCTTCATGTAAGTGCTGCTTCTTCTCCCCTAGCATTGAAAGCTGTCGCGTGGCCACTGTGTGAGTCACTTCCAGTGGCTTATCTGACTGAAAACCCATTTGGCAACAGCAAAGAATAGACTTCCTTCACATCAGGGAATGGAATGACTTGTTGTAAGACGAGTTGATGGCTACATTGAATATGAGCAGTAGGAATGGGAATAGATGGGCTACGGAGAACGGACAGCAGCTCAGTCTGGCTTGGCTGAAAGAGGAGTCTGCACACTAAAGGCACAGCTGCCCAAGACACTGAGGCACACAGTTTAGTTGTCTGGGACAGATCAGTTTAGTTGTCTGGGCTGCTGTCATGTGCTAGGGCAGTGGAAAGCTGGCCCAGCTGGATAGCTTTCTGTTGAGCTTTCTGTTGAGCTGGTAGCTTTCTGTTGAGTTAGACACACCACCTGGATGATCAGGTAGTAGGTGGACTGCGAACTGGCTGAAGGACAGAAGCCAGAGAGTTGTAGTCTATGGGGCGGAGTCCAGTTGGAGGCCTGTATCTAGTGGAGTGCCTCAAGGGTCAGTATTGGGACCAGTATTATTTAATATATTCATCAACGATTTAGATGAGGGAATTGAGTGTACTGTCAGCAAGTTTGCTGATGACACTAAGCTGGGAGGAGTGGCTGACACGCCAGGAGGCTGTGCTGCCATCCAGCGAGACCTGGACAGGCTGGAGAGTTGGGCAGGGAGTAACTTGATGAAATATAACAAGGGAAAGTGCAGAGTCCTGCATCTGGGCAGGAACAACCCCAGGTTCCAATATAGGTTGGGGAACGACCTGTTGGAGAGTAGTGTAGGGGAGAGGGACCTGGGGGTCCTAGTGGATGGCAGGATGACCATGAGCCACCACTGTGCCCTTGTGGCCAAGAAGGCCAATGGCATCCTGGGGTGTATTAGAAGGGGGGTGGTCAGTAGGTCGAGAGAGGTCCTCCTCCCCCTCTACTCTGCCCTGGTGAGACCGCATCTGGAATATTGTGTCCAGTTCTGGGCCCCTCAGTTCAAGAAGGATAGGGACCTGCTGGAGAGAGTCCAGCGCAGGGCAACTAAGATGATTAAGGGAGTGGGGCATCTCCCTTATGAGGAAAGGCTGAGGGAGCTGGGTCTCTATAGTTTGGAGAAGAGGAGACTGCGGGGGGACCTTATTAGTGTATATAAATATATAAAGGGGGAGTGTCATGAGGATGGAGCCAGGCTCTTCTCAATGGCAAACAATGATAGGACAAGGGGTAATGGGTATAAACTGGAACACAAGAGGTTCCACTTAAACTTGAGAAGAAACTTCTTCTCAGTGAGGGTGACAGAACATTGGAACAGGCTGCCCAGGGGGGTTGTGGAGTCTCCTTCTCTGGAGACATTCAAAACCCGCCTGGACACATTCCTGTGTAACCTCATCTAGGTGTTCCTGCTCCGGCAGGGGGATTGGACTAGATGATCTTTTGAGGTCCCTTCCAATCTCTAACATACTGTGATACTGTGTGATACTGTGAAAGCAGTAAATGCTGAAGCACAAGGCTGGGAGAGCACGTGGCTGTGCAATGTGGGAAGGAGCAAGACCATCTAAGAGAGCAGGTGAAGCAGGGGTTATAAGATGACAGTCTTTTTTGCTAGACCTCCTAAAGCCATTGGAGAAGCAGAACAGCTTTCACATCACCCAGTTCTAGTGTAGACACTGGATAAAAGTTTTTCATGTTTGTTTTTTTTTTGCTGTAGAAAGCTGTATGTCTCCATACGTTGGCAAATCGGTGAGATCACCCCTAGCCTTTGGTACGCTTTTTTTTCAATGGGGCATTTGTTAGTGGAGCTGTGATAACAGAGACCATGAAACAATGTGCCTTCACTGAAACCAGGTGTGACCTCCTACGAACCTCTCCTAGAAGGAGTTGGTGGCAAATGTGTTCCAAAAGAGCAGTTTCTTTCTTACTTTTTCTTTTGTTTGGAATGAGACTGGTTGCTCTGCCAGAAGAATATTTTCTTTCCACATGCCTGTTTTTCGTGAGTCCAGAAGAAGCTACTGATGAGAGCTGGCCAGGTAACAGAAACCATACTGGAGCAGAACTGGGGCAGAGTTTGAATAAGCAAGTACTGTTTTTCAGAAATGGTTGGAAGCATCCATTCCCCCTTCTTTTGGGCTGAAACTGTTTGCCATGCTCAACCATGCCTGTGGAGACGTATACTCCTGGAGCGCAAGCCAGGCAAAGGTGTTTCTGGCAGCTTGGACAGCAGCCCCAGTGCTTCAAAAGCAGCATGAGTGCCCTGCTGCCTTGGCTCCACACCTCCCCATTGCTTCCTCTTTGTTTTCTCCTTGTTGTGATTTATTGGGCTGGGTTCTGTGGCTGCTTCTTGGCTGAGTGCAGCTAAGGTATGTAAATTGCTTTTTAACAGCTAATACACACACACATACTTAAAAAAAAAAGCTAAACAATATGGTCAGCAGTGAGTTATAGGAGATCAAGAAAGCATCAAGAGGTGAAAGTCAGTGGCTGGCTAGCCAAGTCCTGACTGTGATCAAGGCTCTGTTCAGAATAAACTTAGTAGAGAGCAAGTTTGATAGCTTCAAAGTAGGATATTGAAGGAGGGGACTGATTCTGTGGCTGTAATACACACTATGTGATCAGAACTTCTCAAGATACGGCATACATACTTTTTACAGAAATTTAAAAACAAAAAGCATGGTATTTCAATCTCCAGTGACATCTTCTCCCTTGTTCTGAGCTGGTCAATTCTGAACAATGGATAATGACCACAGCAGGAGAATTTATTGTAGCTAATTCATTGATTTCTGCTGTCAAAGCACCAGAAAGAACAGTGCAGGAGTTTTTAAGCATTGCCTGCACTTTGTTTGCCTTTCAGTGCTTGATGTGGTGAGACTTACTCCCCAGTCTGCACTTGGACTTGTCTCTTGCTGTGCTCAATGTTCCTGGTTTCCAGGAGGCTCCTGACTACCCAATCTAGGAACAGGTTTGGAGTAAAAGCATGGATTTTTACTGTTTGGCTCTGCAGATAAAGTTTTCTCCTCCTTTCCCAAGGAGAAAGTTTTCATTTCTCTATGTCACCAACTGGTCTGCCCTGCCAGGCTGATACTGAGCTCCGTCTGATTTAAACCTGAATGTTAGAGACCTTAAAGAAAAAGACCAAACAGACCTGGAAAAACCCTATCAAAACACATAGCTCAGCTGCACACAAAGTCACCTGGATGAAAACCTTCAAGTGGCAGTTGGAGTTCAGCCAAAGCTGTCATGGTTGTATTCCACTGGCTGGTTGTACTGCCTGCCAAGCCCTTGCAGAGAGAACAGTGTGCAGTGCCTGCTGGTCCATGGGCTCACGCCTCTGCTTTGCAAGAGAGCTGTCTGGTTATGCACAAGGTGGTGGCACCCATCCTTCTTTCATCATCACCAAGGCCAAAGATGTACTGTAACACATTTTCCGGCATGAACACATGCTAAGCAAAGTATTTCCATACCTCAGGCATGCATGCCAAAGATCTTTGCACACAGAACTGACAGTTCCCCTCTCCTGTTTCCCATCTGTCAGTCCCAGCCCCAACACCTTTCCTGAGCTTGCCGGGCTGAGCCAGCCACTTGTGAAGTTACAGGCTTCAAATGGTATGGCTTAAAAAACCTTGTTACAGGAAAGAACTTTTGTGAGTACCTGTTTGCAATAGCTTGGCTTTCCCTTCCATTTCCTTCTCCTTTCCATCCTGCAGTCCCCTTGCCCTATTCCAAATCTCTTCTACAAGACAGCAAACTCCAGGCTTCTGTGCTTGGGAAACATGGTGTCATTCATGTCTTTGATGTAATGGTGCAACTCTGGGGAACAGACTTGCAGTATGTCCAAAGGGATTCTCTGTTCCTGAGCTCCATGCCCACAACCACTGATGTTTATACAGCAAACACAATCCATATCAGTCTGCCATGGTGTGAAACATTACACTCCTTGGAGAAAAGAAATGAAGGAGTCACGGCAGGTAGGTTCAGGGTAAGAGCTGCAAGAAAGTGCAATTATCTCTACTGTGAAACCTGCTGCTTTTGCTTCTGTTACCGGGGCTGGAGGTGGCAGTTGATGCGATCATTATAAACTCACTGCTGATCTTGAGACCTGGGCTGCAGAAAGCCAGAAAACCGGCCCATTAATCTCAGGGCTCACTTGGATATTTTCTTTGTGCTTTGTTTGGGTTTTTTTTCCCTATACTGCCTTTGGTCCTGATTTCTTTATCCTGCTCCTCTCTGTTGCTGAAAACACTCAGCTGTTCTCACTGCAACCCCCACCCTAACCTCTCTCTTCTTGCTCTTTTTACCTTCACCCTCCTCACTTTAATGTTCTCTTCTGCACCACTTCTACATCTGTTTCTCATCCTCTGTCTCCAATGATGCCTCTATCAGGGCTTATTTTCTAGTGTAAGTCTATGAAATCTTAACTGTAAAAAATGAATTAAAAAAAATAAGTGCAGGTTTATAAAAGCCATCAGGTATCTAACTATGTGCCTAGGCACTGTGGTTCCATATGAAACGGAAGGAAGAAGTCACTTAAGTTCTGCTAATCTTCTGTGGAAGTTAAACACCCAACCCTATTAATACATTGTATTGTGCGTTTTTAGCGTGCATTTGTATTAGTACCTGATGTGTCTTTGAGTATTTGCATAATTCTGGAAAGCTATGGCTGATGTGGTTACCTTTAGTCTTGTTTTCATAGCTTTTCTGGTGTGATTTTCCACACCTTGTGGCTCTTGATGCAGAATGAAAGTTCCCTTGGGCTGGGATTGCATCCTCCAGCAAGTTTGTACAGGCTTCAGGGCATCTTACGGACACTGAGGCACTACAAATAAACACAGCTAGAAAGCCCAGTCTTACCATTCCAGCTGTCAGCTGTAGAAAGCCACCAATCCCCAAAACTCTTTTGGTAAAGGAATGTAAAATAAAAAGCAAACAAATATGAATAATCATACTTCTGGCTAAGATGTTACCAAAAATTGCCAATGACAAGCCGCAAAATTCTGTGATTCATCCAAGCACCCAAGAAGCCTTTACAAGAAACCACATGACTAATTATGCTAGAGGTCAGGGACACTTCTATGCACTCTACATATGCAATTATATACTTTACAAAAACCAACCCTTGTTCTGTCAAGATGGATAATGTATGCTGTGCTGTTCTTGAGAGAAGGATATGAATTGCTTGGAAGAACAACCTCCTCGTCTTGGACTCGTTCTCTTAGTTATTTATTCTTTTCACAGTACCTATCACAATATCTAGAAATACAACAAAAAACCCCAGAGAGCACAGAATGGAACATGGAAGGTCAGAATTGCCTTCTGACCATGCTGATTTTAGTGTGGTGGCATTTTATGTGGGTGACTTAAACCATGTTATGCACATGAAGGCAAAAGCTGATCTTGGCTTCCTAGCTGAAATTTAGGGAAACAGCCCAGATGGGTGGGATGGGAATCCGAGCAGAGAGGCTGATGAGCCTCCTGTCAGCTGGAATGTGGCTTTAAAAGCATTAATATGGTTTCACTTTGGGGGGAGAAAATCAAGTCTAAACTTGAATGTGTTTGATGATACTATAAGCCATATGAAGCCATAAGCTAATTATCACAGGAAACTTCCATTTCAGTTATTTCAGCAAAATTTCAGTGCCTATGTACCTTTGAAGAGCCGGAACAAAGCAACTGGGTTTCGACTTTCACAGTTTACCAAATGTGGCACTGATGGTGAGCCGTATGCTGATGTAAAGGACAGAGCTATATTTGTTTAAGAAACCTTCAGGCTGAATTTCCAGCTTTGTGAGTGCTGAGAGAGAGGAAAGTGGGAAGCTCTGAGGAAAACAAATGTTTCCTGAACTTTGAGTTTCTTTGCTTTTATATATTACCAGATTTTTTCTGTGATGTGACCAGTCCTCCTTTATAAACTTTGCTTTATCTCAGTGACTTTTTGCATCTAGAAAATGATTAAGCTGTCATATTTGGGGACTGAAAAGAGCAAAGGGCTGAAAAAGTTTGTTCTACCTGTCAAGTTACTCAGTTACAGCTGAGTCCTTTTGCAGACATGCATTTCCACTGGTATAAGCACACACCATGCGCTGGCCCTTGCCTGCTATTCACACTATGGGAGCTATAGGTATAAAAATATATACATATAAATCTGTATGTATAAAAAACATATTACCCGTCGAGGAGGACTGTGGGCCTCAGCAAAGTTCCCTATTACTTATTAGCCAGCCAGTGGTCTGGCCTGTCTGTCTCTGTCCTTGGCAATAAAACAAAGATGAAAGGCAGCCGCTTATTTGGAGGCAGACTTGAAAGTACAGTAGCTATCTCAGGCCCTTGCCTTATCAAAGGCTGGGGCAGCAATAACAGTACAAGATGGAGCAACAAGGACGTAGTGGGCTAGGCTGTCAAACAGTTACACCTTGTGCGCAAACAGCAGTTTCTTATCCCCACGGGCACCAGAGCACAGTTGGCAGCTGAAGGCAAGCTGCAGCATATGGTGCCTAACCCTCGTACCAGCCTCCTTCTCCAGGCCTGGGCACAGGGGCAAGGTTGGGCAGGGCATTGCCTTCCCAAGTGGGGCAACCTTTCCGGTAGCTAGATTGCAAAGTTCAAGGCTGCTAGGCACAGCTCGTGCCCCATGTTACCAGCGGAAGTTCAGCTGTCACCAACCCGGCTCTGCTGAACCGGGGAAGGCATTTTGCTCAGCCTTCATCGACTGAGTCCCACAGATCAGCCCTGCTCAGGCTGAAAGCAAATGGCCATGAGGACAGCCGTTTTTATGGATGTTTAAACTGTCATCTCAAATGGTGCAGGAGAGTGGGATGTGGGAAATGTCACACTTGTGTTTTATGGGCAGTTGATCGTCCTTTCAGCAGTAACCATTAGAGTTTTGAACTTCAAGCTTCCTCAAGCACCATGTTGAAGCCATAAGGAGTCTAGTTGACCATGGTGGAGAGCTCCTGCACTTAGGACTGACTTGAATCAATAACTTGAACAAAGAGACGAGGCCTCTCTAAAGAAGAAATAGACTGAGGTACTGAATCAGTCAGCTATATCTATTGTTGGCCTCGTAGAATCACAGAATGGTTTGGACTGGAAAGGACCTTAAAGGTCATCTAGTTCCAACCTCCCCTCACATGGCAGGGACACCTTCCACTAGACCAGGTTGCTCAAAGCTGTTGAAGACACAACATTCACAACAGAAGACATTGAACTGACAAAAGTAATATTAAAATATTTGTCTTGGGTCAGAAAATCATAATCACGGGAGGACACAATATCCCATAATGTTCTGTGACGTTTCCACTGCAAAATAATGGTGATGTGATGGGTCAATATACAGAGATTTGGTAAAAGTATCTCGATACGTTTTAAGGAGCTTTTAATAAATTAGCTGAATATAAAATTCTTGGTGGATAAGTTTACAAGTCTCAGCGATACTTGAGGCAGCAAAAAACCTCTCAGGTTTGCATGTTGCAAAAGACCTGTCAGAAAAATATCTCCAAGTGGGTTTTCTGAAAGCAAGTGTCAGATTTGCTTAGAAGCCCATCTGTATTACACAGCTGATGTTTCGGGCAACCTTAAGAGCTGCTACACAGCATTATGTAAAATGGCTTGCTTCATTTCAAACCCGATAAGAAAATTCTTGGAAGTTTCTTAAACAGCAGTAAATATGGTGGTGATTTTTTCCATTTTGCTGCCATGAAGCAGGGTCCTGAAGGCAGCCAACATGATGGGAGAGCTGGTGGCAAGCAAGAGAGCCTTCCTATGAGTAAATGAAGAACGGTTTTGAAAACTTAAGCTTGGAGCACTTTTTCTTACTCGCATCTGTCACGCTAATGGTCAGCATTAATAGTAAAGACACAGGTTTTATATCACGTGTTTAACCTGAAGGTGTCTGGGGTGTCAGGGAAAGAGGAGGAACATGGGAAATAGGTCTGGAAAAGACATCTGAAGTAGCTGAGTCTTGTTTCCTGGTGCCACGGGAAACCACACAGTGTAATTCCTTTCATACATTGATCTTTCTGTTGTTGATTTTTTTTTTTTTTTAAATGGGGTAGAAAGTTTTCTCCTGCTGCTGCTTTTGGAAGCTCCTCCAGAACTTCCTTCCTCTGATGGCTTGAAACATTCTTCTGATTTCTTGCATACATTTCTCTAAGGACAGCTTATATGCATTACTGTCTGCAAAGGCTGTCTTTAGCTTAAACAGCTCTTCTCTTTCCTGTATTTTCAGAAAGGAAAGTCATATCTGCTGAGATTTCTTTTTCCTAGACTTAAAAAAAAGCTAAATAAGCCACTTCATGTTGGCTTTTTAGCAAGAGATCACCTGTTCCATTTGTATTAATTTCCTTTGGTAGAGATAACTCAGTCCTGCTTTTGGAAATTATCACTCTTGTAATGGTTGGAACTTTCAGGACCTATTTCTTTTAGATAATTACTGTGTTTTTTTTCCTGTATACCTTCTCTGAAGTCCTTTTGTGCAGCTCTTCAAGTGTGAGTTCACCTTCACTGAACTTCAGTGACCAGAACAGCATGCAGCAAGCAAGAGGCCTCTTAAGAGTACCTGCAATGGAAAATGTTATTAGTCATTTGCAGCCAGTGACCTACCAGTTTTGAATTAAACTTCTTTAAAGGCATGGCCTTAGACTTTTCATTGAATTATTACATATTAGTATTTGCAGCATTTTGGAGCCTAACTGCTCCTGCCAGTTTTGATGCACTGAGCTTCATCAAGTTCACTTTTGCTAAGCATAGAACCACTTCCATACCTCCAGAATCCCTCACATTTGCCATACTGTCTTTTTCCTGCCATATTCAGCCTTCTCCAGGCTGCAGGCAGCTGCAAAGAAAGTATACACGTTTTAGACCATGGCTAAAAGCTGCCTAATCTCTGCCTCATGTTCTCCCTCTTTGTACAGCAACATCTGCTACTTGTTTCAATTTCCTTTCATGCTCTAACTCAGCTCAGCTTGGAGAAAAATTCTCACTTTAATCTCTAAATGTTTTGGACTCCAAGACATAGCTGTCTCTGCTGATTAGTCTATTTTCACAATCCTAGTAACTGACTCTGAACTGATTATTCATCCAGGGAGGTATGAATGAATTTTGAGCCAGCAAATGGAGAAAGAGTGGGAGCGATGCAAGTTCACCCTATATTAGCTTCGCCCCTGTATTGCCTGTGGGTAAAATTAATACAGAGATGCTTTCCCGTGAATCAATAGCAAGTGTATTGGTAAATTCTGAAAACAGTTTTGCCCCTACTGAACACCCTCATGGTGAAAACAAACTAAATTAAAATTGCCTCCAAGATTTTCTTTTTTCTGTCCTCAGCAGCAGAAAAACCTAGAGGCCTCTCACTGAAGTGACGGGAGCTGCTGAATAATCTGAGAGTGTAGCCGAGCTGCTAGTCCTTTGTGGTGATTTAGATGGATAATTAGTCAGGTAACAATTCCACTGTTGAAAGGTCTGTGAGGCTGGGATCAAACCAACTCAGCACTGCAGGCAACTGTCATGAGATAAAAAGATAAGATGAATGAGTTTGTATAGCACTTGGAATGCATAGAGCCCAATATAGATGTAAAATATTATTACTAAATGTACTAGCACTCTGTCATGAGGAGATTTCCTGCAAAAGCAACTGAACGGATAAACTCCAGAGACCTGGATAAATCATGGAAATAAATCATGTCAATAAAGCAGTGCCCTTTCCTGGGCTGCACCCTACTCTCCCTTAACAATGTCCCCTGGGCAAGGTTTATACCTGCAAGCAGTGGCCATAGCAACACCAACGATGACAAATAGAAGAGCTAACTTGTGCCAGGTAGGGGGAAGCCCGGAGGGACAGAACTCTCGGTTTCCATCACAGTGAAGAGCTGCTGATATTTCTGCCAGCGCCAGACAGGGGCTTCACACTGGGAGCTGCCCAGTAAGGGGTGGGCTGTGCAATTGGTAAGGTAAGGGTGATGCTAGACCCACTGGGACTCTTAATATTCAACCACACAACAGAGGCAGATACGTCTGTCCATCAAAACATTTAAGAGTCCTTTGGCAGCTAACTTCATGCACATTGCCCTTTTGCCCCTCGGACGGCTGCCTTGCTCCAGTCAGCAACATAAGGTGGGTGCTGGAGTAGATCCACAGCCCCAGTGAGCCAACCTGCTCGGAGGCTGAACGCTGTCAGAGCCCCATCCATGGCAGTTACCACGCTTGTAGAGTGTTATGCCAAGCACTTTGCTGGCTGAGTCGCTGTATGTATAAACTTTCCCATGATCATCCAGGCAGCTTTCTCATTCCCTCAAGCACAAAGCTTGTAATTGGGAACAGAGCCATTAAGACAAATTTCTGTGGGCAGAAAGCAACAGATACGCTCAAGTGACTTATTCACATTTACCATTCCGATTGTCTGTTCTGACAGAGTCACTACACAATCTCTCCCAGACCACAGTCGGTTTAGCTGATGTTTCAGACATGTACCAGCAAAAGCAAAAGGATTACTAGTGGATGATGTGGGGATCAATCACATATCCAAGGCACAATTCAGAACTCAACCTTGATAAGTTTATTCTTGTACATTGTGCTTTTATCACTCACTTTCTTTCCCATCATGGTTTTATGTCATGAGAAGTTCTCACTGGAAGTTTTGCCATCCCATGCTTCTCTTCCCAGACGCAGAGAGAAAAAGAAAGGCTGGCTGGGAGCTACCATAAACTCGCTGGTGTAGATTTTTCATACCAGGCAGGCTCTTTCACAATGCTTTGGTATACCCAATTGCTGTGGTGCTGCAAAGACCCCTACTGTAAATGCGTACCAGGCTAATTGAGAACACAGGCCTAAAAATAGAGGTGTCTGGGAAGTGATGATTTGCCCACAGAAACATCAGTTTTTCATAAAAAAACCTGAAAGCACAAAAGTTTTAAGTATAATGCAGAAAGGTTTTGGGTTACCAACCTTAGGTTTTATGTTCTTCTTCTGACCAACACTGAAGATTTTTGTTGAAAACTATTTTTAACAAAAAATATTGGTTTCCCAAAGAAAACCACAGCTACTGACAGAATAAATTTAAAAACTCATTAAAATGTTAGGTTCGACTTACGCTTTTCCCCTGCTCACCTGCTTTCCTGCTTCTTTCATTTTTCTGCTTTCTGCCTGCCCTCTCCTTCTCATGTGCAGCCCGCTTGCTGGTTCCTATGTGGTAACAAATCCCACTAAGGCAAACTAGCACTTCCATCTTCCTTCTTAACTTAATTCTTCCCTCACTGCTTTTTCTCTTTACTCATATTTTTTTACTCCTTTTTCTTCCTACTTTTCTTTATGAAAAATAACCTTTCCCTTATCTTTTCCTTATCATATTGCTCCCCTCCCTTTTTTTGTTCAGTACTTAGATGTCTCTGATGATCTTTGTTCCTTCCTGGTTCTACCTTTTGTTCTTTCTGGCACCTTTCATTCCTGCACTTTCATTTCCTAGTCTTCTCCTTCGACACTAATGTCTGTTGGCAATCTTTCCCATGTGTCTCTGAATAGCACATATTCCATAGGGCTTTAAAAAGGATACACAATTTTTAATCAAACTCAAAACGCTCAAAAAATAAATATTATTATATCAGTTTTATGTGTGGAAAGACTACAGGCAGAAATATTGACTAGTTTGACCAAAGCAATGAAGCAATTCATCATTACATCTGATGTCTCCTTCAGACCATCCTGTGGTCAGTCAGACTCTTTTACTCGTTCTACTGCTGTAATACTCTATCTTAAAGCTTTCTGGAAGGGCTTTGATGCTGGACTTCCACAGGCTTCAGCCCTACTTTACTTTTCATCTTGCATCACTTGAAACTTGCACGAGAAGCTCTTCCTCATGTCTGATCACCAGGCAGCCCCAGAAGCAGCTTGTCTGGGGACTGCTGGGTAAGAAAGCACAGCCTGCAGTATCTGAGGTCACTACTTGTGGCCACACAGTCAGAAGGAGATTAAAATTAGATGTGAATATCCAGGAAACTTCTTTCCACCATTGCAGGCATGGAAGGATACAGATTCAAGTGCATGAGGCAGAGACATGTGAACAGAGTCTGAGGAGATGAAGCCAAACCATCATACCTGTAGGAAACTTCATATATGGCAGCAGAAGTTGGGCTGCTGGGAGAATAAACAGTCTGTCCCTAAGAGAAGAAACAAGAATGAGTTAACTGACACACAGCATTTTCATTAGGGGTGCTTAGGCTGAGTTTCAGATTCACTAACCTGGCTATTTTTCATGCGAGTTTGAGTTTCAGAATGAAAGCTTGCATAATGGTAACAGGCCTGTGAGAATAAAGAAGGAACTTGCCTCTGCTGCAGGCTGTGAAGGGTTAGTACTTGAAGACTGCAAATTACTTACATGTGCATGATGTGTGTGAGTGGAGGATTTTTTTAATCTTAAAACCAAAACATGTATCTGGGTCCAGTCTGTTGGGCATGTAAGTACATCGTATCTAGGAAGTTTTTTCTCTTGGATGTTGCAGATGAGAGAAATCTGATAAACCTTGGAATGCATTTCCAAGCAAAACTTCCTAACTTTGAAGGGCCACAGTGATTCTATTTTGTGTTAGGGCCATGTGTTAAATATAGATCTTCTATTTCTAGTTCAAGCTCTCTTCTCACCACCCCAAATGAGTTCAGTATATTTTCAAGGAAAAGAGATGGGCTAAGCACAGTTCAGATCAAACATAGCATGGGTTTTATGCTTTTCCTCATCCTTTTTGGAAGGTTCAGACATTTCCAGAGGAGAGGGGTGGGAGACAGCTGCATTCCTCAGACAATTGAATCCTTCCCTTGCATGGCACGGGCTTGGGCTCAGCAATCTGTTCAATGCAACCCTCATGAAGACCATGTTTGAGGAGGCAGTAGAGCGTGGAGATGGACATCTACAATGTGGTGTGTCTCCTTGAGGTGAGAATCGTGTTCGTCCCACAAATCACACAGCAGACCTCAGAAACAGCAACTGACTCTCGTGTATGTTACCTTGACACCTTGGCATTCACACAGCTTTCATTCTGTGCCACCCCCCCTTCTCAAGGCTGCAGTCCTGTTAGCTCTTGTACACTAAGCATGTTTGGGCCTGAGTGGAAAACCAGCAGAGAGGAGACAGCACTGGAGGAAGCGGGGCTGATGACTCATTGGGTAGCATTCTTCCCTCTGAGTCAGTATTGAACCAAGCACCCACATGTGGTGCTAAGGGGGGCTGTTCTACTAAAGCTGCTGACTTTTGGACACGACTAAGAAACCAAAGTCCTAACCACTTATGGCTATTGAAACATCTGTGGTCCTTTCTCAGCAGCAGTGGCATTTATCCAGTATCTTGATCACATTCCAGTGTGGAAAATGTATTTCACTCACCTCCAGCTCCCTCTGTTACTTGAGTGAAACACTTCATTCTTCATTATTGCAGCACAATGCGTTAGTAAGAATATGTAGTATTCCATGTTGCTCTTTGGCTTTAATGCTGGCCAAAATGGCTTGGATACACATGACAAAACCTTTTTCATATGCCATTTTTCTTACATAAGGGGTATCCTGAGCATGCTGCCCATACATGCACAGTTTTCCCAAAAATATAATCAGAAGAAATATGCATAGGTAAAAAGAACATCACATTCCTCAAATCCCAGGTTGTCTCAGGACATAAATGCCAGGGGGGTAGCTCTTGACTTGATCATAGAGAGTCCCTTTGTCCCCGTCAGTTCACAGTGAAGTGCAAGTACTATTTAGCGTCACAGAGGCAACAGCCTTCACCACATGAAGCTTCTAACAAGGCAGCACGCCTGGTCTGAATAGGACCAGATTCTCCTCTGTGTCCTGTTGCCATTACCATTCACAGCAAAAGCAATCTTCAAAGGCAACCAACTCAGAAACGTTTGTGCTTGAACCCACTTTGTACCCGCTTTTCTCACTTGTCATGACTGACGTGCCTCACTACATGCCTCCCAGTGATGGAGGAAGAGGCCTTGTACGCCAGTATGGAAATGCACTTGCTGCCCAATACTTGCTTTGTTTGATATGTGATGACAGCTCTTTATAGGTGTCTGAGAAAAACAAATGAATGAAGAAGCAGTTCCTGGTGGCCTCTGCCAGCTGTTGACAATACTGAATCATTTGCTTTTCCTGAAACAGACCTGATGCCTCTTGTGGGTGATGTAGCGCGTAGGTGTTGTGTCAATCAATAAAAATTAAAAGTTGCTGAAGGGCAGGAACAGCAGCTGTGAGATTTCTTACTGCTTTTTGTTCACAGGGAAATGTATCAGACTCTGCCTAGCGGCTTGTGTGATTTACTGTTGCATTTATCTCACGCGCTTTAGCAAGGACTTTCACAAGCAGATTGATTTTAGACCACAGCTTTTAAAGGTGTAAGATAAATGGTTCATTCATAATAAACTTGTTTGTGAAACCTTGTTTAGCACCTAAGCAGGTGTCCTGATTTGTAAAAACTGCTAAGACAGTTCGCTCTGTGGGAACATTTTTATTGTTCAGTCCAGGTCAGTTTCCCTCATTATGAGATTTTTGCTTAGAAATCACATGGCTTCATAATTTTGAAATTCACAGGCATAGAGGATAAGGGATGAATGGATGAATGATTTCACTCCATTTGTGTCACAGGCAACTGCATCTTTTATAACAATAACAAGCTCTATATAACAGCGTAGATCTTTATAACAACATCAAGCTCATCTTAAAAGTAAGTAGGGTTTTTATCCATGTGACTCTGCTCAGAAGTCTGTGCCAGAACTTCATGGGTTTGATGATTGTGCATTTCTCCTCATATGCTTTAATTGATGTTTGGGGGTGTTTGGACTCTGTGCACCAAAGGGCTAAGAGTCTCTTACAGTAACAGGATGGACCAGATGTTCAGGTAAAGTATATTTCCAACAGTATCAAGAAACACTTGCTAGCATGGATGAATGTACAGTCTGGTGATGTACAGAAGCCGCAACTGCTCAGAGACCCTTCTCTGGGATCAGAGAACAATCAATGTGTTCATATTCCAACAGGACATCTAGCTGCTTGCACTGGCCAGAAACCCCATTCTTCTTCACTCCAGCACCTTCCCCTGAACCACAAGCAGCATGAGACTTGCAACATAATGCTGGGAAATAGAGTCAGAGGTAACCAGCAGTTCTGGAAGTCAAAGCTGGTGATGCAGTACTTCTATGTCTATGAGCCCCAAGCAGTCAGGAACTAATTTCTGCAGTCGGAGTGTCATTCATTGTCAAGGCCTGGGATTGGCAGCTTCTTCTGCAGCAGCTTCCTGCATCCAAAGGGGGCACAGACCCCTGCAGGAAGCAGTGGACACCAACCATGGGATGCCTCACAATTCTTATTTCTAAAGTTAAGCAAGCAGGGAGAGAGTAAAGCAGTGCTCCCCTCCTGCAATGCTTCAATGTTAATACAGCAGCACACCCCTTATGCATGAAAACAAATAGCTATATTTAAGTATTCGAAAGGTTAAAAAAGGCTTGAAGCCTCTTTACCATAAGGTCCAGTTAAAATATTTGTATTAAAAGTGTTCTTCAGCAGGAAGAAGCATTTCAGATAGAGCAGATCTAACAGAAGACTGAATTTGGTGAGAAAATATCTTCATGCCTCGGAATATTTAGACATTTCACTGGGAAACAGAAATGTCACTCAGAAAAGGACACATGCTATGCAACATGTTATTCTAACACAGCACAAGAACTTCTGCCATGGAGCCGCGGAGGTGATACCCCAAGTTGTCTAGCATTGCCATGTTGCTTTGTCTTTACAATAACTTCCCTAGAACCTCCATGCTCCAAAAAGTAGCCTAATGATGATCCACAGCCAGTAGGGTACAAGGGGCAAATGAGGCACCCAGGATTACACTGTCATAATCTGGCGTATCTACCTCATTTCATATTTCATTTATTGGGCAATGTAGCTGAGGTTTTGGCTTTCAGTCAAAAAAGAGGATTTTCCCAAGAGGAGAAATTAGATGAGGAATTAACGAAACCCCATAAAATGACCAAAACACCTCCCAAGCACTATTTTCCACTATTCATATTTTAAAGAATTAATCGCTGTTTTAGTGCAAGGAATAACTGTACTCTGGCCCTACGGTTATGAACTGCATAAGCTATTAGGAATTTTCCATTTCTAACTGATTGTGATCTCACATCAGTGTAACTCTGCTCACTTTAATGGAATTAGTTCAGAATTACTCTGATGTGAGAGCAGAACAAGGTCCTGTGATTCTATAACTATTTATACTACACATATGCCTCTGCAAGAAGCAGCTTTTAAGAGAATATAGTGGAATTTAGAGGCCATTTTTCATCAGTTCAGTTAATCATTTTACTCTGGCCTACTGATCACTTCTGCTGCTTTGCATGGGATTGGCCTTATAAGTGAGGCCAGCTTTACAGGGAAAGGAAATATCCTTTATAAATCCAGCTGGCATCAGTAAGAGAAAACAGGCAAGTTGGGCATCTATAGAGTTTTTTTCTAATATTTTTAAAGACAAAGTTTACCTGTAATGAAGCATTTCTTGTTCTATGATATAGTTTTTAAGAAAAGATGGATTGCAGTTTAAAGATCCTAAGTGGAGCTTGATTACTTCCACTTCTGTCAACAGGAAACTAGTGCTGAAGGTTTGTAGAAGCACCCTAAGGTCCTCACTTACAATAAGACATATGTTTCTCGTCTGACTTAAATACATAAGCCTGTGCTTAGCTTTAAGCATCATGAATAGTATCACTGAGACAATGAGCATGTTTGCATGGTCTGAGGCACTGTGGTCTGGTTGTGCATCCTCTTCCTCTATTGCAGATTCCCAGGAAGTGTCAAGATGATCCACTGCCTGGCTCTTCCCTTTTGCTTCAGCCTTATCGCCAAAGGAACTTCTTAAATGTTGTGTTAGCAGAGTTGTTAGGCTGAGAAGTGGTCTTCAGTGGTTTCTTAGCTGCATTGTAAGCATGGGGAGATGGGGCTAAAGGGGTAGGAAAGGCTAAAAGCTCCTTCTCACTAGGTCCTTCCTGAATGGTATGTCTAGCCTACATACGAATGGCAGAATGTAGGTCATACAGTCAGAAAGTCACAGAACAATTTAGATTGACAGACATCTCTGAAGTCCAATGTTTCACTTAAAGCAAAGCTAATTTCACTTCTATTAAAGGTTTTCGGTATCTTCTCTAGCCAAGTTCTGAATATCCCAATATTCATATGTAATACACCAGTAGGTGCAGGACCAGTTATCTGTAATGGAACAAAGTAGAAATAGGCTTGAGAGATGGAATGAGATGTGGTTCAGGGTTGGAATCAGATTCGAAATGTACTTAAGCTTCAGGGATTTTGTACTGTTGCCTTGGCCTTTTTCTTTAAGGGTCTCTTAAAATTACTTTAAATGGAGAGGAGCAGTTTAAGCAATCTAGTTCCATGGGGCTGAATCCAGCAGTTATCAATATCCCCAGAGGAAAAGAAGTAGCTTCTGCAGCCTCTTGATTAACTGAGCATAAAATGAGCCACCCTCCCCTTGCTGTTTTAATTAGATATGAATGAACTAGTTCAAACCACATAAAAATTGACATCTGACTCCTCTGTGTGTACATTAACCAGTAGGTCATGGTTTTCTTTTCTTCCCTGAGAAAACCAATTTTCTCAGAACGGGAATGGCATTTAGAAGTACTCCCACCATATTTTTCTCCATGCCGGCACTTCCTTATGTAAGGGACGTCCAAGAGGCGAGAAGACCGGTGTGGAAGCAGTGGACGCTTCTAGGTGGTCATCTGCCGCCCTGAGAGCTGCGAAGGAGCGGGAGAGGAGCCGGGCTCTCCCCATGCGGAGGCAGCGCGGGGTGGTTTTGGGGGGGCGGTGCGGGTGCGTTAGCGCGGGCACCGCTGCCCTCTGCTGGGGGGGGACACGTCCCGCCCGGCCACTCGCCTCCTCCATCCATCCGGGAACAGGCACCTTCGCTGACGGCTGAGCTCCAGCGGGGTCTCTGCAAGCTGCACGCTGCCTTTAGGTACCTCCAGTCCAGGGGCACAGCAGCGCGCGGCTTCTGCAGGAGTGAAAGAGCTTACAGAGAGTGCGAGCTTCCGTTGCACCAGCTTAGCAAGCACCCGTGTCCTGAATGATATCCCAGCATACCCTCCAGGATGGCAATGCAGCTTTGCTTCTTCCTCATAGAGGAATGAAAGAGTGTGTGTGTGTGGTTTTGCTGAGGAGGAAAAGTCATACTGCAAATTTATCCATCCCATGGTAACTTCTATGATTCGTACCACAGAAGTTTGTCTTGGAGGAGCTCTGATTTCAGTCATTCATAGAATCACAGCATGGTTTGGGTTGGAAAGGACCTTAAAGCTCATCCACTTCCAACCCCCCGCCATGGGCAGGGACACCTTCCACTAGACCATGTCACCCAAGGTTCTGTCCAGCTTGGCCATGAACACTGCCAGGGATTGGGCAGCCACAGCTTCTGTGGGCACCCTGTGCCAGTGTCTCAGCAGACTCACAGTGAAGAACTTCCTCATAGGCAATGCTTCAAAAGAGGTAGTTTCACAAAGAGGGAGGAAAATGAGGAGACAAGTCTAAATTTACCACTTAACTTCAGAGAAGTCAGTAAAAAACCCAAATGTGAATGAAAGCCGTGGGGGTTAAACTATCTTATTATTGATTATATCTAATCTAAATCTCCCCTCTGTCAGCTTAACGCCATTCCCCTTTTTTCCCGTCACTACATGCCCTTATAAAAAGTCCCTCTCCAGATTTCTTGTCGGCCCCTTTAGGTGCTGGAAGGCTGCGATAAGGTCTCCCCAGAGCCTTCTCTTCTCCAGGATGAACACTTCCATTTATTTGTGATAAATACCTAATGCCAATGTTCCTACTGATGCTCTTGCAGCAGTTGGAATATACGCTTGATCTGGTGCATCCTGCATTTGAGAGACATGCAGGCTGGAATCACATCCTACAGCATCTCATTTGACAGTACCCATCATATGGGTGAAATACTGAAGTAAGAAGAGAAAGAAAATGGTGCGGCAAACACCTTGAGACAGATCTGAAGACAAGCTTCCATAAAACCATTTTTCATGTTGTCTGAAGCAGAAAATATATGTAAATCCCTGTATCACCAGGATGTTGCCCGCAGAACTAAAATGCTGTATTTAGGAACTGCACAGGAAGAGTCAAGGTAATCCTCTTCACCCTAGACAAGGGAAATTGTGTTGGGGTGAAAGTTCTCTGTATTGTTAGTAAAAATCTCCCTGTGGAGAAGGGTATCTATTGAGATATTAGGCATCTTTGTAGAAATTCAGCCAGCCTTGATAGCAGTGCAAAGTGGATGGTCTTTTTAAAAAGATGAAATTACACCTGTATCTATACCAGATAGGTATAGAGCAGCCTGATGAAGAAAGGAGCATCTGTCATACAAATAGTGTGACACCTGTGACAGTTTGGCTCTGTCACAGGCCAAGGCCTGAACTTCGGTTTCATGCTAAGTTAGTAGTAAGACCCCATATGAAATCATCAGTCCTTTAGGCAGAGAGACCAAGGTGCCAGCAGCTACTTTTGGGAAGCTGATGAAGATTCTGTGAAGGGTAAACAAGACAAGGTGTCAAGAGTGTTTGACATTCAGAAGTTCATTCCTGGTGGTCTGCTAGCAGGCTCATTCAGTCTCCTGTGGTTAGGTCACTATTTCTTCTGTGTAAACTGTTGCTGGCTCCCTTCTGCAGTCAAATGCGAGATGCTCTGTCTGAGTCACTCACTATGCTGGGCTTGGAGCACGCAAACTGTACAAGGGTGTAGCTGGGACGTGCCAGAGACCTGTGGGGAGATGGGAGACACTCTGCTCCAGGAAAAGGAGCCAGAGACCTTGGGCCCCTTGGGACGTACAAACTCTCCCACAGGCTACCTGAAGCACAAGGGCTGCCAGATGTCCAGCACTGGACCAAGGGCTTGACCCCCTGCCCTCCAGTACTCAGGCATGCAATCACTTTGCAGGTCATAAAATGAGCTATGGTGCCTGACATGCATTCACATATGGAAAGGGAAAACTGACCTCGGTGTTGCCTGAAGGAAATGATGCAGGCTGCTCTTTTCTGAAGACCTCTTGAGTTTTGACCTCCCATTGTAAAGAGGCCAGGATGCTGTGGAGCTCTAGCACACTCTCTCTGTCTTGCTGCCTCTTCCAGTCTCTTCCAATGTGAAAAGTAAATTCAGCCTAGATGGGTAGTCAGATACATACAGGGAACTGAAGGTTGTTGCTCAAAGAGTAGTAATTAGAATGTACTGGAGTCAGATAGCAGTCAGAGACAGACTGCTGTGTCTGTACAGAGGTGTGTGTGTGGATGAGCAGTACTGCAAGGCTATGCCGGTGCCTCTCTGCAGTGCAGAATGGATATAGAAGGACAACTTGAGCTACTGAAACTTCCGCAAGCAATTGCTAGCTGATATGAGTAGGAAGATCAAAACTTTGGCAGATTATACAGCTGCACAGTGGAGGGACTGGGCAGACAGTACAGCAGGAACTGGAAATATGGTTAGTTGAAGAAAAGCTCTCACACATCTGGGAGAAAATATTTAACTACTCAGCGGGAGGGTGGAATTTGGAAAGCAGTCACTGCTGAGGGACTCCAGGGTGATAAGGGCAAAATAGACAGGAGCTTCTACTGGCAGAAGAAATAAATGCATTATGGGGCTTTACATGAAGAGTCAAGCAAGGAGATGAGGTAGAGGAGCTGGGCAGATCTGTGAAAGGCACCAGAGCACTGCATTGTAGTAGGGCTTGTGAGCAGCCATGAGTTCCTTATTTAGCCAGAGATTCATGTGTATCACAAACTTGAATTCTTAAGAGTTCAGGGGACTAGGGGCACATACGAAAAGCAGAGGATTTTGGAGGCATTTAGGCACATGTGGGTAACTGGAATACCTTTGCCCTGGGAGTTGTACTGCTGATGGAGAATGGCCATATATCTATTCTTTAAGATAAATACCACCAGGATTCCAACAGTGACAAAAAGATGGAATAATCTGAAGTGCTACTGTTTAATATCAACTGAGGAGAAGGAAGAGGAATGGGCCAAGTTCTGACTTCGGTTTTTGCACCAGAATGGTTTCCAATAAATCCCTGGAAGGCGGTGCTCTACTCGTGAGAAATGTGGCCATGGGAAGCAACTTGTCTATCAGTGGCAGCCTTTGGAGGGGTCTGAAGTTCCGCCTTGATATTACACCACAGCATTCCCAAGTACTAATGAGACATGCTACGTCTCCCAGTTCACCCAAGGGGAAAGTAAGGTATGGAAAGGTTAAGTGACTTTCTTTACGTTGCGCAAGTCTGGGGATGTGCTTGGTATGGAAATACCACTCAGCCCCTTTATTCTTAACAGCATTCAGCCAAGGGAACCTCTCCTAGGATCTCCAGGGATTTCCTCCTACGGCAAAAGGTTTCAGTTCCAGTAAAGCGGGAAGGCCTGGGAAGAACAACCAGAGGAATACCACACATTATTCACGTGCTTGCAAGCAGTGTGGAATGCAAAGGCTGAGATGCAGGAGGCAGCAGTGCCTGGCTAGGAAAGTGCAGGAGCAGTTCAGGTGGCAGGCTGGCAGGGATCCACACAGCAAACCATGGGTGACTCAACAGTATCAGGGGGCAGTTGGCAAAGCTGTGCTGTGCCTCCTGCCTTTCAACCAGCTGGTGTGGCTGGTGGAGAGCAATGTTGCGTTCCAAGGTCACCTCCGGGGACCTGAGTTTCTGAGCAAAGTGGAGGCACTGTTTCTTGAATGCTAAACCTCCCCAGATACGTGGCAGGAAACCTGAAACCCAGCTCACCCAGCAAACCATTTTATTTTGTGCTTAAGCCAAGTCCTGTATAAATACATATAAAATACAGTTTTGGGCTCAGCCACGCTAGAGGCATGGGGGTAGAAAAGTCTAACTAAGATGTTTAATTAAGATGGTGTTTGATGAGTTTTAGGAAGGAATTTGCCTGGAATTGCAATGAGCAAATTTATGCATCCATGAGATCCCTACCTGTCCTAAGTACTCTGTGTGTCTTACAGCAGTCATTTAACACTCCAAGGTGCTGGTAATCTTAACTACAAAATGTGAAAAATGTTCATTTTCCAGGTGCTGAATAATGAAACAGCTCTATAAATGGAAGATTCCATGAAAACATATTCTGTGACTATTATTATTATAAGTAGTAGGCAAAAATTCTTATTAATGGTGAATCAGGAGTAATTGCTCAGTGGCTTAAAGCCTCAGAAAAAGAGAAACCGACTACTTTTGCTGATGGATTTCAATTATTGTTAAAGAACAAGTGCCTGAGTAAATTCCCAAAGTCTAAATAACTTGAGTCCAGATTTTTAGCAACAGGAATGCTTGACTTCTATTGAAACTGATGGAATTAAGTAACTGCAAATTTGGCCCCACAGCTTTTCTTAATACCTGAAATATTTGTGGGCAGATAGGTGTAGGTTTCTCGGTAAGTCACCTTCTTCCATTCTCCTGAATCCTGCAGAATAGAATCTCGAAATGTGCTTAATATTGTCTTAACTCCACTCTTTTTTTCTGCTAGTGTTAATACAAGCCCAGTGGGACCTGCATTAGCATTGCACTAGTGGTATCAGCTGAATTTAGACTCCTAAGTGGCTTTTTAAAATTGGGCAAAAACTTGTGGGTTCTTACTGTGTGTGTCCTTCTATAACTCCAGATTCTTGCCTAAGTGCAACTTTGAAGTTGGTTAATACTGGAGAAACTGAAACACAGTCTCTAGGATATTCATTGAAAGCAAACACTCAGTAATACAGCTCTCCAAAATGCATTATTTTTTTTTCTCAGTAAATATTGTAAGAACTTACTTCAGTATTTATGTAGTGTTACCACCATCATTGCAAGAATCCCAAAAGTTTAAAGGGATAGTTGCACCAAATATGCTTTGAATCTAGGAAACAATTTGGTTTCTGTTAACTAGGTCATATGCACATTCTGAAGGCATTTCTGTTCTTTTTCACTGATTTAGTATGTCTAATTAATAAGTATTTAACAGATTGAAACAATTATTTAAGACTTTTTTCATCATATATGACTAGTGGTCAGCTGTTGAAGGCTAAAAATAACATGTATAAATAAGATAAATTACATTAAGTTATTCTGACAGTGATTATAATCAGGTGATGCAGCTACTGAATGTTTGAGGCTGATTATTATTTCATTTGCATTGTAAAGTATCGGAAAGCCATCTCAGAACGTGACCCTGCTGTGTGAAGCAGTGTCTAAAGACAATACAAAATAATTCCTGCTCTCAAGGACCAGCAATTTGAAGTGTCTTTTGCAGCTTATTGCTTTTCACCATTTCTTTGTTCCTCTCATGTTTTCTGTTTCTAAGCTATCCATGCTATCTTCTGTTATTTTTTCTGAAGCTTGAGGTTTTACTACTTCCTCTGTATTTATTTTCCTGGTAAGTTAGCATGTTTTATTCTTATTCTTTCACATTCAACCCACCTGAATGCGTCCATCTCTTCCTCTTGAAGGAGTCCTACTTTCCCTTATTCCTCCTCTGCTACTCTTCACTTTTTCTTCACTGAAGTCAGATGTTCAACAGGCTTGAATCAGCAGTTACCTTATGCCAGTTTACTTCTGCTGAGTCTGGTCACTTGTTCTTCTCTTTGATCTCAATGGCATTTTACGATCTCCCACCTCTGTTCTACAATACTTAGCAGCTGCATAACATCGTGCAGACACTATCCAAGGAAACATCACAGTGATGGGATAAGGTAGATAAATATTATGCTTATTACACAGATGGGTAAATATAGGCAAAAATGTAACAAGGATGACATGAGTTGATGTATGAGTTTATATTAATCCCCAAATCCTTTATTCTTAACTCTGATACATTAGCTTCATGTCATGCTAACGCACCACTGTTCTTCAAGGCCAATGGCCAGAATAGATTCTTACCAGAGCATCCAGACTAACGTTCATTAAGTCAGATCTGTCTTGGATGTCTGTCTCTGCTCTTCAGTGACTCCAGTAGACCCATAAGCTGCCTTCATTTCCAAAGACAGAGTAGTTCTGATACTGATTTCCATGTGGCTGAATGCAGTTTTGTTTCTGTGTAGAGATGCCCCTATTATTATCTAAATTGTTTCAAAGAGCCAAGGAGGCCCACAGTGCCGTGCTGTGGAGGGTGTCTGAACAGCAATCAGAAATCTGGTGGGAATCCTGCAAATCCACAGAACTGTTGCCAGTTGGACATGTGGGATGTGGTTTAGTATGAGCCACTCCCTGGGCTGCTATGGACAGAGGGAAAATTAAAGAAACAACTCTGTTGACTACCCTTCTCCCCCCCCGTCTTGGTTTGCTTTCCAAAATGATCATTTGCAATTGAAGTAGGTAGTTTCACGGGCATTCATGATGATGTAGGTTGTGCAGCACTGAGATGAGTTCCTGAGCTCTCCCAACGATTCTCCCATGGCAGGAAAGCTTTCCATGGGAAGAATAAAGGACATTTCCCTTTATGGATGGTCTTATAGCGATAGAGATAACTCATGGCACTGGATTCAGGAATCTTGTTCTCCTAGCAGCAAATTGCATGGGTACCTTTGAGAAAGAGAGGCATGTATTAGGAAGATATTATAACTGCACTCTGTTTGGCGTGGAAGGATAAGAAACTAAGAAAAAGGCCACTGAAGCCAGCAGGAGGATTTCATTGTTGACTTTAGGGAATGTAAAGCTCAGCTGAATAATGATGTAGGTAGATGTGAGCAAGTATTTTTAGAGAGTAAATGACCCTTTAGAAACTATTTTGAGCGATGAAGAGCAACACTAGGTATGACCAGCAAACGAAGTAGTGGAAGTGTTAGGTAAAGTATCTGGGAATGATTCCTTGTAGTGAGGTCTGAAACTGGAGCTGCTTCTCAAGGGAGAAATGAACTCTACACCACTTGGTGAGTTAGGAGTGCATGTTCCTTTCCTGCCCTCTTCCCAAGGGAGTGGGGCTTGTCTCACCGATCTAAAGTAGCCTTTCCATCTCTAATTTCTTCTTAGTTTGTTTGAATAGGTTATCTGATCTAATTATGTAACATTCAAGTGAACAAGTGCAGGAAGAAGTGATAAAATCAAGAACAGCTTTAATGAGGCCAAAAAAGGAAGAAAAATGGAGTCAGCTCAGGGGACCTCAGAGGTCCTTTTGGTGCTATTCAAGCAAAGAAATTGAAACATTGCTAAGACAGAGGAAGCTGGTTCGTGTCAGAAGGTTGATTTTGAACTAGTAGAGCATTCAGTAGTTTCAGTCTCCAGAAAGAAGTAGGTAGTCTTCAGATTAGACAGTGTCAGGAAGCATATCCCCTATGATATTTATAATTAAGACTGCAGTCATTCAGAGAAGTAGTCCTGCTGTGCAGACATGCATCCCTGCCTGCTGTAGGCTGATGTATCTCTTGCAGTGGGGTGGGACTGAATGGAGAGACTGATCAGGAGGAAGGATGGATGGCCACAGAGGAATGGCTGAACACAGACATTCACATACAGGTCTGGGAAAGACTGATGATGACAAGGAAGTGCTTAGAAACACACTTTCGTACAGAAAGTATCCATTTTCTTCATTCAGTTCTGTTAGCTTATCAGTTAAAATTAAACTTCATAGAAAGGTGGGAAAGGAGGGGAATTGCATCTTAAGTAAAGGGGGTGTGATAACATCCAGCTATTCCTCAGAGGATGGTGACGGGTTGTCATTGCCTGCTAGACAGAGATTTTGAAAAAGCCTGATGTACATAGTGGTTCAAGGTCACTAGAAGAGCTCTAGGGCCTGAGGGGGAAAGCTAGTCCCCGGCTGAGTAACCTGGGGTGTTGCTCCAGTTTGCTTCCTCCTTGGATGGTAGATAGTCTAAAGCTTCTCCCAGTGATTAGGTACTGACTAGAGGCCCCTTCTGATGCCCAAATGTGCTTCAAAGGACACACTGTGTAAGCAGTTTAGGAATTTGGCCACGATCCTATGGCTTGAGGCGCTGAATGAGGAATAAATGCAGGTGATGTTTTAAATGGTGGAGACTGCCATGGAAATGGAAAGAAGGTGGTGAATGAGGAATTACCTGAGCAGAAGCATAAATAAGAAATAAAGAGAAACAGCAGTGGGTATCAGATATACACAAGCCCCCAGGACAGGTGGAGGAATGGTTACATGGCTGCATTCCATTTCCAGCATAAGATAATACACTCAGGCCCACTCAAGATATCCCCATGCCTAACGGGAAAACAGCACATCTAAACATTCTGTCACCACAGCTCCTAAATTAATGAGGAGGTGATTCATGGTCTCGGAAACAGAGACATGATCACTGGAAAGCCACTTGGAACCTTTTTTTCTCAACAATGTTACCGGCAGTTTACCAGTGACCATGGTTTCCAGGACAGATTGGATACGACTTTGAGCAACCTGGTCTAGTGGAAGGTGTCTCTGCCCATAGCAGGGGGTTGGAACTGGATGATCCTTCAGGTCTCTTCCAATCCAAACAGTTCTATGACTGTATGATTCTATGGGTACATAGATTCAACCTGCTGTTACACTGAACAACAGACCTCATGTATTACATCAGGAAAATATATTGGAAATTAAAAAGAAACAGTAGGTCAGACTCAACATTTAGTTATACAACCATGAAGGAGGAGCAAGTGATGGGCTGGGCCCAGTTCTGTTGCTTTGAAGCTGGTCTGTGATGAGAATCAAGTCCTCATGGGTTGATTCATGGGTTAGTGCTCCCTGCCCTTCTGCTCCAGCACAGAAACTCAGGGAGGTTGAGGTGCTGTGTGGGATGGGCTGGGGAGAAACTGGTCATCTAATACCAGTGGATGCCAGTGAGAGGATCTGCACACAGGATATGGGAACAGGGCTCAGAAAAACATCCTTCCCCATTCATTGTTGTGAATCACTGACTCATTAAAAAAGGTGCACTTCTCATTCAGTGCAGAGTAATATCTAGGGCAAGCTTTGTTTGCTGTGGAGTCAAAGAACGAGATGAGTTTCTCTTGTATCACCAAAATGAGATACTTTCTTGGCTCAAGACTTGTTTTCCCAACACATTAGTGTGCAGATCTTCAAACAGAGGCACTGGCAAAGCAGGCTGTTACACAGGGCAGCAGGCTGGGATGTGCAAAGTGTGTGTGCAAAATATCAGTGCCCTTGCTGCCCGTTTCACTGATATGAAAGAGACATGATGGCCTCTGCTGCTGCTGTCACTGAGGGAAAGGACAAGGGAGCAGCTGCTGCTGTTGGAATTTGTCCCTTGTATCTTCCTTTCTGCCTCCCCTCTGCTCCTCTCTTTCCACTGTCAGAAGTGAGCATCCTTAGAGCAGCAAGGTCAAGCTGGGTCTCTGCAGCTGAGGAGTTCTGGTTATCTCCTTCCCTGCTGTCATGGACAAGGGGAAACCTGGCCAGCTTCTTTCCCTCCTTATTTGTACCTTATTTGAGGGGCTTCACCATGATGTGGTGAAGGAAGATCATATTTGAAAGTTCTTGCAATCTATTTATTATACAATTTACTGGTGGAATCTGTTATACAACACACACACATACATATATATAGCTCACAACTGTATACATAGCTAGATATTATTCTGACGTGAATGTCTTCCTAAAGTCTAGATGCAATTCGCAGTCAGCTTTTGAGTGATGATAAGGAAGCCCAGCCCTTTCCTGCAGACAGAAATGCTGCGCTTCAGTTTTGGTTGTGCCCATAAGGCATTACTCTACTCACACTTTTACCTGCCCGTAACCGAAGATAAGTAGCTAGAGCAACAGGTTAGGAGTCAGTACTGATACCTGGACTTGGCTGCTGGGTCCGTAACTCACTTCTTGAGGTCACATAACCTCTTTGCTCCTTTTCGTCCCTGGCTAAAGCAGGAATAATTTTTGCATCAGGCTACAGAGGTCATGGTCCTTCCTGTATTTTTCTCAACTATTTCTATTCATCCAAATTATTGTTGCAGCTTAGACCTCACAGGCAAGATATTATTGTTTCCAGCCAGAATAAACAAAAATAAGGAAAAAAGAAAAGAAATATGTGTAGCATTTACCTGCATAGAATATCAGGACAGGCATCTGCTTCCAAAACAAAGACAGTGTTTAATTTAGAGTGAGAACATTGGACATCAGAGTGCTGCCTAACCACTGTCAAAACAGATGTTAAACAAAGGTTTTCCTCACCAATATTTTCCCTCTGAGTAGAAAATGAGTAAAGGATAATATCCATGTAATGAACCCCAGTTATCACAACTGCACACTGTGCATAAGATTTGCAGCTGGAAAATTAATTTCATTTTTCCTGTGTTCAGCACCTACAATATTTTGGCTCAAACGTTTTTCTGCTCCAATTAAAAAATATTTTTCTATAAACCTAAGAAAGGTCTCACGCAATGCTGTTCCCTGTTATCCTACATAACAGGCCAGGTGTCACCCTTTTTACTGGTGTTTTGGTTCTGAAACTGACTTCATAAAAAAGCAGCCAAAATTCTTGGAGATACAATCAAAGCTTGGGCAAAAAAGAAAACATTCGGCTCATGTCCCCGTTAGTGACAACAATCGATCCCCAGAAAAGCATGGGTTAAAAAATGTGTCAAGAACCCACTTTATATTTTAAATAGGCCACGAAAGATATTCAAATTCTTCATCTGGAAGAAAAAACAGAGGGGGAGGAGACGCAGGGAGGGAGAGATTTCCTTCCACCAGGCAGTGAGAGATCACTTCACGCTTTCCTTTGCTGGGTTACAGGGGCAATTGTGAAGCCATCTCATGTGAACAGATGGAGGCAAAGGATCTCAGCTTTCACCGGGAGCGGGTTAAAGACCTGATGCCTGGGATGGTGGGTTAGACAGGGCCCAGCAGCGGGGGATTTCTGCCCCTTGACAGTCAAGCGTCTCCAGGGCCTGCTGGGGTGGCAGCAATCCTTGGGGAGCACCTCAGCAAGTTCTCAGCAGACCGGCACCAGCTAAGCCTTAGACTTGTATAGGCACTTCACATTTAAGAGCATGTCTAATCCAATCACTGGCAGATTGGAAGCTATCTATGTACCTCCCATATAGCATATTCTTGTCGGCTTGAAAGCAATCTTCTCCTTGTCAGCGTTCTCCCCTTGTCTTCCTATCAGTCTGTGCAAGCAGTGGCCTCCCCCCTTGGGCACACGGAGCTAATCCTATTTACTCAGCCCATCAATTTAACAGCTTTAAATATTCGCATGGGTTAGATGGATGCAGCTGAAAATGTTTGCAACATCTCTGGGCCAGCAAGTGAGGGGGGAGAGCAGTGTGGTGAGCAGTGGGAGGTAGCCTTCCCATGCTGGCAAATGCAGAAAAAAGTCATTCAAAATGATGAAGGCTGAGGCATGTCTCATGCTCACACATACACACACACATACGCACACAGAGCAGACTACACATGTGCAACTCATTACACACACGTGTATACACTAGCAGAGTGACCCTTTCACACACCGTGGTCCCTGCTTCTGCTAGTTAGCTGTAGACTCAGGTTTTGACACACTCTTACGCTTGCTTTACGTGCGCCCACTTGTACAGCCACATGTGGTGTTGGCCAAGTGCTGCCTGATCCTGCTTGCTGTGCTGTTTCTGATATTGGTCTGAGTGGCATGGTCTGGTGGGATTTAGTCCCTGCCTGTATTAGCTCAGGCATATGGTCTCAGACATGCTCATTTTTAACTCTTGTTTAAACTGGAAGATGTGCGTGGAAGATTCGATGCAAGGACAAGCACAGAGGGTACCCTCTGAAGAGAGCACTGACCATGTGTGCCTCCTACGTGAGCACAGACACGCATGCCAGTTGCAGAGAAGTTCAACCTGACACAAGCAGGCTTTACACTTGACTCCATTCTCAGCTGTTTACAGATTCCTGAACTGAAATTCTTCCCTTTAGTTTATCTGACCTGAGCATTCTTTAGCATCCTTTAGCTATACCTCCTGTGCTCTGGCTATAGATTAGAGCAGTCTTGAGGAGACAAGTCCTTTCACAAGTAGTCAAGAGGACAATTAAGGAACTCCTGAATGCTCCCAGCCTCTTGCCTCTGCTCAGAATGATAGTGGACTTCAGCAAGAACCAGCACCCACCTCTGAAAACCCAGTGGAGACCGTGGGGAGTTTTTGTTGTGCCCCTCCTCCAGCACTTGTGCTTTTACTAATCACTTTACTACAAGTGTGGAACAGCCCTTGGCTTGTGGTTTAACTCACCTGCATGAGTCACACCTGAATTCCTGTCTTTAACCACTGGAGGTTATATAGAATTGGGGTGGCTGTTGCCTTCTGGGTATTGCAGTCTTTGATGTGCAAAGGACGTGTATTTGTCTGACATTTTGACCTGGCACATTTTTTACTTTTAATCTGCTCTTTTCTTTTCTGTCTGGTTCTCAAACTCTTAGAAATGTTTGGGTTTTTTTGTGGTGGAGATCATGTATGCTAACAAAAATCTCAAGAGGTTTCTAGTGCAAGCAGGAGGCAAACTTGCAGATTGTCTTTGATGGGGCTCTTCCCCTAAACCAGGCAGACATATTTCCATCATTCTGAACTGAGGCTGAGGGCTGAAATGGAGTAAGAAGAGGATGTGCGGTGGATGCCCTCTTCCCTCATTCCCATTCTCAAGACCTAAAGGTACTTCTCTAAAGAGATCACTTTCTCTAAAGATGTTTTGATGTAATGAACGACATCATTTTTTCTCAGGCTAAGAGCGCTCTGGGCAAAACCTATGCAGTAACTTTATGATTCAAGAGGGGCATTCAAGGCTCACACCAATAGTAAATCAGATGAAGCGAAGGTCGTTTATTCATCCGATTAGCGATGGGAGGTTATGGCAAAGAAGAGCACTCAGAGTGTGCACTTTCCAGCTGCTGGCATGCTGCGAGCCTGACACGCCCCGAGGAATCCAGAAAAATTCTTGAAGCATGAGAATCGTTTTTCCCCTAACAACTCTGCCTTCCCTTCTCCTCCAGGGGCCAGGGCATTCAAGCAAGGTCCAAGAGGCCCTGAAATCATTGGCATTCCTTCTGGTGACTTTGCAGGGCTTTGGATCAGGCCCTGAGTGTTCAAAGACGGCAAACTTGTAAAAATGTTTGGAGAGTGAGAAAGCTGAAAGTTCCCATGTGCTGTTTAGGGCTACATCTTGATCTCCCTGTTGTGCTTATCAGCAGTATATGTCATCACTACATATTGACGGAGACACAGACATTATCTTTTTGCAGTAGACCTGTGTTTAGCCTGATATCCTGGGGGTTTGGTTGGTTTTTTGAGTCTTATCCTTCTCTTTCATTTCTTGGCATTAATTGCTTATACAGTCCTCTAGCTTGGTACAGTAGGACCAAGTATTCTTTTGTCCTTAAAGCATGGGGGTGCTTTTGGTAAAGAACAGCAGAAAATTTAGCCAGTGCAGCTTCAATTAATTATGTCAGCCATGGTGATACTCAACTGTCAGGGAGTAATTTCACTAGAAAGGATTGAGAAGAACCGTGCGTCAGAAGCCAAGATCTAAGGTTAGAAGGCAGAAGATTCAAACCCACAGGAGAGTGAGCTGTCTAGAGCAGCTGGATGAGAGGACAGACAGGAACCTGTGGAGAGTGGAAGCAGGATTCAGGATTTAGGGTGTTCAGAATGAAGGCCATAGCAAAGGACACAGTCTTCGCAGCTGAGATAGAACAGTTTTTAGCTAGGAAGCCATTAAATGTGGTGGTCCTCTCCTTCTTTCCCTTGGTTCTGGTTGCTTGTTCCCACTGCCCATGTTGTAGCTCTGCGAGAACTCAAGCTGTGACAGAGCCAGCTGAATGGGAGAACTATCCTGTCTGAACACAATTACCACCCCACGTTTATCTGTCAGTGGTCCCAGATTTGACCCACACAGCACTTCAAGCAAGGATGCTGGCGCAGCGCAGCACAGGGCTGTAGTCAGCCAGAGAGACAGGGCGACCCACATTTCACACACTCCCTCCCTGAAAGTGTCAGAGTAAACAGCTAAAGGATTAGCAAGAGGAGGCTGGTGCCCACCCTGGTGCATGTGCTTAAGGAGACTGTGTGAAGAAGCAAAATAAACTTTAAAGACTGAGCAGGCCTGGGCAAAACCAAGTAGTCATTTAACTACCACAAGCTGCTGCTCTTCAGAGGCTGTGGGCTGCGCAAGTCATTGCAGAGCCCTAGAGGAGCCCACACGGGCAGCCAGGTCAGAAGGAGCTGCAAAAGGTGGTCCACAGGACCCAGCCTCCTAACATCTGCTTTGGGCATCCACAGTCTGCACCCCCTGGCAGCTTCCCACCAGGTAGCAGCATGAGCACAAGCACACGTATTTCTACCTAGATATAGTTAAATTGATGAAAAAAAAAAATAAAATAAAAGGAAAGGACTATGGTTAGACCATAGCTTTAGATGGACGCAGAGATAGAGAGAACTATATCCCAGCAGGCAAGATTAGCGAGACAGATAGACAGATTAGAGGCGAGACAGAGATTTCATCCAGAAAGGGGGAACTCCTCAGGACATGCTTTATCAAATAGAGGCTATGTGGCTTTACTGAATGGATAGCACAGGAGGTGAGCCAAATCCTCACCTGGAGTGAAATGGGAAAGCCCTCCTGCCAGTGGGGCTAAGCACTCATCCCAGCTGAGAGCTGACCTGGTGTGCTGATAGCAACAGCCAGTCTTTCCATGTGTCTTCTGCACACTGCTGCTTCTGTCTGAGTCTCTGGCCACCCCCTACAGGGGGAGAGGTCAAGGAGCCATGCGCTTTGGAGGCCACACAATGATTTCATAGGAAGTTCAACCCCAAGACATCTTCCCTCAGCTGTGTTCAGTCGCCCTTGCCCTGGTCAGCTGTCTTTTGTTAGAAGCGCTTGCTCTCCGTAGGAGAGGCACTGGGGCACTGTTGAATTACCCTCCTGTATTCTCAGGATGCTGTTTTTTTCCTTAACAGCTTTGATGTGGAGAGGTAAGGGCCAAATGTCCCACACCCACCCTGCCGCTCATCAGCTGCTGCAGTGCCGTTCAGGGCTTCGCCGGGCTTCAAGCTGAGTTAATCTCCTCTTCACTCCCATTTCCTTCCACCCCTCCTCAGGCTGTGCTATCCGCCATGAGTTTAGCTGGAGCTAGATCACACACACGCCCCTGGACTCCCCTTCCCTGGAAGCAGAAACCGGAGTGACCCCGGCTAGCTGCGGGAGAAGAGAGACAATCTGCGAGCCCCTGGCGGCTGCGGTGGTTCTGCCTGCCGCTGTGCGCCAGCACGAGCAAGCAAATTCCAAGAAGATGCAGTCATCAGCAGCTCTGTGAAGACAGGAAAGTGGTTACAAATGCTCTCTGCCTCAAAGAGAGAGAAGAAACCGCAGTCTGGCTGCAGCCTCACCTCGTGCGTTCTGATAATCTGCTGTTTAGAAACATTCACTATGGTACCCATGGCTAGGCAGTGGCGAAACCAACCACGCCAGTGGATGCAGAGGAACTGGTTTATCCCTGGCCAGCTCAAACAAAGCCTACTTTCAGCATGCATACAATAGCCCTCGTACAAAAGGGAACAGAGACAGAGGTTTCTTGCTCCCAGCTATCTACATGGCATGTTTTGGGAGAGAAAAATTTGCTAGGGCATGCTGTGTGACTGTCCACTTCCAGTTGAGGCAGGACTGGTTTGCCCCAGCATAGGCTCTAGGGTTTTACATACTGAAGTTCTCAGTGATTCATGTGCAGTGTCTTTATATACTGATGGCTACTCAGCAGGCACGAACATCTTACCATCAGGTGGTTTTCCCCATTCTTCTGCCTAAACCGTCTCAATTTTGATAATCTGCTGCATTTGCATCTGTTTGCCTGAAAAGGAGGGAGCAAGTACCCCCAGGTATCCCTACCATGATCGTAAATGGCAGAATTAATAAAGTTGGAAGTTTTCTGAAATATTAATTAGGTGTTTAGGGACCAGATTCTCCATCCAGCCCACTGTCCATGTATTGTCCAGTTGGAAATTATTGGGTTGGGTGGGGTGGTGGTGCAAACAGAAAATATTATTGATTCCTCTCTGACCAATTTTTACCAGTCCTCCATGAGCTATTTTACCAGCTGAAGTTACATGTTCCCATCACATCTCTGTACCTCCCCAGTGAGCTCCTTGTTTTGGTAGCTGTAAGGAAGGGCACATCCCTGAGCTTTTCTCCCACCACTCCGTTGCTGCAAAGCTGCATGGCTTCTTTTCTGCCCCAGTCTGAAAGGCCACAACAAAATGCAGAATCTGGCCTCCATTATCGATATCTGACATTTCATATTTTCATTATCAAAAGGTTTTACTGAAGCCTTGAATTTGCCACAGTGGGTGTCCTTTCAAAATCTGCCAAGTTTGCTTTAGAAAAAACAGATAACATTACCTTGGTATTTGCAGCATTCCTTGTGCTGCTCTTCCCACTTCAGTGGAAGGCTGCTGAGGATGTTTAGGGAAAGGCTAAGATAAATGTACTTCAATATCAAAATAAATAATAGAGGCTAATGTGCAGCTTGTATTATTCATGTTCATACTGGATTCCAGTTTGGGTTTAAAGAGAGCTGCCCCAGAGCTTTTAGGCTGCCACTCCCAAGTCTGGAAGAATCAAGGGAGCTCTGTTGTGTATAACATCTGGTCTTGTCCCTGTGGCACACATGGTTTTGAGCACAGTACTCTGAAATTACAGCAGGCGTAATCTGAAGCCTGTGCTGGTAAGAGCTGTTCCACTTCCCACCCTTCCCCATGTTGGTTTCCAAGTGTTGTGGGACTGTTGCATCTCCTCAGAGAGAGGTGCACAAGGGGATTGCCATTGTTCTTGGCATGAGGCTGGAGATGGGCAGAGTGGCCACATCTGGCATGCAGTCAGCCATGACTGCACAAAATGTGGCTCCTGTTTGGGCTGCTCCGCGCAGCTGGAGGAGGCAGATCTGATGAGTTTCTCCCACATGAGAGCACTCATTCCAGAAGACAGACACGTTCTTGATCAAGTCCATACACACCGTGTTGGCCTGTCACTCCATTCAGGCACCACTCCTCTAGGGGCACTTCATGAAGAAACAGAGAAGCAAGACTCACTAGAATTTGAGGTAGAAGTGAGGGCATATTCATGTATGTATTTATGTACACATGCAGATAAAGAAGTTTCCCCTGTAAAGTAAAGCCTCTTTCAAGATAGAAGCATGTTGCCAGCTCTCAGCAAATAATAAATAATAGTAACAGCACAAGAATTCTTCCACAGAATAATTCATCAGCCACAAAAATTACCATAACTATTCACCATCCTCTGGTCTGGCAGGGCAAAAGCCAGAAGCTTAACATGCTGCATAAGGGGAAAAGATAAATTCTCCAGGGCAGTCCTTTGGTGATCTGGAGGGATAGTGGTTTTCCTGCTTTGAACTGTATGCAATGCAGACAGTGAAGTTCAGAGTAAACCAACTGATTATTCAGGCCTGATGTCTGAAAAGGCCAGATATTAAATCATTGATATTTAGTCTCTTATGCTAGGTTATTCTTGCTCCCGTGTATTTGTTGCATCAGGAAATGATGAGTATAGGATACAATCCTTGCATAAACCACATGGGGTGTGACAGTCTAGGAGAATAAGGTTAAGGCAAATGACTGCTAATTCAAGCCAAAATTTGGTGGAGCGAGTCACCATTTCACAGCAAACTGAACAGACAGAACATAAAATGCTATTGTTCCTTTACGACATATAGCATTAACTGCTCTATAGCCTAATCCTGCAACTTCCACGGGATACACTTTGATGCCTCAAATATCCTACTCCTATTGAAAAGGCCTCCAAGAAGCATCTGATGTGAGACACTCATCATGCAATCTGGAGCAAAACAAAGAAGAAAGAGCTGCAGAGCACTGGAAGCACTGTTGCAAAACACAGCTGTGCAAAACACGTTCACATTTAATCTCTTTCTAAGAAGATATTACCTTAGAAACATCTCAGTGCATAAGGCACTAGGTTGATAGCTTGCTGCTCATGCAGTGCCTGAAAGACTGAGTTGCTGAAGACTTCATCACAGGCATTATCTTTGAGACATGCTGTTTTTCTCCATTGCCAAATCAAAATACTTGGGTTTAGTTCCAGCATGGCTGCTATTGCCCCTGCAATGCTTACCTGTGGTCCTGCAGAGAAAGCAGGAGACTGGGAGTGTCGTACTGCCCTGGGGGAGCACAAGTGTCCATGTTCAGTGGTATTGTGGGAGATTCTGGACTTTTCCGGACACTGTCAAGGAGCTTATGATTTTCCTGCCTGTTGCTATAACACACGACCTAGTTTATAACATATATGAAAATTAGGGCTTTGTTAATAACATGATCCAATTTCTGTTTGCCAGAAATTGAATCTGGTCTCTTTTGTATATTCAGGATTATCAGCAGAGATCCCTGATAACCTAAGGAGAACTTCACTTGCCCATTTTGCCTCATTTCTGAAGTCCCAGATGTGTTTATCCTTAACCATAATTCTTTCCCCAGCCTTGCTCCTACCCCTAGCCCTGACCTTATCCCAGGCTGTCAGAATAAAAGTTTAAAAACAAATATGCAGCCAGTTTCCTTTCTTTGTTTTGTTTTGATTTGTTTTTGAACACAGCTTGATAGGTTTAAAATGTGCAACACAGGTCTTCCAGTTATCACAGACTTCCGTGATTGCCTATCTGCTTTGCATGATTTTATGCAGATGTCCATACACACATTCTAATCTAAGAGGAAAAAGGTGACTTTCTTCTATTTGCAGAGCAGACATGGTAAAAGCACAGGTAGGCTGGGATTTACTCATAGCCTTCAGACATGGGATAGCCAAATGTTAGAGAATGATAAAACATTAACATCCTTGTTGTTGTTATCATTTATTGTAATGGCTGTATTGCAAGTGGTGGTACAATGACTGTAGTAATTGCTACACGGTTGTAGTAGGTCTTACATGAGTTCTTGGGAAGCTCAGGGTGGGGAGAAGGACAAGGAACAAAGGTGTAAATGAGCTACATATTGTCCCATGAGCTGCTGAAGTCATAGAGCTTTAACTGAGGAACAGAGGATAGAAATTTTCAGAATCAGCCACTTTACCCTGGAGCTCAATTACCAGTTTCACATGTGACTCAGGTTATTAGAAGCCTACATTTCACAGACCTCACATGGACCAAGACTGTTCAGAAGCAAGGACAAAAGAGTTTTGCTCTTAACCTGAACGGAGAGAAAATCTGGCCATATCTGCAATCAGTTCTGAGGTACTGTGAGGGCGGTGAGGTCTTGCCACAGGTTTCCCAGAGAAGTTGTGGCTGCTCCATCCCTGGCAGTGTTCAAGCCAGGCTGGACGGGTCTTTGAGCACCCTGGTCTATTGGAAGGTGTCCCTGCCTGTGGCAGGGGGCTGTAACTGGGTGATTTTTAAGGTCCCTTCTAACCCAAACCGTTTTATGATTCTGTGATTCTATGGTGGTGAAGCAGAGGCTAAGAAGGACTCAGAAGCAGAGAAATTCCAACTCTGCTTCCTCTGTGGTGGGAACTGCCTGTTGGCTCCTATTGGTATGAGCGAGGAGCTGACTGGATGGGCCAGACTTTGGCTGCATGGTTAAAAGCTGGTTATGCTGCTTTTTCACACACTTGTGCTAGGATGCGAAATTGGATTGAACACAGTGCTGTTATTCACACCACATATGAACGGATGGAAAAATTCTGTCTAATGTATCTGGCAGTAAAGCTCATCACAGCCTATATGGCACTCAGGGAGTCCTGAGGGCAGCAACCTTGGAAAAAGGATGGTAGAACTTCTACCCAGGAGTATTTGTGCTAAAGACTCTTTTGAGGACTTCTGTGCCATTGGAGTTGCTTTTGTCTACAGAGCTGAAGTAGTGCACAGCGTGTGCTGAGGTACTGAGGAGAATCATGGCTCTTTTTGTGCTGAAAGCAATGTTGCAGGCAGAAGGCCCTGCCTAGGCTTCCACTTCGGTGCTGGGGCTGTGGTCTCTACTTTGGCTGTGTAGCACAGCCCTGCTGTAAGCTGTGCCTCCCTGGAGGTAAAAATTGGCCTAACAGCTGGACTCCGCAAAGTCTGGATGGAGAGTTTGTGGGGAATAATTTGGAGAGCCCTGGCTGGATGCCCGAGCAGTGCAAACCAGGGGAGCGGGACAGCAACCAGTTTCATCAGCAGGCTGTGGAGCATAACAAAGCAGGGAAGGTGCCTGGTAGCTGCATCCGTGACCACTGACAGTGACAACAGGATGGCTGGTACAAGATGCTAGAGCATGTTGTGCTGGTGGTACAGGGCTAGGGCTGACAGTTAGCTAACATAGCAGTGGCTCATTCAGCTCTTTCGAGGTTGCTTTTTTGTTTTCCTGTCAGGTAGTTTTGTTTCATCCCTCTGCTTTGCATTTAAAAGTGGGAATTGCATCAGAACACAGCTGGGGATATGGGGGTTGATTTGTTGTTATTTTTAAGGTTGTGACAGGGAGGGGAAAAAAGGATTTTGAAGGTGACTCGGTTGCCATTTTCTGTTCTGTATTTATCTTGTGTCAGTCACGTGCTTCATGCTTCTGCTGGCTGCCTGAGGACTAGGAAGAAATTGTCTTCATAACTGCTATGATTTATCTCCTGCACTGTAGAGTTTAATTTTACTTTTGAAGCGCCGGTGTTGCCCTGGCTGAATAAGAGGAGGCTGGACAAGCATGCTTATGCTTGTAGTGGTATTGGAAAATCTCTCAAGTACCTGTGGACAGGTGTGGCTCACATACTTGGGTTAAACCAACCGCCAGATCTAGGGTCAGGAAGGAATTTTGCCCTAGGTCACATTGGCAGGGACATGTGTTAGTTTTGTTTCCTTTGCTTTGCAGTGTGGGTTGTAGTTGGCTTCCTTAGATTATCTACTGCCATCTTAAGAAATGCTAAAGACCCAGGTTTTAGGCTCACAAGTGGAAAAGTAGATCCAGCCTTTTAGGTCTCAGGCCTGCCTCATGATTGTGCAGCCAGTTTGTGACAGTGTGCAGAGATTCCAGTCTCAGAAGCGTACAAGACGTCCTCAGGGCTGCCAGCATCCTTCAGATTGCCCTGTCATCTGGGTACCTTCATCTAATAAAATCCCATTTGTATGTGATTTGGAAATCTGGAATTCTTTCCCTATGACACAGCAGGTCTGGTGGCAAAAGTTTTCAGACTCTTTTGGGTGATGGAGCATTTTGTGACACATGCTGTGGGAGAACAGGGCACAGATGTTCCCTTGAACTTGTCAGGCTGCAGGATGCTTGTGACTGTGATATCCTGGACTTGTTGATGTGGATGATCTTGCCTTGAGTGCCACAGAGCTGCCATTTGGTTTCTTGTGTTGCTGAAGTGGGGGTGTGTTGGTACTATTCACTTTCAAAGTGTGATCTCGTATAAATTACTAGAAGGTTTATATTTAACAATTACTATTTCTCTACCACTTATGCGGGGTGACTGGAATCACATTAGGAGCACCATTGCATGATCCCAGAAAACCAGAATGAGAGACGTCAGTCTCATGAGCAGGCACTCTTCTCTGTTAATCAAAGCACTCCAGGCGTAACTGCACTGTTAATTCATTTCAAATATGTTGCTGCATCTAAATTTCCTAACTAACCAGTGATTAAAACAACATGCTTGTTAGAAGTCTCTTGGGGAGTGGCATGTGTGATGTTGGTATTAATAGGATGAAAACAATCAGAAAGTTAGGGCATTCTTCTGAGGTATTGAAAACCCTTAATGAGGCCCTTAGTTATGCAATAATTTCTTTGCAAGCAAACACATGCCTATTATCATTATTATTGTGCCGATTGTTGATATCCCACTGACATGAACAATTTAGAGAATTCCAAGTATTATGCAGCTCTCCTGCCAGCTCCCAATAGCCTGACACAGCTACAGCTACCTATTTAAGAAGATTAGCCTGATTTTATTTGCATAAGAATTTAAAGCGACAAAACCACTTACCACACCCAGGAAACGATCATTAAAAATGAATTACTGCACATTCCTTTATTAGCTGTGTGGTTAACTTCTGAATGCTACAGTAAATACCAAATCCAAAGGGGGATGCCCTGGAATATCTTCTCCTAGGTTCTTGGACCTGCAGAGAAAATGTCTCTTTATCCATTTTTGCAAAAAGGGATCTTGTGCACAACATACATAAGTGTCCTTAAGTGGTCATTCCCTAGCTAAGATGACAAGTAAATCATTGCATGCCTTGTGTTACTCATATGCATGCCAAGGTTGGCCTGAATGTAATGCCAGCCAATACCCTGAGATATCAGACTAAAGTAGTCATAAACCAGTGGGCTTCATTCTCTATTAAAGCTCCCTCAGCCCTGCTGGCAGCAGAAAGGAGCCCTTCAGGAAAGGTAAGCCATTTTATGCCTTGGTCTTCTGCTGGAGGGAGGCTGGTTGCAGAAGAGAATCTGCCTCAGCAGCTCAGGTTTCAGCAGGTAAGTGAAAGCAGAGAAGGAGCAAAAGCAGATGGAAAAAAGAACATAGAAAAATTGGCTCTCTAAGAGTTCTCAGCTGTAGGCTGCTCTCCTCGCTGTTATTTTTTGGTACTAGAGAAGGAACCAGAGGCCCGGGCTGAGGCCAGTTCTCTGCTGCTCTAGGAATGAGATTCAAATAACTATTCTCCTTTTTCAGCTGAGAAGTCCCCAGAGGGGCTTTGCCCAGGGACAAAGATAGGTAGCTTAAACCCCTAGATCCCAATGTCAATGGTGAGCATCTATCTCCGGCCGCAGGCCCTTACACCTGAAAACACAGAATCATAGAATCACAGTCTGGTTTGGGTTTGAAGGGACCTTAAAGCTCATTCAGTTCCAACCCGCTGCCATGGGCAGGGACACCTTCCACTACACCAAGTTGCTCCAAGCCCCGTCCATCCTGGCCTTGTAAGACCCCCGAGGTTTAGCAGGAACGGGAAGCAGAGGTGAGGAGTTCTCGATAACCCGGACCCCGCCGGGGCCGGGCAGCGGCAGCTGCGGCAGCCGCGGCTCCATCCCTCGGTACCGGCGGGTCGCGCCCGCCCTCTACCGGCACCGGTAGCGCGAGAGAGCCGAGCTCCTGGGGAAGCTGCTGGATCACATAGACTCATACAATTAGTTTGGTTGGAAAAGACCTTCAAGATCATAAAGTCCAACCTTTACCCCAGCACTGCCAAGGCCATCACTAAACCATATCACTGAGGGCCTCATCTACACGGTTTGTGAACACTTCCAGGGATGGTGATTCCACCACCTCCCTCAGCAGCCTGTTCCAATGCCTGAGCACCCCCTCTATGAAGAAATTGTTCCTAATATCCAATCTAAACCTCCCCTCGTGCAGCTTGAGGCTGTTTCCTGTCATCCTATCACTTGTCAGTTGGGAGAAGAGACCGATCCCCACCTCACTACAGCCTCCTTTCAGGCAGTTGTAGAAAGTGATAAGGTCCTCCCTGAACCTTCTCTTCTCCAGACAAAACAACCCCAGTTCCCTCAGCTGTTCCTCATCAGACTTGTGCTCCAGACCCTTCACCAGCTTCATTGCCCTTCTCTGGACTCATCCAGCACCTCAATGTCTCTCCTGTAGTGAGTGGCCCAGAACTGAGCACAGGATTTGATCTCACCAGTGCCCAGTACAGGGGGATGATCACTGCCCTGGCCCTGCTGGCCACACCAGTGCTGATACAGGCCAGAATGATGTTGTCCTTCTTGGTTGCCTGGGCACAAGCTGGCTCATGTTCAGCTCTGTCAATCAGCACTTCCAGGTCCTTCTCCACCAAGCAGATTTCCAGCCACTCTTCCCCAAGCCCGTGGCGTTGCATGGGGCTGTTGTGGCACAAATACAGGACCCAGCACTTTGCCTTGTTGAACCCCATGCCATTGGCCATAGCCCATCAACCCAGCCTGTCCAGATCCCTCTGCAGAGACTTCCTATCCTTCAGCAGATCAACACTACCACCCAACTTTGGGTTGTCCACAGATTTACTGAGGGTGCAATTGATCCCCGCATCCGGATCGTCAGTGAAGATATTAAACAACACTGGCCCTAACATCAAAATGATGCTGGTCGAGTTTATAACATAATGGTGCTACTTATTATTAGTCATGAACAGAATGATATTTTTTATTTCTTTTTCTCCTTTTCCTCAAGAATTTAATTCGAGCTATTTTCATGTGTGTTGAAATGACTGGAAATATCTTTGTTTTGAAACCTTTATAGTTTTAAAAGCCTTTTCAGTAATCAATTGGAAAATATTTTCCAAAAATAAGAAAGGATGCCTGAAAAAGATGTCATCCCCGCCAGCCAAAGGGGCAGAAGCAGCATTCCAGCCTAACTTCTAGCAATGAAAGAGCAGGTAACAAAACGCAAAATGCCCACCAAGAGTCAGTAACAGCAGTGAGACACTTTTTTCCAATAGGCCGTGTGGTACTTGCATAGCTGTGTCAGAGGAACGAGGCTGAAAAGTGTCTAGAAAGGAAATTGCACCTGACATGGCCCCTGCTCACAGTGACAGCACTATCTGGCCGTAGTCTTAACTACATCTTTGTGGTGAATGGTGCCTCAAGAGTTTCCAGCCTTACCCAGCCAGGAACTGCATACCAAAATCTGCACATGACTGAAAGCAGTATGACAGCTAACCACATCTCAAAGAGCCAGGGAAGAGGTGCCCTGGAATGAAATCAGGCACAGAGGGATGCAAGGGATGCCCATGGGTCCCAGGCTGAGGCAGGCCTGAGCCTGTGGCTCCTCCAAAGGTGATCTGGGAATGGTTGCTCTCACCTCTCTCATCTTATTTCCTCCCAGACCTAGGGATTCAGATGGCTCAGCTGTTCCTGCGTAATCACAACCTTGCTGCTGCAGAGCTTGTGAGCCAGACTCCCAGAGAGTGGCAGGGACTGGCAAGAGATGGCTGTGGGACTCCCAGGATACTAGCAGGTATGTCATTGAACTGCCAATGCATTCAGCATGTCTTCTTGCCACTCTCATGGCAGTTAAGGGACCTGAAAGCAATTAGGTGTCTCACCTGAACTGACTTCCAGGGGAGCAGAGCACCAGCATCTGTCTGAATTCTTCAAAAACACACTCCTGAATGGCCAGGGAAAGTAAAACTGTACCATTATCCAGGGACAGCTTCCACCCCAAGCCCAGGAATCAGTGGGATGTTCACATGAGGAGCATTTGTATTTCTGTCCTCATGTCTACACCTCTTACATGTGGCTAGATGTCTGCTCTCAAGGCTGTCAAGTTTAGCATTTATATAGACCCTAAATTCACCACAGAAAACCTTTTTGTCAGCTTGAGCTTCTCAGTCTGTGTAATGAGAATGGGAAAACACTGCACAGCAGTAGGAAGAGTGACACTGGAAGACCACAGAGTGTCCTGCTACCACTGAAGCCCTCAAGTGGAAATGCTCTTCTTGTCAGCGACACTGGCACAAGGTCTGTATAAGGAGGGACGCACTTGTGGTGTTACAAGGCAGGACAGACATTAAGGAATTTAGGGTTCATACTTGCCTTACCAGAGCAGTCTGCCATGAAGTTAGAGAAGTCACTTAATATGAAATCTTGTTCTCATAGTAGCTGATGGGAGTCTTGCTGTGGAATTCAGTCCTTTAATAAACAAAAATGAAAATTGCCCCCTGTTTGACATCAGAGAGGAAGCGCTTTGGGGCCAAGACTATCTCTCATTTTGATGATTGGTGGCCCTTTAGTCCATCAGTTACACATAGAACAAAGAATTAGAGCTATATAATTGAATGAGAAAGAGAATTTAAGACTATGATTATGGGAAAAGAATAAAAAATTACCTTTGCAAAGACAACTGGTACACACCTTCAACTCAGCTTTTTCAAAGTCAGAGGAGAGAAACAGAAGTGCAGATCCTGGCAAACCAAGGGGCCAGATTGGTGGCAGATAGGGCAGACTGACTTAATGTTGCAAGGAGGTCAAAACAGAAACTTTAGCATCAAAGAAAGGAGAAGTGCTGCGAAAGCCCAGTGCTCAGAAGTAGCACTTATCAGAGGTATCATATAAACTTAACCCTGCTGTCATTATTCCTTTTGGAAAGAAAGGAGGTGAAGGCCACGACCTGTGAAGCAGAGGTCAGATGTTACAGACCATCAGACATAGGAAGTGACAATGGGGAAAGGATCTTCTTTGAAGCATTACCAGATGGTAGCTAATCTCAGTCAGAGGAGAAGGCATGGTCACCAAATCTACACAGGCTCTCTGAACCTGACACTTAGGCATTATCAAGGGAAAAGAATATTCTTCCAACTGTTACAGGACAGACTATACAGTGCAACCATGCAGTTAATCACAGCACTGTGCTGATTTGGGATAGAATTTGCCAAGATCAAATGCATAACATGTATTTGCTTGTTAATTGCTTCTGCATAAAAGCTGGAATTTAAGATAGCCTGAAAATATCTGCCTTAATGGAAATTTTTGCTCCTGACCCTCCTTCTTATTTGTGAAAATGACTTTGTTTTCTGACTTAGAGGAAAGCACAGTCAGTCACATCAAGAGCTGGTATGAAGCGGCAGAGCTCTGTGATCAGCATTGTGATCTGTCCCAGTAGCTTCTTTTATGATAGTAGTGGTGGAAATGCTGCTGCTTTGCATTCAGCTGCAAATCTGCTCACAGGTTTACTGAGAAATCTCTCCTAGCTGTGCTCAGGTAAGACTTCAGCATATTTCCATATCTGTAAGGGGATGGGGAACACACAATTGGGCATACAGGTGGAGGTGAGCTTCAGTAGTCCCAGAGTGGCATCTACTCAAGTCAGCAGGGCACAGACCTGAGAATGGAAACATAAATGCTTCTTGTGGAGTTCATCACTACATGGCTTGCACTGAATCTTGTCTGAATAGCTTATGTTTTCACCATGCTTCTGTTTTCCTGCCTATGTGAGGACTAGCAGGTTTAATAATCCATCCTACAGAAAGGATGCAATTAAGCACCTTCATGAAATTCAGTGGGTGCTTAGGGGCTAAGTCAGGTCTTTCATGGTCAGAGCTCTTTAGCATTATACACATGAGCATTATCACACATATTTTTTTAGTACAACCAGGAAAATCAGTGAAGACATACCTTACATGCTTGCTGCTCATTGCCTTAATACCTGGAAATGCTATGATCTGATTTGAGGTCCTCCCTGCTTCTGGTCCTCTTGCTAACAGGGTGCATAGCAACACACACTTCTTCAAACGATCCACTGTGCAGTGCCTGCATGTTTGTATCTACCAGCAATATAATTTTGCATGCCTGCCATGTGGGATGCCCAGCTCTGAACCATGGAATTGGGACCTGCAACACAGACGAGGGAAGTGCAGGGATGAAGTTCAAAGCCATGAGGTAACAAAACCCTTCTGAGCCCATTGTGGTATACCCCTGAGTGATCCTGCCATATGCTAGGAGACGTCTTCCCAACCCAACTTCTGGATACCTCATGTAACCTTCATTAAAGAATAAAGGAAGGTTACGAATACAGCTGAAAAACAGGTTTTAACCACGATATGAGTTGTAAAACCTCCCCCAGACTTGCACTGCTTTTGCTGTTGTTACCTTCTGAGAAGTTCTGCTTCATCTTTTGAGTGCCGCTAATGACATTTCAGTGTTTTTCCTGTGCCAAATGTACATAGGTACCACAGGAAACAGAATACATACTGCTTGCAAAGAGCCTTGCTTTGCCTGTTGACAGAGTTTACCACTCTTCAAATTCCCTTCAAAATTTGGGTCTGTTGAACCTGGGGCATTGTTCTGGTTTCTTTTAGACATCTTGTTAATGTGTGAGGAGGGTTCTGCAGGACAGGCAATCCTTTTAAAGACAATGGACAATTTTCCCCCCAAAGTGGCACCTATTTATTAGGAAATGGCCACAAAGTGACATGATTTTAGAACTGCAGCAGTGGAGCAGAGCTGGCTGGAACTCAAAGCTTCAGTGAAAACTTTCAGCATGATTTCAGATTTTGTTGGACAGCAGAGTTGGAGGTTTTGACTAAAATGTGTCTGAAAATAGCAAGAGTCTCACCCACTCAGAGAGCTGAATGTGAAACCTCAAATTTTGATCTGAGCGATGACATTTTCCTTCCAATTTTGGATCAGCCCCAACAATAAACTTTGCTTTATATAGGAAACAAATAGATGTAATAGGAATTAAACTGTACATAGATCATAAATAGAAAATACAAGGGATGAATACAAGTATCAGATATTCACTAGCTAGAAAGTTGAAGAACAGCAGAGAAGAAAATGAAATAAAGGACAAAGATGTAGTTTATATGTTGTAAAATGAGACTAGAGTAGAGATGGAAGCACAGATGTAAGCAAGTTGCCATGGTGCAGCGGGGAATGCTCTCACCCCAGCAATGGAGAGCTTGCAGTCATGGACAAGGCACGCAGTCAGTTTGCACTCACCCACAGTCACACCAGCGTACATGCAAAGTAACCACCACAGTGCCCAAAATACCAGTGCGTGCTACATGGAGGGAGTTACAGGGCAAGAGAAAAGGAGGACTGGTGATGCAGAGAGGTGAGATAATGCCAGGGAAGGTGCAGGAGTTAGGAAGTGGGAAAGGAGGAGCACTTAGTGCAATCAACACCGCCGAGCAGGTGCAGGAGAGGAGGGCAGCCACCTGCTCAGGTTGAGTTGGAGAGTCTGACTGCACTGTGCAAACTGGTGGCAAACGGCAGCTGACTTGACCCGGCTAGGAACTGGAGATGCACCCATGCTCTCCTTGAGGGGGACCTGGTGGCTGCTCTGGACACACAGAACTGTTCCTCCAGAGGACTGGCCCTGCCTGCAGCCGTTGGGCAGATACCTGCCTTCGCCGGGCTGAGGGGATTTCAGGGAGCTGCCAGAGGTGGCTGGCACCCGCTGCGAAGAGCCTTGTGCGGCAGCCGACCTCCCGCAGACTTGTCTACCAGCCAGGCCTGGGGCCCTGCGAAGTGCTAACAGGGAGTAGCAGCCACACACTGGAGATGCAGGAGCTGTTTCATGAGAGACCGATGATTCCTTCGGCCAGCAGAGCTGGCTGGGACCTACAAGCTCCGGGCTCAGCTCCTGGGCCTGTTTTGTGGGTACCTTTGGTGCCACTACCTGCGGGTCTTGCTTCTCTGACTGCAAAATGGGAATCACAAGTATCACCTCCCTCTTGTTTATCTGCTCAAGCAGTTTGTGAGTGGCTCGCAGCTTGGGCTGGGTTTTGCTCCCTGCCTCTCTGCACTCTGTGCAGGGGATCCCAGGGGCACCGCCGCGGGACAAAACAGCCAGAACAACAATAACTGCGCGGCCGTGGCGCAGGAGGGGGGAGGATTGTTTTCAGTCTTTGCAGCCCAGAAGTGTTGGTACAAATGACAGATACAATCGGGCCTCAGGGGTTTTTTTACATTTATATGTCTGGGGAAGGGTGTCAGCGGCTGTTCTCAGCCACTCTGTCGAACTGAAGCTAAAGATTTGGGCAGGTGGAGGGGGAGGAGAGAGAGAAAAGCATTGAATTGCTATCGAAGAAACATGCATAATTCCTAGCAATGCTTTGTGTCAACTTCAAAGATCCTACTGGGAGTGCAGCTTATTCTCTGACTAACATATTTCCTTTGCAAAAGGCAGCAACTGATGTCTTTTTTCTTTTTTCAGTCCCCAGCAGCAGTCAGCACCTATGTTTTCTTCATCTGAAATCAGCTGAAATGGCTTAATAGCAGTAGGGGATGGAGCAAGTTCACATATCGTGCTAATAGGACCTTGAGACAAAACTTGACCTCACTGATGTAACTGAAGGTTTTGCTTCAGATCTCTGCTGATCTGTGAAGGATGAGGCAGGAAAGAAGGAAATACTTAACCCACCTTGTAGAAAACACCACGGGAAGCAGAGAAACTAAGACAGCATTCCTCTAAAGCCCCATCACAGAGTTGTGGCTAAATCTGAATAAAGTTCTTTCTCCACCCACTGCCTTTATAAGAGCACAAAAATGGCATTTCTGAAGTTTTGCTGGTGTTGGACTTGAGAAAGAACAAACAAACAAACAAAAACCAAAATCCCTGCCACAGTTAAGCCGTGTCACTCAATAGAGCCTTAAAAGCTAACCAGAATCTAAACCAGTGTGAAAGTACCAACATTTGAAAAGTCTTTTCTGACCATGTTTAAGTCTAAGGTTTAACCTCAACCAGTGATTTTTTTTGCTTAAGCCTTGATGTGTTTATGGCATAGTGCTTGTGGTGACAATCTTGCTTTCGATAGCAGTATCTGTGCTTCAGAGTTCAAAGCTGGGTCTGTGTTTTCCTATCACGGAACTCAACACTCTCCAGAAAAACAATCTGTTGATTAAAAAATAAAAAAAGGGGGAAAAAGAAAGTAAAAACAAGTTGTTTTAAAAAGCAGCCAAGAAACAAACATATTTCTGAAATGTTTTAAATATTAGTAAAAGGAAGATACATATTTTTTGTCTTTATCCCAGCATTTTACACATCAGTGTCATCGCTTCATGGCCTCAACTGAGCCAGACAGGCTGCGAAACCTAACGCCTTTATCCATCTTCTCTCTAATGAACACGCAGTGCCTGTTTTCTGAATTTTGTTTCATTTTCTCACTGAGGGAAGTGCCAGCACCAGGGTCCCCGGGGAGATGCTCTGTTTGTGGCCCGGCTCTCTGGTGCCTCCTGCTTGCTGTCGCTCCGCATCGCTCCTGCTCCATGCAGGAGGTCTCAGAAACGCTCCAGCTATTTTTTCTCCACTTCCTTCTTCACCTAACAGGCTTTGGTGAACCGGGCACACAGGTAAGACAGGCACACAGCTGGCTTTCAGACCCCACCTGGAGCACTGTGTGCAGTTCTGTGTCCTCAACATAAGAAGGACATGGAACTGTTGGAACAAGTCCAGAGGAGGGCCACGAGGATGATCAGGGGACTGGAGCACCTCCCGTATGGAGACAGGCTGAGAAAGTTGGGGCTGTTCAGCCTGGAGAAGAGAAGGCTGCGTGGAGACCTCATAGCAGCCTTCCAGTATCTGAAGGGGGCCTGTAAGGATACCAGAGAGGGACTCTTCATCAGGGACTGTAGTGACAGGACAAGGAGTAATGGGTTAAAACTATAACAGGGGAAGTTCAGGTTAGATATAAGGAAGAAGTTCTTTACTGTAAGGGTGGTGAGGCACTAGAACAGGTTGCCCAAAGAAGTGGTGAATGCTTCATCCCTGGCAGCATTCAAGGCCAGGTTGGACAGAGCCCTGAGTGACATGTGTAGGGATTGGCTCACGGAAGATCACGCGATGTGACGGCAAGTTGCCAGGAGGGGCAGGATCCAGGTGACCCTAGGGAGGCGCTTAGGCAACGTATATAAGGAATTGTAACTGCGCAATAAACTGTTGTTGATCTGCATTCTGTGAATGCTCTGTGTCTTAACCCTAGTTTGGAGGGAACTAGTGCTTCCGTCCCTCACCACACGAGTAACGAGAAACTACAGAAATGGTCTAGTGTGAGGTGTTCCTGCCCAGGAGTTTGGAACTAGATGATCTTAAGGTCCTTTCCGATCCAAACCATTCTATGATTCTATGTGACTAGATTTGCTGAATTCTGTGCAAACAGCCCAGCACCTATAGTGCAAGGGCATCAAAAGCAAGTTTAACAAGTTTAAGGACTGCCTACTCTTTAAGGACAGGGCAGTGTTTCTCCAGCATTACTGAGATGAAGAAGACATTCCAGGCAATTAAAAAAACTCCAGTACAGTTTGGTGCTGAGGCTAAAAAGATTAATGAAGATATTTTGTGATAGAGCAAGGGATAATGGCTTTAAATAAAAAAAAAAAAATAAAAGGTAGATTCAGACTAGGTATAAGGAAGAATTTTTTTATGATGAGGGTGGTGACACACTGGAACAAGTTGCCCTGAGAGGTGGCAGATGCCCCATCCTTGGAAACATTCAAGGTCAGGCTGGATGGGGCTCTGAGCAAACTGGTCTACTTGAAGATGTCCCTGTCCATCACAAGTGGGATGGATTAGATGACCTTTAAAAGTCCCTTCCAACCCAAAATGTTCTATGAGTCAATGGTTCTATGATTCTATGATCTGTTGACCAGCTTTACAGTAGCCACATAAAGAGGCAATATGACTTGAATTCTAATGTCCAGGTCCTGTATAAAGAGATTTTGTCTGCCCAGGAGGTCACTGAGTTCAAAGGGAGAAGGCAGAAAAAGACCGGGATGGAAAATAGCAGCAAAACCAACATTCGGAGTAGGAAACAGGTATCAGTCTGGGACAACATAACCAAACCCTTTTCCTGTAGACCTCACAGAAAGATTTGAATAAGTAAAGAACTGTGGAGACAGGGAGTCACAGTGACAAACAATGTTGTTTGTTTGTTTTTTTAATTTTCAGTCTAAGATATACCCTTGTAACTGGAAATTATTGCAGTCATTAGTTCTGGAAATTACTACAGAAACCAGATTCACAAGCTTGTAGGGAAGCTGAAAGTAGAAGAGTGTGTTACGTACCATTCCTGTTTCTGTCATATCCCTCATACTTTTTTAAAAAATAACAAACATTTATTTAAAAAGAATGCATACAAGAGTATGCATATTCATATGAAATTGTCAAAACTTTGACTCCGAAAGATCATAATATAGATATTTTAATAATTTCAAGTGTTTTACTAGGTATATTTACTCTGTATTTTATGGCTTGTAATAAATCAAGAGATAATTAAATCCTTATTTTACATTAAAACCTAAACATAAACACCTGTTACATTTTGAGGACATTCTCCCATTTGAATCTCCAGATTTCTTAAGATGGGGTCATTAAGTTTTTGTGTGGATCCAAAATGAAATTATTCCCCCTTGGGGTTCAAAAGCAGTTTTTAAAGTGGAAATGTCAAAATAAACTTAATCTGATGAGGTTTTGTACTCTGGGGTGGCAAAGTCACTCAATTCTGATTTAATGTGTCATCTAAAGAAAAGGAGCACAAACTTTCTACTGCAAATGATCATGCTGCAAGTCTCTCTGATGCTCTGTACTGACTTGAATGCTAGTGACTGCCAATCCCTGCATTGGCAAATGCCATTCTGAGGCATTTCCAGGAACGAGGCCTAATAGTTGTGTGGTTGAACAAGGTATATGACGTCTTGCTTTTGAGCTGAATTTCATGTCTGATCTAAGTATGTACCCACATTTGGAATACTTAAGACATGAAACTGGACAATTCACGTTCAAGCTTTGCCTTCTTGCCAATTTTGTCAATATTTTGAATGCTGCTTTGGGAAATTTTAAAGAACCATAACACTTGATGACAGTTAGCAAAATTCAGTATTAATAATTTGAAACAGATGCCAGACCTACCTACATTCAGATTTATGTGCTATTCTTGGAGGGAATGGTGACGGCACCTGCCAGTTATCAGGAAAATGGTATGACATTCAATTTTCAGAGCCATTTCTTCAGTGCAGTCTGAGACACTGCTCAGTGCTTCTTCCAGCCTCATCTTCAATGTACTGTGGAGCACATTGTACTTAGGAATACGACGGCCCTGGGCAGATGGAGCGATGATGTCATCGAGCTTTTCCATTTCTACTTCCTATGAACATTTGCCTTATTCTTACATCCCATCTCTTTCTCGACATGTTTTAGACTAGAAACATTTTTCTTTTTTCGGGTGCAGAGAAGGAATCACTTCTTTTTGATTTCAGACAAGATCTGGCAAGTGAGCTGTTGTTGCTAGTCAAAGAAAAAGCTTCAAAAAAATTAACACAGAATCTGTGTTTAGCAAAGTGATTTGCATAAGCTGTACACTTGGTTCTTAGAGTTGGAACAGTTCTAACCTATGACAAATTCCTCTGTCTGGGCTGTCTTCCAAAATCATTTTCATCTACCCTGGCAAAAGAACTGAAGTCTGCGTTCTGCACTAATTAAAGGCCTTCAGGAGAAGGGCCCCAGTTGAAATGCTGACACACTTTGTACACGCTTTATTTGTGAAAGGGAATACTGAGCCCATTTGATGGCGCCTCCTGCTCCGTCATGCTGTGCAAAATTTTAAGTGGGGAAACAAAATAGATGCAGTTATGTCTTGTTAAGATTCTGAGTTACTAAACCTCTGCCATTTTCCCTATTAAAAAGCACAATATTGGGATTTTTTTTAATCTTCGAATAACATTAATAAACAGTAAAAAGACTCAAACCATGGCATTTCCTTGGTGACTATGAACTGACATTCACATTTTTTGTGAAGCATTATGGCTTAATGCAGCTGAGTCTCTGTCTCACTAAATGTCTTAATTTTGGAAACAGCAGAATATACACCCAATGTCCCTTTTACATAAAACTGTAAACTGCTGAAAAGGGAAGGCAGGGAGAACAGCTGTCCCAATAACTCTGTGGAGTTCTTCTAGCAGGTCTACCCAGCCCATAAGGAAGCTTTCTGTGCTAGATCCATAAAAGGATGCATAGCTTTTAGGCACACAAGACGTTCAATGTAATTTAGAGTCCTTGACTGAGCAAGATGGCACCCAGAAAATAACACATGTGGAGAGTCAGGCATATCAAAACATGGCATCCTAAAAACCTAGAGGAAACACCTATGTAGACACCAATAAATAGAAGATGGCGTAGTTAGTCTTCTGTAGGAGAGCATCTACCCTGTTTGGGCCTCCCACCAATAAGCTCTCTTCTGGATGTTTGTGCTTGGCGTAAGAAAGCTCCTGCTTGCAACGTACAACCTTCTACAAGAGGAACAGCCTATGCCAGTAATCATAGCACATAATCAGTGCTCTGTGTGCTACGATTACCACCTTTGAGCTAAAAATCCAGCAACAGAGCTATCTGTGGAAGGGAGGCTGGAGGCTGTCTTAGTCTCTTTTTCTGAAGCTGACCTGAGTATTCACCATCTGCTTTGGAGACATGAGTACACATGTGCTGGGGCTGAAGAGAGATTTGACCCTGGACGTTAACTATTTCATCCAAGTGCCCAGCACGAGGCAAGGAAAGAAACTCGTTTTCTGGCTTCTGTGTGTGAAGCCTCACCTACGAAGCGTGCTCTGAAAACACTGATTAGACTCAACTCTGCATATGAGCTACATGAAGTGCTCCTGTGGAGACTAATAGATCTTAGCTAGGGTTCAGTGCACTCACCCTGGTCAGAGGACATCTATCCAGCAGCAGATATTCAGATGCTTAGTGACCTGTGGGAATACACTTGGTAGAGGCACGGGCATTTAGGCAGCTGCATGGTGTTTTAAGAATTTAAGGAATCCCATGTCTTAGGCTTTTCTCTTTGCTCCTTTGTGATGAATGCAGAAAATAATCATAATAATAAAAAGAAACAACAGGAGGATTTCTCTGTCAGATCTTCTTGCAGCCTTTCCTCACATTTTACCCTGCTTGCCTGCTGCAGCCCTCAATAAACTATGTAATTGTGAAGCAGGAATGCATCAATTCTGTAATCACTGAGACAGGTCCAGGGGTTTCTGCTAGCAAATAAACTAGCAAACAAAATCAGCATTATTTGTGAAACCTCATCATTGCCTTAGGAGGAGGAATTTCAAGTCTATTTTCTATGAACCTTAAATGTGAAGCTTCTGCAAGCACAAATGCTCCAATATTTTCCCTTCTTCTTGGGTACAGAGAACAATTCTGTCTTGTTTTTGTCGCTAAAAGTATTGACTGTGTTAAACACTAGGCACGTGCTTTCAAAAGAAAAGCACCATGAATGCTTACATGTCCCTGTATTATCAGCCACGTGCTCCATCACTGGGAGACAAACGGTCCACTGAAATGCGGCTGGCCTGGACGTTCCACATACCAAGCAGATGCAAGCAGAATGCCATAGGGAAATAAGAAACACATTGTATGTGATTTAAAAGGCTTACAGCTATGGAATATCCTTCTGAAAGCCTAATGAATATCTCCAACACATACGCAATCGAAATACAAAACGCGCCCTGCACCAGAATACAAAACCACGGAACTGGAGATAATCTCTGAAGAGACCCACAAAATAAATCTACTGACAGCAGCACCCATAATCATACAACCCCAGTATTTGGCTTGTCAAAATGTCTCCAAGCTCAGGATTTTCTGTGGAGAGGAAACCGCCCATGGAGATTCTTTCTTAATTTTATGCCTTCTGTTTGCCACTCAAATAAGCTTGTGCTGGGTTTGGGGTTTTACTTTGTTTTGCTTTCTTAGATGCTAATACAGCTCAGACTGACTTTGACGAAGTTACTGATTATAAATTCAGCTTTCTTTCCCCAGGGCTGGAAAAGGACCATTTAAACAAGCGCTTGTTCAAGTGACTGAAAATACAGGCTTTGTGTTTTACCTAGTGACTGTTGAAGTGATAACACCCTACATTTAGAGCCAGTGAGGAGAACATTTAGGAAAAAGGAGGGGGGATCATGGAAAATCTCTCAGGATTAGTTTTGGTGCTTTTTTGCATGGACATTCCTGGTTATTTCACATATGACCTCTCAGAAGTACCCCTGCAGAGTTTCTAGCAAAAGCTGAGGTGGCAAAGGTGACAAAGGCAAGGTGAAAGAAGTTAAGAAGATCATTTCATCCCTTGTTCTCCAAGAGAAACACAGCTCTGAAGCCATTTATCCTAGATATGTGTTAATTCCCAATCTTTCCCAGTTGCTGTAGCAAGCGGAGGAATGGCAAGTGTTATAACTGTACTGTGAGGTGAGAAGCCGGGTTAAGCAAGCCAGGCTCAGTGACTTTCTATGCACAACACTGGCTGTAACAAGGGCTCAGAATGTCTACTCTGTAGTTAAGCAAGCTGAACCCAAGGTATATAAATAGCATAGGTTGTGTTGTTTCTCCTTATCCCTGTGCTATATGTGTTACATAAAGGAGCTATGACACACTTCAAGGAGCAGAAAGCATTCAGACTCTTCTCCAGAGAGTGTTTAAAGCTTACAAGCATGCTTGAAAAGAAGTGGACAAGTTTGGCTTTGAGAACAGGCTCAGGTTTGCTCACAAGTGTGTCAAGGCTTTGGAGCAAAGACAGATGCAGAATTGCACTTCTATATGCAAATCCCAGGAGATCCCTCAACTTTGGGGACAAAGTTCTGAGTGAAAGTCTGGGAAGACAACACCATACAATAATAATGCAAAAACTCTGCCTACCATTCCCTAGGTTGGTTCTGCATGGACAGATGATGAAGACAGTCAAAATATGTACCAAAATATGTACTTTCACACACAAAAAAAGAGTAAGAAAAGTAATATATAACAGACAGGGACTAGGTTGAGACTCAGGAGACCAAGCTAACCTTCAGCACTAATTTCTGCTCTGCCACTCACCTGCTGTAGGACCTTGGAAAACTCATTTTGCTTCTTTTTCCTTGTCCACTGATAGTATAAACTTTTCTGGATGGGGACTGTCTCTTGCTATACATTTAAACTGTAAAGTGGGAGCCCAGTCTTGGTTCAGGCCTGTTGGTGCTACTGTAGTTGAAATAATAACATGTAAATAAATAGGCTATAACAAACAACCAAATTGATTGCTGGAAGAGTGCAGATGGGAGTGAAAAAAGATATGGGTGAAATAAGTGGAGGAGCAGAAAAGACAGGGAGAAACAGTGGCCTGAAAGGAAGAAAGTGAGAAAAGGGAGTGAACAAATGGTAGAAGAGAAATTGAACACAGATAGACACTGGTCATTCTGAGATCAGCTGATGCATGCATTTTCACACTGTCCAGAGAGAGATTTGCAAGTGCCCTTAAACACAGAGTGATGAACAGGCTAAGCAAAGCTTTCCCTTGATCCCAGTAAGAGAACTAGTGCTAATATCATTCTGTCCTTCACCAGCTCTCTGCCAGCCCTAGCTCCCTGTTTGTGAACTCCTAAAAAGCATTCAGCCATCCGAACCTGTAAGGTACTCAGTTACAGGCAGTAGAATCTCTCTTTAAAGACCCAGCACAATCATACCCCCAGCAAACTATTATGCCAGCATTTATTAGTCCTGCAGGGGTCATCTTTGACCTGTGCTAATGTGCCTGCAGCCTGACTGTCTTTAGCAGTACTGCTGTGTGAAATATTTATGGATTAAGATTAAATTAAAACACAATTTTCAGGCGCTTTTGGAGGAAGTCTTTAATTTTACTAGTGGATATGTGATAGACTCTGAAAGGTTTCACGTAACAGCTATGTGGCTCAGAATATTGTGATAGAGGTGAAGTCTATGGAGGCAACCCAAGCTAATGCTTTTTGAAGTTGATGGAAAGATTTCTCTGTCTGAGTGCTGAATTGGTCCGTGAGAGACTGGAGGAGATCCAATTGGGGCCCATAGTTACCAGAAGTTGCTACCAACCAATGGCTATTCAGTAAGTCACATTAAGCAAAAAGATGGTTGCAGTAACGTGCTAAGTGACCAATAGCTGCAAAATATTTCTCATTCTTCATAGTGGTCTGGAGTTAAACAACCAGGAAGGAAAGGGCATGAGGGCAATAATAATGAATTTATCAGCCAACACATGCCCCCCTCTGAGAGATCTGGAGGAACAGCCAGATGAATGTAAATCCCACTATGTCTTCCAAAAGGTATTTGGTCCAGAGGGCTACAGGCTGAAGTCACTGTGCCTGTCAGGCTGACTCCCTTTATCAGCAGTGAACTGCTGCTTCAACATAAAATTCCCAGGACTGACCTACAACCACTACATTGCCAAATACCACTGAGATTTCTTAGAATCTGCTCTCACTATGTCTTTTGTATAAAATGTTTCCTAAGATGCCTTTGTGTGTTAAACTTTCTTTAAATGGCAAGTCAAAGGCTGCCTTGAGAACTCTTCTTAAATCCTCTTTTGTTACAGACTACTCCCAAGTTAAACCTGGAAAACAAACAAAAAAATATAATAACGAGACTGTTCCTTAACAGTATTTCAGTCTAAGTCTTTCAGTTCCTTAACAGTCTAAGGAAGTCTTAATATTCCTTTTTTCACCCTTGCTGAAAATTACTCAGAAGCATATCTTTAAGCGGACATGGATTTCAGGTCAACTTGCAAGAAGACACTGGAATGAAAACTGGTTGAGATGAAGGATCAAAGTGATTATTCAGTGACTGCAGATCTTTCAGGGAAGAGTTAAACTATTGGTAAGGTTGGTTTAATAGAATAGGACAGAATACATTGCCTAGAGATACAATGGAATTTTTAATTTGGGAGACTTTTAAGCAGAGACCAGGCAAACGTTTGCTGGGAAAAATTTAGATAGTGCTGATGTTATGGCAGAGCAAGAGAATACACCAGGAGACCTCTTCAGGTCTCCTGCAAATTTATCTTCTTTGATTCTGTGCCTACAAACAGAAAGGATAGTTAGCCAAGAACATGCTAAACTTGGGAAGGTGTGCAGTAATGTTTTAAATCCATTTATATACAAACTAAAGTTTAAGAAAATATACATATGAGATGAAGAACTGCAAATGAAAGATGACAGAGAAATAACATACAGGCATTTGAAACGTGGGCTGAAAATAAAACAGGATTCAGCTTGGAAAATGCATGCTAACATACTTGGGGAAATATAATCTGAAATAATATCCTCAGTGGGAAAGTGAAACCTGGAAATCATTTATGTTACAAAGGAGTCTTCTGGGTGATTGAGGACTGCAGCATTAGATAGATGTGTTTAAAGCACCACTGTAAAGGATGGAGCTCAGCTGGGACTTTCAAATTCAGGTTTGCTGCTGCTGCAAATGAGGCACACAAATAAATCCCCCAGCACTCACAGTAACAGTCTACCAGCTGATTTATACCTCCATTGAAAATTTGGCTGGAAGTGTTTAGAAATTCATGCTATTTTATCATGCAAAATTAAACTGACCACCTGCCCTGGGATATAGCTTTGATGTTGAGTCCCCGAAGCTTCATCTGGAGACTAACAGTCAGCTCTGGAGATACGGCCTTATGGCAGTCTGGCTGAACACTGTTTTCCAACAGAGTGAGTGAGGTAACAGGCACCCTTCCATCCCTCCCCCATTTATGTGTAGTAAGGCAGTCTGGGCAAGGTTCTGGTTCACTAACATTAGCAAACATCAAGATTCCCTTTGCTGGCTTCTGTGGACACAGAATTGCACCAATACTGGATATTCAAAATTTCTGAGATTACCTAGGAGAAAAAACTAGGCAAGGAGGTGGGGAAGAATTCAGGTGATGAGACAAATCATAGAAAGCAGCATGAAGAACTGCTAAAAACCCTACAAACGCAGATATTCACCATCTGGTAGTTTTGCAATTATTTCAAATTATTAGACCTGCACTGGCTACCAGCTGTGTTCCCCACATGTCTGTTCACAGGGAGATCTCAAGCCATTGAGGAAAATTCCTTCTCCATCTGATAAGAGCAATCAATACGAACTCCAGACCCTTGCTTATGCAAGGAACTTTAAAATGTGGGTAGATGGAAATGACAGAAATACTACACCCCACCCAGTGTACTGTTAGCAGCACTTTTTTACCTAGTTACAGGGAAAAACAACGTATTAATTTCAGAGACTTTTATTTCCTCAGCATCCAGAAGCAATGTTTTAGATGTTTTAACACGAAGTTTTCTGTTCTGTCAGTGGCACACTCAGCAGCTCCTGTCATAAGCACAAGGCCAAGCACAGTACAACTTCATGAAAGGCCTTACATCAGCTGATGGCAGCAATAGGAAAGTCTATGTTTGCTCCGAGTGAGATTTATAGACTCCCATTGTGAACCTATTTGTACTTACATGCAGGAGTTAGATGCCCTGTTACCAAATATAGAAATTAACTTGGTTCCCTTTGCCCTGACTACTCACTTCGTGATTGTTGTGTCCTTTTCTAAATACTCCAGTTGGATGTTCCCACAGGCTCTTGACAGCTCTTACTTGTCCATTTGTAAGGAAACAGAAAGTAATGTTTCCAAAGGAACTAACTTACAATCTGAGAAGTCTGCCTCCTAGCTCTGTTAAGACGATAACCACAGAATAAGCCAGTCCTTCCACTTCTCCCTGCTCTTGATATTATTTCACCATCCAAAGCAAGCTTTAATTAGACCTCCCTGTTTTAACTACATCATGCACTGAAATGAGATCATTGCTATACTCTGGCAAATGAGGTTGATCTGTGTGGTCCTCCAGCTGTGCAGACTGCTATTCTCCAAGAAACTTTTCCTGTTCACTGTGAAAGGAATTTTGTTATCTGATATTTTTTCTTTCTATCACTGTATCTTATGAACATATGGAAGGGGTCTGATGTTGGGCTTTACTAGATTGAGCACAGAGAAGCTGTGTTGGACAAAATCATTTACTGAGTTTATTGTGCATGATCCTGTTTGAGGCCCTTCAGTGGTGGCAAATACAATATGACTACTGGCACAAGCTGTGCCAGTTTCTTGCTGAGAAACACTGGATTGTCAAAATCTGCCATGCAGGGAGCTGAGCCATTTGGGAAGATACAGCCCAGGTCACCCAAGACTCATGCTGTCTCCCCAGTACAGTCCTAGTTCTGTGGCAAGAGTCCTTTAGGTTACAGAGGGTCAGTTTATTTACTGAACTCAACAGAGTCATTTCAGATTTAATGCTAGTGCAAACACGATCAAACTTGGGCAAAAATGCAAATAGGCTGCAAGAAACAGAAATGAGTGAGTTCTCAATTCACTGACCTTCTTTGTAACCTTAATGTATATCTACTGGCTATGTAAGTACTTATGAAGTAGCAGAAATAATTAGCCAGGATCAGCTATGAAGTACGCAGTTATAAATCTTAATGAAGGGTTGTGATTACTTACTAGTATTTACTTTACCTGTTATTTTAGTTATGCCTTCTAGTACATTGGTAAGTAAGTTCCCTTCTTGCTTTAATTTTTCAAGATCTCTTGCACAAGCAGACATCATCTTATACATCTATTGACATGAAATCTTATAACCCACATATATATATTTAATTATTCAAAAAAATCACATTTTGTAGCCCATTATTAATTTTCTGTCCTTTAAGTTTGCTCCATTATTTCAGTATTTTTCTATTAAAGTAGAGTCTTGGACTAGATTTACTGTTGAAGGAGCAATCTTTTGGTGGTGTACAACTGAGGACTATGGTATACTTGTATTCTGTTAAGTCAGATCTTAACATTATTTCATTATAGTCTCTCTGCCTCTCTATAATAGTGTATTGAAAACACATCTCAACTGATCTTCACTGCCACTCCTTGGTCTCTTTTGATGCTGTTTCCCTGGCTAATGCTTTCCACTGTGTATTTGTATTTCAGGTTTGTTTCTTTTTTACAGCTGCCTTACATTTCTCTAAATTCTGTCTTTCCTGATATCACTTTTAACCTCCAGTCCCTAAATTTGTGTCACAACATGCTCTTCCTGCATCTCTGTGATTTTTCTCATGTCACTAGCACATTTCTAAGGAACAGACTATGTATTACAGAGCAAAAACCGTGGTTGTTTAGACACCTGTCTCAAACTTGCAAATGCTTTCATGTGGACAAATAGCAAAGTCTGAGGAATGCTAAAACCATAGCACTTGCTGAGGGACAAGGATTGGCCAGGGTGTGTGAGTGACAGGCTGGTTTGCTGCAAACCCTGAGTCGCTCCAGAGAGCAAGGAGCTTGCCTTTCCTTGGATGCTCTCACTTTCACATTCTATTCATGAAGAGTTATCTACCAAAGAGAGTGAGAATCAAGCTGTATTGCACTCAGTGTGTACAGAGGAGAAACAAACATGGTAATGGCTCAGCATCTGGCTTGACTCCAAGCACACTGAAAACTCAAGGTAAAGTGCCTCTCTACTTGGACAAACTCTGCCTGAAGAAAGATACTCAGGAAGAATAGGAACTCTGTGATGGAGGCAGCCAAGAAAAGCAGACAAAATTTTCTTCAAGGAGGAAGGTAATGTTAGATTTTGTGGTGGACATTTTTTCAGACAGGTTTCCCCAGCTATTTTGCATGGTTTTTTTTTTTTTTTTAATTCATAAATTTGCCAAGTAGAGGTAGTATAACTAATACCAACTTTATAAATCACTGCTATACAAACGAGTCCGAGATGATGGAGTTCAGCTAAGTGCTTGGCTAACACCAACATGCAGTGCTTTGCTGGCCCAGCATCATGCTGCTGGTGAGGACACGACAGGCGATTATCCTGCTCACAAGATATTAAGCAGTCAGTTCAAGACTGGCAACTGAACAGGGTTAGGCATCATACTGACTTTCCTTTCAGCATTGCTTGTAAAATTTCTCCTATATTGTATCCCTTCTCCACTTCTACTCTGACATTTTCTGAAGCTGCAGAAAACAAGGAATACAAACAGAAGTGTGTTATATACCAGAAGCTATATACAGATATGATATACCAGGTGTACTGATAAAGTCAATTAATAAAAGGGGAACTGAAGAGGCTGTGCACATGCATGTGTCTGTGTATGTGAGTGAGTGTGATGCAGCAGTTGCATCTCAGCTCTCTACCTCCACCCTGCTGTTGGAGGCTTGCATTCTCCATGGCTGCATTCTGCAAGAGGCAGCCAAACGAAATGATTATAAGAGATGAAGAGCTGCTGTTTGCTAAGTCATTAGTAATGGGGAGAAGACTCCAAAAAAACCCTCATACTCCTCTTCATGATCCAAGCTGAAATAATCATAATACAGAGTGAAAAATAATTTGGGATTCTGAATTATTTGGATACTCAGAATCCATAGGAATTCAGTATCATGGGTAAAAATGTTTGTGGACAATTCATGATGTTTATAATGTAACTATTTCCTTATAACATTGCCTTTAGAACATTTCTGAATGTAAACATTTTAGTTTATGTAATAAATATGGAAAGCAAATGTATTTATAACCTTTAAAATTAGACCCACTGAATTTGTGGGAATTAAAGCATATAGATAATTATGCATCACCTTCATGCTCAGCTAAAGGTACATATTTTTCTGTGTCTTTGATTTCTTAAATGAGAAATGTCTAGAAAAGGCTTTTGTGAGAAAAAAAGAGAAAATTTTCCCATAAGGCAGCAAGACTGGGGGAACTAACCAGTCAACTAAGTCCGACTGCGTTCTAATTTCTACCTTGCTTATTCATGAACTCATCGTCTTTGAGAAGTACAGTGCAGACATGTCTGCCTAAGAGGCAGTCTTCCACTGCAAGATGGCTCAGAGCTGTCACACACATTTTCAGAAGGATTCTGGTTCACCACTACCACCCTGTGTCCTGATACAGTACCCTTCCTGGATCCAGTCAGAGAGTCAGCAGTTCCCATGCCCTTAGAGCCTACTGATCCTCCCTGCTCCCTGACTGCCAGAAGTGACTCAGGGCTGCTCTATTTAACTATCATAAGACACAGCTTTAGCACTGTATCCACCAGACTACCAGTAAATTGCGGATTGCTGCTGCCTTCTCTTCTCAGATCTTGTTGATCAGGAAGCATTTTAGTCAGTCCAGATATGGCCTCTTCATATGATTGCTCAGTGTCTGAGAGGCCAACAGGTCCCTTAGTGGTTTTGCCAGTATTTTGTTTTGTTTATCAACAACTGGATTTCTAGGTTGACATTCTACTTTGCAAACAAACTCCCTCTTCCATTTATGTTTCTTAACTTCTGGATTAGCATTAACTGGACATATCATTTTTGGGCTTCTGCCTTCCAGTGTCTGACTTGTGTGAATCTGGTTTGTCAGCTTCTTTAGACAGATCCTGACATCTTTCTGAAAATGTTTGGAAGGTGGGGTCATGACACCCCTGTAATAACAACCCAAAGGCAGTGGGACCTGTGTTGCTAGCATTGCCACTTTCTGTTGCTTTCTTGTTGGCATTTTTCTGATAGATTAGATGACAATCTATGGACAATAATAGAATCACAATCAAGCCCATGAATTTGACAAGATTTGGCAACCCTTGCTTAATAATGTGGTCACTCACTGCATCCATACAGGTAATTTCCTTTTCTTTTGGCAATATTTCAGTCCTTGTTGCTGCAGACCTCAATTCCGAGCCTTTGCATCTGTTCTTGAACCTGTCTTCACAGAGCAAATGCTAGATGTTGTCTCCTCCAGGTTTTTGAATCATTTTCATTCCACCTTGATAGTGCAATGTGGCTTGTACAGTTTTTGCAGCCTTATGACTGGCTCGGATGAATGATTTAGCTTTGTTTTGATGAAACAAAATTGGAATTAGTCAAAAGCTTGCCTGCTGTGTCACATACATTTTTCATACACAAGTGTATTAAGCCTGAAACTGAGGCATTCAGTAACAAGTTTTCAGCATAATACAAACTATATTTGAGTAATTTGCCTGACCTTCCATGGTTTTCATAACTGAGACCACCACGACTTAAACCGTATTGTTTGCATAAATTAGGTTCTCTTTGCTTAAAATACTTGCAAATTCATCCTGGCCAAAATGTTTTTGTGATGGCTTTTTCCTTCTCCTGGTGTGCTACCCTTCTCTTTTGGGTAAATTAATTTATATTGGAAGACTGGTTTATTGTTTTATAAAAAAATGTCATCTTGGAAGGTGGACCCTCTTCATATTTAGGGTTTTTTTTTTTGTATTGACAAGGGTAACATTTGCTGATGGATTATTTTTATCTTTATTTGTACCCACTCCAACAGATTTATGACTAGGCTTTCCAAGAACAGCAAAACAGGGGTCAGGGTCATCTCGCTTTTCATTAATCTCTTTATGTGCCATTGCAATGGCAAGGTTAGAGAGTCTGTCAGCATAAAAGGAAGCCTCTTCTAGCTCTCACTTGCCTTCAAGCAGTGGCTTCACCCTCTATGCCCTCTGGCTCCGTTGGATTTGGACTGGTTTTCATGTTCAAGCAAAAATCTTTCAGTAGAAAAAACATTATTTGTCCATGGCCTCTTCTTCTTTCTACCCATTTTTCCTCTCACCTGTTCTTTATTTTTCAATTTCTAGAATTCTTAGAAATGGGATTTTCCAATTATCCCATATCTGTTTTCTCTTTAAAGCTATTGCAAACAACCCACAACATGCAGTTTTGCTTTTTTTTCTCTATCAATCTTTGTGTCAGCATTTGTAAGTTAAACAAAATTCAAACATTCTGTTAAAATCAGGGTATGCAGCCACTTGAATTTGAAGAGATATTAGTGTCAAAGAATGTTCAGTCAAAATTCTAAATTTATGCAGAGATCATTATGCAGAGAATGCAGACTGAACTATATATGCTTCTAGAACCAGTCCCCATTGACATCCAAGTCCTCATATACAGGAAATGAACCTTTATAGTTACCCTAAGAAACCAGAGCACCTTTGCTGAGCAGTTTGAAAGAGCTAGTCCAAAACTACCCAGGCTTAGCGTTAACTCAAAATTACTTGGTTTGAATTTACACAGTGAACCTCAATTCAAATACTCCTTGCTTATGCCAAGGATAATGTTATTTAGCACTGAGGAACACAGTCTGAAAAAGTATGCAACAGTTTACTTTGGCTGATAAGAAAATATATGTGTAAGATGAGGAATTCTATGCCTCAGTTCTCTGCATGTGCTTACCCACTTTACAGTAAAAGACACTGAAGAATTGTGCTTTCCCTTATTTAGACACCAAATTCCTTACTGCAAAGCAGCAGTAACTACTGTTATGTAAGCATCAGCGACAGTCCTACATTCAAGGGATGGCAGTCCCAGATTTAAGCAGTGAGAAGAATCCGAAGTTGCGATGCAATCGTACAAACATTTGGTATTTTGTAGTACAGAGTGTTCTTCCTATTAGCAAATTTAACAAGGCAGAGGTGTAACTTTCTTAAAAATACTTAATCAGACACAATCCTCTTTCTTGCTTCTTTGGTTGCTTTTTCTACCTGCAGATGCATTTACAAAATAATTAGAAGAAACATGTTTCTTACTGTCCAATTCTGTCCTGTCTTACCACCAAGAATATAATGATCCACCTCACAGCGCTCTTTGGCTCTGCAGCTAGTCAATATTATCAGATATCAGTGAGTTAAAAAAATAAAAACCCAAGAAAGGCATGTATATGGAAAAAAAGAGAAGCGTTTTGTTGGCATGTAGTGAATAGTGGAAATACAAAGTTTTCAATTTTTCACTAGAGAAAAGTCAGAATTTAATGTGGTAGTTTTATATTTTATTTGCATTTATGGACAGACTCAAACACTGAAAATGGGATTTTCAGTAAAAGAAGAGCAAAGGAAGGTGTTACAAAAATCTTCATCTGAATGAAAATACAAGTATCAAAAATAAAAGAAGCTTTTGTAGCTTGAGCTTGACTTTTTTTAATTCATGCAAGTGAGTATATTACACGCAGATTTATAATGGAGTAAAAAGTTGTAATCTAATGCTTTTGCTCCAGAAAATGCCTCTTGACTCTTCTGGAGATGAGCTGTATTTAAATGAAGTTTTTGAAATAACTTATCTTTTTGTGCTTGTAACAGGCTGGAAGATTGTGATGTTCCTCAGCTTTTCCACAAAAAGCTTCTGTAAGCAGTCATATATAATTAGACTATTAAATGGACAAAAATTGTTTTTAAGATATCTTTGTGGATGGCAGCACTAGCACTCTGCTTTTGCTAATTTATATCTCTACTGGGGGTGTCACAATGCATTCAAGAGCCACATATATCAAATGCAGCAATATTATTAGTATTTGGAAAATCTTGTTAGCTGCTGAAATAGTAACTGAATAGTGTGAAAAAGAGAAAGGGAGCAAAACAAGAACCTATCAAATTCTTCCTTGTTTTCATTTGGTAAAAAGTGACATTTTAGATAATCTGCTGGGTTTAACTGGGCTCTCATTTAGTCCATGGGTATGAATTTGCTAAAGCAACGAAGTCTGTAAGTCTAGCCTTGTACACACTGAGGTATCTACCTACCTTCGTAGGTGCATGAGCAGTAGCTCTGATATGTGCTGCTTGAAAATCAGTATTTGCAGAGAGAACATCCACTTTGTTAAATGTTATGATAGTCTCTTCCTCTTGTAGCATACATAATTCAAATGCCAATCCTTTCATGCTATGTAAAATATCTTTGTCCCAATATCCTATGTTCATCTTTCTCCAAAGGATTTTTTTTTTTTCCATTTTCTATATAAACTAGTTTGTAACAACTGCATTTATGGCAAAGTATTAACCAAAATATAATTCACTGAACAGACATTATATGACTAGCTTTATCCAACAGTGTTGACAAAGAGTCAGGCTCCAAAGTTTAAATGCTCCAGATCCTTCCAAGTCTTATGCAGATGGTTAATTTTACAGTTTTGAGGATTTCTGTTGATTTCAGAGAGCCTGTCCACCAAGGGCACTTTGGCAAATGTCCATGTTTGAAAGAGAATGCATTCACATAACACAAGCTGTCCTGTCCTATTGCAATTAATGAAATCTCAGTTTTAAAAAATACCACAAAATGCCCTAGAAATTCTAGTGTGCAGCACTATTGCTTCTGAATTTGGATTAATTCTATTGGAATGGCTTGGCTATCAATATAGTGAAATAGAGGAATGTTGATAACTGCAGAGTTCTTCTCTTTCCCATGGATATTTTTCATTTATATAATGTTAGAAAAAACACCCAGTATTACCAATAGGAGCCATGAGGGGTATTTGAATTTTCTATCAAGTATTTTGTGCATTTGACATATAGCTGGATTGCCTTTTCAATCGTATCATCTTCTCATACAATTTCCTACTTTGAGTGTTTCATATTGCTAGAGGAGGGACAAAATGCTTCCATCTTGGATTACAAAATCCTGATACGGAAATCTCAAGAACAGATACAGTGGCAGTCATTCTTTTTATTAATTTTACTTTGGAAATGACTAATTTTCAAGTTGATTGTGTAATTTTAAATTAGAAAAAAAACCCAGCTCAATTAATTCCACCCAGCTTACCTTCAGCATCCTACCTTGCTGAAAAGCAAAGGGGACCAAGAATAACAGTTCTGTCAGTGCAGTTCAGCAAGAGGATAAATGGGAAGCCTCAGGGATATCTTCCTGTCATTGAACCTAACTGTAAAGGAAGATTCATTCACCCCAATCTATCTAGAAAGTGAATCTCTCACCAGATAAGGCAATTGGTGCTGGCTGAGGAAGAGCGGCTGTAAATTAAGACTTATGGATTACAGACAACATAAAGAGATGCATGTTGATGACTGAGGTAATCAGTCACAGATCCTGGGTGTGACTGATCACTGAGCCCCTACAATGAAAAAAGCCTCTGAAGGGAGGCGTGCTTTCCAGGGCAGTGTGTTCATGAAGCTCAGGGAAGAATGCATGGGGTGAAGGACCCGTTGCATAGGAACCTGAACTTCCCTTGACATAAAGGGGACCCAAGGGTGGCTGTTGAATAACACATCAGGTGTGTGAATCAACCCCTATAGAACTGCTCATCCCTGAATTAAACAAGAGTTGCAAATGTCTTCCCTCCTGCCTTAGCCAGACCAGGATGAGGAGTGTATACATGAGAAACCTCTTTGAAATAGTTCTGGACTAGTCACTTCTGAGACTTCTAACCAAAATCTTCCTTGTCCTGTGCCTAAGATGGCTTCGAATCTCATATTACTTCCCAGCAGCAGAGGATGCCCACCATTATGATAGCGAGCATATTACAGAGACATGATGAGAAATATGTTTGTATTGTGAGTCAGCTGTCTACTGCACTTACTATAGTCTGTGAAGTGTAATTTGCATTCTGATTTACATACATCGCTATGTCATTCTGCTTAATCAAAACCCTATGTAATGTCAAATAATTTCAGGTAAGTAAATCTGGTATTAAACATTAACAACCCTCACTACACCCACCACCAAGTGTGGAATATCTAAAAGCACCTAACTAGGGAGTATCGGACTCTGACACTGGGTCAGATATGCCGAGTAGGATCCAGGACAGTGCAAGGATTAGCTTACACCCAAGATTTAGTGGAAGGACAAAGGAAGTAGGTGCTCACTGCTTTCCCTGGGGTTACCACCGGAGTAAAAAGTAGCCACAAATTCACACTGGTGGCATGTAATGTATGTGTGCTGTAAGCACCACCTTTTCCCTCTGCACCATGGTGCGAGTTCCAGGAGATGTGGTTGCTGTGTGCCCTCACCTTCTTCTTCCTATGACATATCTGTCCCAGAGGCCCCACATGTAGGTTTAACATCAATTTCAACTGAGGCTGAATTTAACCCACTGTAGCTTTTAGTTTATCTAAACCCAAGCTTTTATTGTCAGCACTAAAATATTTTGTTTATGTAGGTCTTAACATGAGATGGTCACATCTGTTTTTCTCAGTTTGTCACTGTTGTACACTATGAGAAAGACAATTTGTAGGGAGACTGGAATAACTTAGGATACCATTATTAGAAGAATAAAGAAAACAATATCAGATAAAGAAAACAATAACTCAGAAACAATTAAAAATCCCCAAACACAATGGGTTTTATAAAAGTTATAATTCTATATAAACTCTATTATATATATTATATAATGTATTAGCATATATTATATTATTATCATATATATAATATACATAATTCTATAGATTCAGAGGAAGCTTGGGCTATGTATAAAAATATGCTGCCTCTAGGAAACAAAGTTAACCAATAACAATATTATCAGTACTTTATTCTAACATAGTGCTTTCCATTAGTATATTTCTAAGTAAGCGTTTCACAAAGCAGGCATCATTATTCCACTTTATGGGTGGGGAAGCTGAGGTGTGACAGTGTGATGTGACTTCTTTTATCATGGAAGCTGAGGTGTGACAGTGTGATGTGACTTCTTTTATCATGGAGCAGATGAGCAGCAAAACTGGGAACATGCCCTTGGTCTCCTGAGGGCTAACCCTGTGCTTGATCCACCAGCAATGCTGTGATCCCCTTCTGCCATCTACAGTATATAGTCTAGCTTCATCTAAGTCAAATTCATAAGTAGCATCACAGGAAACAGCCTATTATGCAGAGATCTCTGCAGCATATGTCTGTTTTCCTCCGCTTAGAAATGGCTTTCATTCTGATTTATGGGGTGCCTCAATTGCAGCATGAGAAGTTAACACCTTGGGGAAATTACCTAATATTTTACAAACCAAACACTGCTCAGGAGTTAGCAAATGAAACAGATGCAAGGTATGATGAAGTAGATGCAATACTGCAAGCACAGAGCAGAGCTACTTCCTGCCTTTCACCCTGCACCCCTCCTGGCTGCTGGCCTAAGCCAGCCAAACACCTCGGCAGAGAAACCCAGTGGAAAAGGAAGAAATTTTCAGAGGAAGAAGAGTATCTGCTGTACCCTCACAAACCTCCTGAAGAAGCCACATTATGGACAAAGCAGACTATGGCAAGCAGAAGTTTCAGAAGCAAACAGTCTAGAGACATTTCTTAAACCTCTGAAACAGCCAGATGAATTCAAAGAATGGTGAAATCAGACAGCAAATGGGGTCTTCCAGGCATGAACTCACGCTCTTATTTATCCTGTACATGCACTGAATCATCTGAAGAATCGACTGGACTTTCCTATCTCAGTAGCACCAGTGTGTTTGTTGGGCCCAGAGGTTCTCAATGGATGGGTTGTTTGAGTTGTTCCTACCAGACAGGCTCTTTGGTCTCCTGCTTATCTTGCTCCAGCCAGAAAGCAGAGTGACATCAGTATTTCCATAACAACAGTAAGGCCACAAGGAGACCAAGGGTACAGGCAGGGTTGTGTGGAAACTGAGGCATGCCATTCATACCTGCCAGCCCTTAAAGTCAACATTTGTAACTAAGCTTGCTGTTCCTGGATGTGGGAGATGTGAGAGATGCCAGAAACACTCAGCATGGGACTCTTAATAAATCCTCACACATTTTAGGTGATCATTAGCCCTGAGGCTGCTTTTAGACGTTTGGCTCTAACTTCCCTGGGATTCAAATACAGTGAGATAGTCCTTAATCAGCAATACGATGTTCCAAATTGTTCCAAATCAAATTCACCTCCCTGTGTATTGCACATTTAACCCAGTTAACTTGTAATTGGAGCCATAACAAGTTGAATGTGTCCATTATCTTACTGAGTTTTTTTATGATTACATCACCATAAGACATAAGCATCTCTGGTCAACTAGCACATCTTATCCCTACAATAGCACTGCTGAAAAAGGAAGATATTATTTTAGAAATAGAGAGTGGAAGCCACAGAGCTCTGGTTCATCTCTCCTAAAATCAGTGGGTGACAAGCATAGCAGACACATCTCCTAATTTATGGTCCTTTGCCTTATTCATCCTTCTCCTTCTAGTCCAAGCTTAGAATTTGCTATAAAAGCACTTTCCATGGATGCTTATGCCACTGTAAAGAACAATTAAGGGTCAAGACCCCACAGCAACAGGCTCTGACTTGGATCAAGGTGTGCGTATGAGATGCAGGAATTGGAGAGCCACTTTCACATACCTGTGTGCTATCAGCTTTTTTGTTCTGTATCTAAGTATAGCCATACAAACTGGACTCCCTGAAGGCGCTGAGGCAGCCTGGGCTGCTCAGAAAAGCTCTGGTGAGACCATCAGGCATGATGAAGGTACAGAGAGAAAGCGTGGGTAGGTAGTTTGGGGGTGGGAGAGAGGGGGCCTGCTGCTGTGGTTCTCAGCTACTAGCAAAAAGAGATGAGGACGTCTGCTTTGGTGTGCATCTGGCTTGCACACTAAAAAAGTGTGTTGGGGCTAAGAACTGGAGGTCAGAGTTTACAGAGCACCTGGACTTTTGCCCTAAACCCCAAACCACCTGCTGAGCCACAGCTCTGGCAGAACTGCCACTTGTATTTGTGTCAGAAGTTGAGTTAAAATAGCGTATTTTGGCATCTGTTCAAATTGCCAGAAATCTTCCCTGACTGTTCTGCCTTTTACTGTGCTGATGTTTTAAAAACTTTTTGGTGAACATGAGTACCAGCCACAACGGAGTAAGCCAGGTTACAAAGGAATGGCCATTTGTATTCCACGCAGACCAAAAAAAGCAATGGGAACCCATGGGAAAAACAAGGCTATAATAGTGCGAGTGGCAGATTTAGAGTGGCCTGTGTGTGAGCATGATGCAACATTCACAGCAACACTCGCTTCAGGGAGGAAGTCCCCGTGAAACGTTGGAGACCCAGGATGACAGAGGGAGTTAAGGAATTTCTAGAGCGGTTGCGTGGCTGTAATCGTAAAATTGCTTAATCCCTCCTTAAGGCAAATTTAATGAGGCCAGGTAATTCAAGGCACAAGTTATTGGAAGCGTTTTCAACCAGTGCGGCTCAGTAATGGCCAAAGTTACTGTCATTTACTTGTAGGGGTTGGCTCGTTTCCCACTTAGACGGGCAATCAGGAGGTGCAAGGACCTGTGAAACAGCAGTTTCCCTAGACATTAATCACTATTTCACTCAGGGGGGTTCAAATGCACCTGCAAGCTTTTCGGGTCATCCTCCCCCGAAATCCCTCTCTCGGTTGCTTCCATCCCATCCTCCAGAGCAGTCTACCTCAAGCATCTCTCTCCAGCCGGGCTCACACTGCACTCACCACACCACATCCCGCCCCCGAGCAACCCGCCCCGTCCCTGACGAGCCGGCTTAGCCCCAGCCCAGCACTCGGGGATACGACTGACCGCAGCCCTGCTCAGCCCTGCTCAGCGTATCCTGCCGGGAACCTCAGGGCTCCGCCTCAACAGGGAAACCCAGCACCCCCCGTCACACGCAAGTGCGCTGCGGCGGACGTGCCCGCGCAAGCGCGCTCTCGCCTCCCAGAATGCTGCAGGCGCGCTGGTGAGGTTTGTCCCTATCCTTGTGCCGTCCGGCGCAAGGGGAGGTGGGTAAAGCAAGATGGCTGTTGTGTCTTTCTGCTCTCGGGCTCCCCGCGGCCTCTTGTTGCCAAGGGCAGGTGAGTGTCACCGCTGCCGAGGGCCTGTGATGGGGTCCAGGCTGCTTTTGCACTCCATGCTGGGGCCTGCGTGTCACTACGCCAGCCGCCTGCCCGCTCTACACCTCTGCTCTCTGTGTAGAGCGGGGCGAGGAGCTTCCAGGGCAGCGTCTGAAAGGCAGCTGGCTGATGTAACTGTTTGCTTCAGAAAGGTCGGGTTTCTGCCTTCCTTGTCTTTAGGGAACTGGGGTTTACAGCCCAAAGGTGGGATTGGCTCAAGCTGTACAGTGCAGGCTGTACAGTAAGTTGTGTCATTGGAACTGTTATATTTCAGCAAATGAAATGCCCCATAGGTTATAAGATTGGATTCCTTTTACGATTTTTTTAGGTGACCTTGACATTTTGGCCATGGTCTATAAGCATGCTCAAGTACCAGACTTACATTAAATCTTATATTTTGGTTTTTGATGCCAAAACAACTTTCCTGTGAGGGTGGTGAGGCACTGGAACAGGTTGCCCAAAGAAGTGGTGAATGCTCCATCCCTGGCAGTGTTCAAGGCCAGGTTAGACAGAGCCTTGGATGACATGGTCTAGGGTGAGGCATCTCTGCAAACAGCAGAGGGGTTGGAAGTTGATGATCTTAAGGTCTTTTCCAACCCAAACTATTCTATAATTCTATGATTTTTAGTTAAATTGATTCAGCACATGCTCCTCTGTTGAACAAAGCGGGAGATGGCAAACAGGTTTTGTAGGTTGATAAAGGTGAGGAAGGACTCTAACATACTTTAAATGGGAGAGATGTGTCTTTTCAAGAAAAAGATTTTTCTGGTTTACTGTGGATATTTGAGATTTAATTTAAACAAGTGTTCATAAGCTTCAAATATGGATTGTAAAAGTAAACTTTCAGTGACAAATAGATTCTGTTTTGTGAAGAAATCCTGCTATTCTGGGAAAGAATCCTGGTATCCTGGTACAAGTCTGTGTTATACAGGAGCTTTAAGTGGTGCTGCTCAGTCTGGAGGTGTCAACATGGGCTGTGAAAGCTGCATGGCTCTGTTAAGCCCTTAATTTTTGTGCATTTTGCTAGGGCTCCACACCATGTGGAAGGTCCTTTACTCATGAATCAGTGTGAAGATTTCTAGCCTGCTTTCTTTGAGTCTCATGGATACCCTTAAACCTAATTTTTTAATATAAACTAGTAGTAATTTGGCACGTCACCCTAGATTGTGGTGACAATTTGTGACAGATCTTGTACAGTTTTGGAACAAGAAGAGGTGTACACCATTAAAATTCTTAAAGTATAAAGCAAGCAACAACAGGTATATACAAAAAGGTGGAAGAATACAAAACTAATTGAGTGTTATTTGTTCATGTGGCAGTGATAGCATCATGAAGAGCCAGTAACCAATATTATTTTGCAGAAATAACAACAAAAAAGCTGCAAAGTAATTGAAAGACATTATATTTTTTTTTTCAGATTAACTTTTTAATCATTCTCATGTGGGCTGATTTGTTTAATAACGCTTTTTTTCAACAGGTATTCACAGTGGACTGAAATCTTGTTGCTTTTAGGTTTGATATTGTGAGGACTGAAATATATTCCTATCTAGAAGTAATTATCATTGTTACTTCTAGATAGGAATATATTTCAGTCCTCACAATATCAAACCTAAAAGCAACTATCACTGTGTTATTTCTGTAAATATAAGTATTGATATCAATATTGTGTAATTTATTTTTTAATTTTTATTTTTTTTACAAATCTTTAGAAAGAGAAGTGTATGTAAATGAAGTACTGAGGAGTATGGGTCATCAAACTCGCTTCTTCAGTATCTCAGCATACCATGTAGCTTTTTGCATACTTGAAGGAATGCCTTGAAGGCTGTAAAGAACTGAGTCATTTTTCCACGAATCTGCTTTTCCTAAAAAAAATAACAAAATCCTAGTTGTCAGAACACTACAAGAATGAAGGTAACAAGACCATTCAACTGTCTTCCTCAGTATTATCCTTTATGCTTGTGCTTGTACTGAGCTTGGTTAATCATCACTCACCAGGTACCTGTTACATAGCTACAGGCTTTATTCTGTACAGAGCATTCAGTATACACTAATGATTTAATTTAAATTCATTTTCTGTTGTCATTTAAAAAAATTAAAAAGCAACTCTCCTCGCCAGGAGTTTTGAACTGGTGAAAACCTAGGGTATGGGCTCTATGTTTTTGTAGCCTGTGTCAGATTACATAGTGAGCATAGTGTGATAATGTGTTTTAACATGTGCTGTATTGGAAATCCAGTGAAATGACTGGCTTCATCTTCACTGCAGTTCCTCAGAATTATACACAAGGATTTTTGAGGGCAGTGTTAAGTTAATGATAGATGATGATAGATAAAGCAGAGTGTGAAGATATGTGGTGAATGTGTCAGTGATGTGTTGGCATGTTCCTTAAAATTTCACTTTGAGGTATTGTAAAGTTTAATATGAACGTACTGTGTCACTTTTAAAACTGCATGTTAGGTTTTCAGACATTAATTCGATGCCACAGGAGTGTGTACTTCTTTTAGACTCCAGCAGATCTTTGACAAATGGTGTGATTTGATTTTTTTTTCTTAATGGGTGCTTATCATAGTGTATATTTTGCTTTTTTTTCTCATAGTTAATCTCAAGGTCTCTGCTTCAGTAATGGATAGAACTGCATATCTGCCACTTTTAAGACAGATACCATGCCCAGTTTAACTGTTCCTGAGCTTAGCTCTGTTTTGTAGGAGTTGCTCTTAGGAAGTCAAATACCTACTTGAAGTTTGCATAGGTAATATTGGAGTATATTTTCTAGGCATAGTATATTAATTTGCTAAGTACAATATTTGTGATTGCTGTAGTTAAGTGAATGTCAAACTACCTTTCAGGACAAAATTGGGATGTGGTTTCTTTTATTATTCTAATTCGTGAGTTATAGAGAGAAGAGGGATAGACAGACTTTTAGATGGAGAAACACCTCCTTCAGGCACTGAAATCTTGCTGAATTTTCTGGTTTGAATTATATCAGCTGATCTAATGAACTATAATTTATGTGCAAACATCACTGGTCCTTTTCATCATGGCTACATCAGTGCCACAGTGCAACTGGTAACACCTAACCATATTGGAATAAAACATACTCCTTCAGTGTACAGGTGGGATTTTGTTTTGTTCCTTAATGCATCCATCATTCTGATATCAAACACTAATCTTGTTTTCATTATGATTCTTGCTTGGATTTCTGTGAGATTAAACTTGCTTATCTTTCTCCAAAAAATGCTTATGACGATGACTTACTAAGAATTGGAAGGTCAGTTACTTGATTTCTGTTATATCCTCAGGCTGGTTTTCCAGTGATGGCTCTTATGATCTGCTCTTGTCAACAGTCAGATGTCTGTAGTGTGTTCATGCATTCTGTATTTCATCTGTTCCTTTCTTCCTATGAGCATGCACTTGTAATTACACTAAAACACTTCTAATTTCTGAGATCTTTTACGAGCAGTTTATTTCTTGCTTTTAGCTAATGTGGTTGGAGAGGACATATGTTTCTTCCTTTCAAAATCCTTATTGGAGCCACCTTGTCAATATTTGTGAATATTCTAGTGATGTCATATTTTCATGGCTTTCAAGTTTTCATAGCTCCTTGAGAAAAGGAGCAGCTTTAAGGCAGTACTCTTTGCATCATGAATCTGTCTCTTTGAGTCTCTTAATTTCTCTTCATTTCCCTTCACTCAGAGCTATGATATAGGAGCGTTGCTGCTTCTTCCAGCATTTGGGTCTGATATATTTAGACTGAGGTAAAAAGTCTGGTTAACTGCATCTGGAGTGATTCTGAGGTTTTTTTCTTGCAGTTCCGAGATCTGGGAGTAGGATGTGGATGTACTTGGGTGGGACCTGCCTGTAGCAAGTATTCTTTATTTGCTTAACCTCTGTGCTTCACCTTGTACATCAAATGCTAATGCTAGCTAGTAAAGCTTTACTTGCTGTTTAGGAACCAATAACCTTAGTCTGCTCCTTTCGTATCTTATCAACAGCTCCCTCAAGGCTGCTGTCCTCTGACCTATCCAGATGTCTCTGAAATAGCCTCTCAGGAGTCTTGACATGGGAAATTTTGCTGAGGGAGACTAGGGAAAATGGATCTGTAACAAGAAAAATAACAGTAACTGTGGTTTGACACTGCTAACTTTTAGCTTATGTCACATGCTCTCTCCTGTTTTGTGTTGTAGGCCCTGGCATTTCTGTGCTAGCTGCAGCGCCATCTGTGCTGCAGCAGAACCGCCAAGTTCATCATGCATTGATCCCTCATGGAAGAAGCGGACGATCATCTGTTAGTGGCATTGTGGCCACTGTCTTTGGGGCTACAGGTTTCCTAGGACGATATGTTGTCAATCGTTTAGGTAATGTTCCCCAGGAGTACTAATTAAAAACAAAATAAATTAATAAAACTCTATTTTTAACTCACGTTGCAGGGTAATCTAGAAATCTGTGGCACTTTGGATCTTAAGAGTGTGATGCTTCTGTGGTGTTTGGTCTGTTAAAGTGTCAAGATACGGCAATTAGTAAAAACTGTTTTAATCTAGGAAAGCTAGAAGCTTTAGAAGACCGTTAACGTTGTTAAAATAAGTTATTCTCCTTCAAGTACTGTTTCTGAGTCAATTGTTTCTGAGGAGAGGTACAACACATATTTGACTTTTTCTGTTTTGGTCTTATCACAACATTCTGGGAATTCGGGATTCTTTGAAATTACCCTTTGGAATTCAAGTTTTAGATAACAATTCTTGCTTTTTTTCTTTCACCTTTCCTTACAACTTAGAAAACGCAAACACCCTTAGATGTGACACATTTTTAAGTATTGTAATATGTTCATAGCACATGCTGTGATTTTTGTTGTTGTTAACGAGCTTAATGCACGCTTCTGTATTTTGTCTTACAAGCCCAAGTACTCAAGTGTGTCCCTGCTTAAGAATTCCAGTGATGTAGGTTCAAACATTTACTTCTATTCTTCTTTTAGCTGTGCAGATAGCTAGTCAAGATATCTATGTTGTGTTTTACTGCCAGCGAAAAAAGGAAGTTTTGTATATTCAGAAGTTCATCTACTTAAAGTTATGCAGTAGTTTAGGATAAGTCAAACTTTGTTTTGTGAATGCTTAGGTCGCATTGGATCTCAAGTAATCATCCCCTATCGCTGTGATCAGTATGACCTCATGTATCTGCGGCCCATGGGTGACCTGGGGCAACTTCTCTTCTTGGTGAGTCTTTTGCTTTGGCTTTAGATCAAATACAATGCCATTGCTATAGAAGGAAGTCTGTTAATCATTCTCAAAGTCAGAACTCCAGCTATTGTTTAGCCTCTAAATGGAAATAGTGTGAAAGAGCTTTCTTTGGTTATGCCTATTTACACATTATCTCATCTTTTTCCCATTTGATGCTCTGGTTACAGGAGTGGGACTGTAAGGACAAAGACTCTATCCGAAGAGCCGTGGAACACAGCAATGTGGTCATTAATCTTATTGGAAAGGAATGGGAAACAAAGTAATTTTCCTTTTTTTTTTTTCCCCGCCCTATATAGATAGATTTACACCAGGTATTGGACATTGTTGCCACATTTTGCAGCATGTGTACAGTATGCCGTGACTCTGACATTATTCTTAGCTTCTATGGAAAGGCAAAACTGCAAATTTTTATATAAAAGTTCTTCCATTTCTTTAAATTACTAACTAAAGTCCTAGTTATGATCTGCTTTTGAAAAGTGCATTCTTTCTGTGATTTTCTAGCCTACAGCTTTTGTTCTGCCAGAGAGTTCTATGTGCTGTTTTCATACACCTTACAGACATTTAATGGGTGCCTTCCTATAGCAGACAGAGGCTCACTAGTTTCTGTCAGCTCGTATTTGCATTATTACAGAAGTGGACTTTCATCCTGTCACTTTGGCATAGTGAAGAATTGTAGCCTACTAGAATAAGCTGTGATCAAGCTTTTCCTATTCGCTGGCAAATGTTAATAAACAGGAATAGCTAATTGAGAGTCCCTAAGATTAATAACATAATTCCTTGCTAGAATTTTGGCACAAACACTATTAGCTACGTAAGCATTTTTTTGGAAATAATTTTTTAAAATAGTTCCTTTTTGAGATCCATAAAAAAATCTTGTATTTGTTTTAGGTTGAAAATACCTGTAATAGCCTCATGTGCATTTGGGTTTTTTCTTGTATGCGTGCAATTATATCCACTTTGTGTAAAGCCTTGTGCAGAACTGCCAGACAAAACCTCATTAGTTGTGTGATTTTTCCTTTATAGGGTACATAATTTTGCTGTTGTAGTAGACAGAAACAAATGCAGATATCAGTTTCATCTACATTTACAAGTCTAATGCCTTTGTTGCTCCTTTTTTTTTTTTTTGTGAAGTCATTTGATGTTATAATTGTAGAATTAATAGTCAAATTGTATTAATAAAATAGAATTAGTAGTCTCATAGTGTACAGTTATTTTTCTTAAAATATGCGCTTGCCAACAGACTCGCAGTTTCAGCTGTTTCTCATCTAGTCAAATATCATACATAATTCTGAGAGACACTGTGATTTTGCATTCAAGTTTGTAGAACTGTTTTGTTTTTCTGATAGTCACTTAGCTCCTTGTCCCACTGTTGGAGTCTATAACAAAGCTTATTTGGGGAGAAGCCCACCAAACCTAAATTAACTTAAGTCTTGTGTATCTGACAAGTTTTTTGGAACTTTTGGTATCTTCTTCTTTGAGATAAAGGTAAAAATGTACAAACCGGCTTGCCAAGATTGTTTGCAGTGTTGCTGAATTACAAATGTAAGGGTTCAAATGCTAATTGCTGTCAAAACAGGAGGCATTTCTTTGTAATGTGGAAGTGAGGAAAGAAAAGAAAGCATGTTCAGTTGGCCCAAGGACACTGTGGTAGCTATTTATCTTTTAGCTAAATATTTCTTGTGTACTGGCCCCTTTAAAATGTCTGGACTTGCGTAAAAAGTATGATTTATGTAAGGGAGGTTTTCTTTGTCATTGAAAGGGAATGTGGTGACAATAGCAAAAAGTTTCATTCTGGTTAAAAATCCTCCGAATTTGTCACTCTGGTCAGTTTCAATAGATTCAAAAGCAGAGGAATCTTTGTACATGTTAAAGGCTTTTGGATGTTCCAAACCTCATCACTGTATTGCACATATGTTCTTAAGTTATTTTATATATCTTGCTATCAGTGGTGGTGCTGGAACCCTGATACAAATTCTGTGCTCTGTTAAACAAAAGGTCAGACTAAACATTGTAATCATCCCAAAGTCTATGAAAAAAGGTAAGATTAGAAGTAGAGATCAGTCAAAAAAAGTAAAGTATGCCATTAAATACTTTCCTCCTTGCCTAGTATTAGTTTGCAGTCTCATCTGTGTATACTATGTTGTTTGAAAACTCCATAGTTACAGGAGGGATGTTGGTTGTTCTTGTATGTTTCTAAAGTCTATTTTTGTGTGTGGAACAGGAGTGATGGTTCCCAGGATCAGATTAGTTATTGAAGGGTCAAAAATAACTTTTTATTTTTAAGGCTTTCTTTAGACTCCAGTGGGATCTGAAAAGCTGTGGGAGTAGATAAGGACAGAGAGAGAGGCATTTGGACAAGATGTTTGTTACCCAAAGCAAATGGAAAAGATAGAACAGGGTGCTTACAAGGACAATATAAAGACACGAGAAGTTAATTCTCTTTCTTGCAGTCTTGGGATAGTTGGAAACAATTTTAGGATTGTTGCCAGCCTATAGTGTTAGTTCTGCTTAGAGACAGAGCTTCTGTATTGTTCTTGATCAGATGCCAAGCTAGATTATAGTTGAACCCCCCACTTTAGGCCCCTTGAATGCCATAAAGTTGGTGAAGTTGTTCTTTCTTCATGTTTCTCCTTGAAGTCCCTTACAGTTGCTATGAAATGGTTCTAACTGTTCTGTCAGTGTAAAACTTTCAATTTACATAAGCACCTGTGTATTCTGTGGTCTGACTTTGTCTAGTTCTGCAGTGCATCTGACCAAACTAAGGCTGCTAAGAACTTTTGAGCTCCTTTGTAGTGTAATTGAGTGCATCAGATCAAGTCAAATTTTGAACAGAGCAGGTGTAAAAAGACAGCTTTGCTTAGATTTCAAGATGCAGCACTTCTCTTTACTAAAAAAAAAAAAAAACAAACCTGCTTTCACTTGGAAAGAGTTTTCTGTTTGTTGCAATTCACTTGTCTCTAATTTTTTTACCTGAAGAGTCCCTCGTGAAAGGAAACTTCCTTAGAAACAATGAGCATCAAGATAGGTTTTTTGAAATATATTCAAGTAATACCTAACAATTATGATTAAAGTAAAATTTTGGTTTTGTCTTGATTTAGAAACTTCCGTTTTGAAGATGAATTTGTAAATATTCCTAGAACTATTGCACAGATAAGTAGGGAAGCTGGTGTGAAGACGTTTATTCATATCTCTCACCTGAATGCTAGCATGAAGAGTCCTTCCAAATACCTCAGGAATAAAGTAAGTCTGGAATCCTTTTGAATATATTTTCCAAAAGATGCCTTTTTTTTTTTTTTTTTTTTTTTTTCTGGTGGTGTCCCCTCCTGATCCACATCTGCTGGGTCTGTTCAAAGGAAATTGGGGTATGAATTTACTATGGAATGTTTTCTGCAGCTGAGGAATTTCTGAGTTACTGTGCTTATCGGAGCTAGAAATCCCCCTTAGTACTTCATGTACTTGGAAGGGAAATGGATCGTGTATTACTGAAAACCCTTTCTTCTATCCTTGAATATCTTTGCATCTAAAGTTGCCGTCATTAAGAAAGAGGAACTAGTTTGATGGTTTGGGATCTGATATCAGGCCTAAACATCTAAGGCTGGAATGACCTAGCGAAGTAAGTAGTTGATGCCAAAAAGAATGCTGCAAAGACAGATGGATATCATGATTTTAGTTTTGGTATCTTTTTTTTTTTTCTTATTAGGAAGTGTAATTTTTTATTACTGATTTTTCTTTTTTAATAGAGCTGTTGTCCCACATTTCTTATTTTGCTTAAGCTTATTGTATTCTGCCTTGTCTCCAATATAAACATTTTTAAAACCACAGTTAAAATTTGGTAGCTCTCAACATGTAACGACTCTATAGTTTAGGTAGGCCTTAGTGTATTTGCCAGACCTATTGGAAAGTAGATAGGTGCCACTGAAATTTCGTACTGTACTTAAGCAATTCTTGGAGTGTTCTTACAGTATAGTAGAGCTTATGTAAACCTTCTGTTTTCTTCTAAGCTCTGGTCTAATATAAGCAAGAGAAGTATTTAGGTTAGGCTTCTTCCTTTTTTAATTTAAATTTGTGTCACTTCACTAGTGAGGCTGTGTTATATTTCAAATACAAGAAATGATCTACAGGTTGATGGGACTTTTGGGGTGTTCTGTGAGACCTTTAGCGTAGCATCTCAAAGATCAAATGGCCAGATAAAAATAATTTTTGTGCTACTGATGGTATCATTTCTTTCAGTGCTGTAGTCAGGATGCATTATGTTCTGAAAAGGCATTCTTGTCTGTTCAGAATGGATCTAATAAATATGTTTATTTTAATTGCATGATAGGCTGTTGGAGAGAAAGCAGTGAGGGAAGAATTTCCAGATGCTATAATTTTGAAACCCTCCGAGATGTTTGGGAGAGAGGACCGATTTCTCAATCATTACGCAAGTATGTACTCTTGAAATCATAAAACCATGTACAATTTGTATACCTGCTTATAGAGTACAGAGGGAAAATGTGATTTCCTTTTGAGAAGCAGAGGGGTATGTTTTTATCAGAAATATACTGCATTTATTAGCTGAAGGTGTGTAATGGGAAGCATAATAAATTTTTATCTCATGACTGAATTCTTTCTGAATCTAGTTAGTCTTTGCTATTTGGTTGTTGGGTGGTTTTTCTTAGTTTTGTTTTCTATTTTTGGTCTCAGCTAAGATCTGGTCATCTTAACCCTCAAAATAGTTACCCCTAAAAGTAGTTTTTCAAGATGGTATAATGCTTAATGTAAAAATCAACCTGAGCTGTTCTTGGCTCTGATGTATCACCAACAAAATTGCTAGACAGGATAGAGTGGAATCTGCTTCTATCTTGCAAAGTTGAGATATGTCTGAATCACTGTAAGTAAACAGTAAATGCAACCTTCCCATTGTTGTTGAGAAAACTGTGTTGAAAACAGTGCTACTGGAATTGCATGGTAATTCTTCCCAATTTTATTTTTTTAAAACAGCTAAGTCAGTGTTCAGAATAGATGCACACACAGTGTAGTGCAAAATGTATTGGTTATTTACCTGAAAGGGTTCAGATTTTGTTCTCAAGTTATGTATGTGTCTTTCTGTCAGACATGCGCTGGTTTGGTGGTGTGCCTCTTATTTCTCTGGGAAAAAAAACAGTGAAGCAACCAGTATATGTAAGTTTTGAATAAACCAAAACAATCCCAAATATTTTGTGTGTGCATGTGTGTTGGGTTTTTTAACTTTTCCCCCTGTAAATCATTTCTGAAAGAGGAGTGTGTGCATGCATTTCTGTTTTCTATTGGTAATTGTCTGAATTTGTTTCTTACAGGTGGTTGATGTAGCAAAGGCAATTATTAACACAATTAAGGATCCTGATGCTAAAGGAAAAACATATGCCTTGGCTGGGTAGGCTACTTTTCTGATTCTAATTAACTGAAGTACTTCTTTTTGGTGTCATTTTTTGGCATGCTGCACAGTACATTTAATTTCTCCATCCATGCACACAGTTTGAGCTACAATAAATTCCACCTCCTTTTTGGGAGGAAAAATGACTCAAGCTGTTATTGTGAGTACTCTGAAAATCCTAGTTTGGGCCCCATTGCATTTAATGTTATGTACATGCACACGAAGAAATAGGCAGTCTTGGGAAACATGCTAGACAGCATGGATTTGGAGAAAATTATGCTAAAGCTGTGTGGAAGCCACCTGGAATTAGAACAGATAGAGACAGTGGATCTCTTGGAATATTTTTGTGTACACAAGCTCCAGGTCAGAATAGGTCATTAGCATTAAGAATAAACAACATGGCGGATGCCAAGGTAATGGGTCCATGTTTTGATGCTCTAACATAAGCACCGGGACTGGTCTTCATCTAACATATGTGGTAAAAGGAACATTAGCTTTATTGATATTCAGTTTTGCTAATTAGTCAAGGTATAAATGATGCTGAACTCTTTTTTTTTTTTCTATTGCGTGCGTATCTCTGTCTTCCCCCTCTTATACACTGAAAATGTGCCTAGTATCTGATTTTGCAAAAGGCTTATCTGAGATTGCGTTGTTTTTTCTGTTTGTTTTGTCACACTGTTGCAGTGACAGCTCTTTATTTCTGTAAAGCAGAGATCATTGCTGGTCTGTCTTTTTGCTCGTGTGATTTCACTTTCTTCAGTGCTGTCACTGAGCTGTTGGGGAAGATGTTATTCTGATAGCTATGCTAGGTGTGCTGTATGCTCTGGAAGAGGCAGCAAGCAGGTCTTTAAATTCTTTTGGATCGTGCTGAGGAACTTCTGCTTAGAAACTAGCAAAATAAGAGGAAGAAGCTACCAGTGGTCTGGAAGGGACTATTAATGGTAACAACAAGGTTAAGGAACTTGAGGTTGCTTTCAAATCACAGGGGTAATATGAAATGTCATGTTAAAGGACAGGTGGAAACAAGTGGAATGCTACAGCTGTTCAAACCTAATTTTTTATCAAAGAGAATACATACATAGGTGTCAGACACAACTAAGGCAAAACTGCAAACTGTGATGAAAATACTTATTTGAGTGACTATGATATCTCTTGGGGGCAACTTGAAGATGGGTCAATATGTATCCGGAGCCACCTGCCACAAAAGGAAGGAGAGGCTCTTGCTTTTAGGTTCATCATTATCTCGCAAAAGCAACTGCACCAACTGCAGGAGAAATTGAGAATTGCACACGAAACAAAACACTATTTGCAGCCAAGTGGGAGGGCAGTTGGCTAAACTTTGAATGTATTCTTGCAGTTTTCAAGTCTCATTTTTTGGCAATTTACTGAAGGCCAGGAGTTCAGTTACCAGGTTTCGAAGGCAGGAATTCAAACGAGGATGCCAGACTCTCACTGCAAGGAATACAGTTTCAGGCACATAATAGTGACTGAAAAAACTTTGGTCTAAACCAAAGATCCAAATCAGTGTTGGAAAACCAAAGGAACTCTGCAGCATAACCCTTGACTAAATCTGTATGTTCTGGGTTTTTTTTTCCTTCCTGCTATGTGGTGGAATAAGAGTTTTAAGTGTGGCAGCTAGTGGGTTTTTACCTGTTCCCCTCTTTCCTCTGTGGCATTGGCTTTGCTTCCTCCACTCATTAAATCTTCTGCCTTGAATGCTAATGCTCTCTAGAGCTTGTTGTCTGCTAGTACTGTGGTTAATGTAATGAAACTTCAATGTGAAGTTCTGTTCTTGGTGAAGTTGTATTGTTGATGTTTGCTAATTTGTAAAGGAACAAACAGTATTTATGTTTATTTTCACATTTTTTAAGTTTGGCTCTACTGTATATTCTTATATCTCAGGCAGTAATCCAGCCACCTGGATGAAGCTCGTACAAAGTTTCAAGCGTTGAATTCTTCTGAATTCTGCCAAATATGCTGAGCTACCTTTAAGTGTATCCATTAGAAAGCTTTTTCCTAATTTGCTTTTACAAACTAAAGTAGCAATAATTTGGGCTTCTGGTTTTTTTCAGTATTTATCAACAAATTTTGTTTGTGGTTATTAGTATTGCTGTTCTTTCTGAAGTACATGTCAATTTTCAGGCATGCAACCTCAGACCTTGATATCTCTGAGATCTTGGGTTTATCAAACTGTAATTCATGTTCTTTGCATCATAGTCTTGGATTTTTGGACTGTGTGAACTTTTGCATATGTAAGTCTTACTCTAGCATAGTCTTGCACTTGGGCCACAACAGCCCCATGCAACGCTGCAGGCTTGGGGAAGAGTGACGGGAAAGCTGCTTGGTGGAAAAGGACCTGGGAGTGCTGATTGATGGCCACTGAACATGAACCAGCTTGTGCCCCGGCAGCCAAGAAGGCCAGTGGCATTCTGGCCTGTATCAGCACTGGTGTGGCCAGCAGGGCCATGGGCAGTGAGCATCTCCCTGTACTGGGCACTGGTGAGGCCACACCTCGAATCCTGTGTTCTGTTCTGGGCCACTCACTACAAGAGACATTGAGGTGCTGGAGTGGCTCCAGAGAACAGCAGCAAAGCTGGTGAAGGGTCTGGAGCACAAGTCTGATGAAGAACAGCTGAGGGAACTGGGGTTGTTTTGTCTGGAGAAGAGAATGCTCAGGGAGGACCCTGTTGCTCTCCACAACTACCTGAAAGGTTGTAGTGAGGTGGGGGTTGGTCTCTTCTCCCAAGTAACAAGTGATAGGACAAAAGGTAACAGCCTCAAGCTGCACAAGGGGAGGTTTAGCTTGGATATTAGGAACAATTTCTTCATAGAGAGGGTGCTCAGGCATTGGAACAGGCTGCTGAGGGAGGTGGTGGAATCACCATCCCTGGAAGTGTTCACAAACCGTGTAGATGAGGCCCTCAGTGAAATGGTTTAGTGGTGGCCTTGACAGTACTGGGGTGATGGTTGGACTTGATATTAAAGGTCTTTTCCAACCTAGCTGATTCTACAATTCTCTTATTCTTAGTTTTGACTAAGAACACACTTTACTCAGTGTAACTGTGGTGGGTTAGCCTTGGCCAGCAGCCAGATGCCCACTCAGCTACTCACTCCTCCTCCTAAACAGCACAGTGGGGAAAAAACTGCATGAAAGATGTATGGGTTGAGATAAAGAAAGGAGGAGGTTGCTTACCACTTATGTCATGGGCCGAACACACTCAAGTTGAGAAAACTTAATTTTATCTACTGTCAATTTAAATAGATTTGAATAGTGTAAAATAAATAAATAATAATAAAAAAGACTAAACCAACACTACCTCCCTTCCTAGATCCTTTCCCCAGGCTAAACTTCAGTCCTTCACTCTTGAATCTTCTACCCCCTCTCCCTGTGGCATTTTTGTCCTTCGTTGAATACATTTTCCCAGAGGCGCCACTTCTTGTCTGAGGGGCTCAGCTGTGCCCTCTGGTGGGTCTGTTGGAGCTGGCTGTCCCCAGCATGGAGCAGCCCCAACCTCTCCACATAAGCTGCCCTTGCAGCTCCCCTTCCCAGTGCCTGCTGGGTACCAGCATTTCAGACCTAACCGATACCTCTTGTATGACATAGTAGAATACATAGAATCATAGAATGGTTTGGGTTAGAAAGGACCTTAAGATCATCTGGTTCCAACCCCCCTGCCATGGGCAGGGACACCACACCCTAGACCGTGTCACCCAGGGCTCTGTCCAACCTGGCCTTGAACACTGCCAGGGATGCGGCATTTACCACTTCCATGGGCAACCTGTTCCAGTGCCTCACCACCCTGACAGGGAAGAACTTCTTCCTTATATGTAACCTGAACTTCTGCTGTTTAAGTTTAAACTCATTGCTCCTTATCCTGTCACTACAGTCCCTGATGGAGTCCATCCCCAGCATCCTTGTCGGCTCCCTTCAGATAGTGAAGGCTGCTATGAGGTCTCCATGCAGCCTTTTCTTCTCCAGGCTGAGCAGCCCCAACTTTCTCAGCCTGTCTTCATACAGGAGGTGCTCGAGTCCCCTTATCATCTCTGTGGCCTCCTCTGGACTCGCTTCGACAGCTCCATCTCCTATACTGGGGACACCAGAACTGCACACAGTACTGCAAGTGGGGTCTCATGAGAGCAGAGTAGAGGGGCAGGATCACCTCCTTTGACCTCTGTGCAGTTTGCTTTCAAACCCAGTGATAAAACAATTTTGCAGTTTGTGACTTACACTGTTACCATTGCTGATGTCAGATTATATGTTTTTCTAACTTAATCGTTCTTTATTTCAAACAGTACAGAATCTGGAGAGCCAAAATCTGTCCTCCGCTTGTGAGGAAAATGACAAATCTGTCAAATCGTTTAGATTGAAGGAAACAGGCCCTTGGTAGGCTTGGGGGTGGAGGGCTTTAAAATTTTTGTCTGTTGCTGCAAGTATTCAAATACATCTCAATTGCCTATAATTTTTATTGCTTTTTCTTTAAGACCTAACCGGTATTTCCTGTACGACATGGTAGAATACATCTACGCAGTTTCCTTTCGGACCTTTATTCCATATCCGCTTCCACGTCCTCTCTACCAGTAAGTGGGACCCTTCTTTCTCTAAGAACTTGGGATCCACCAGGCACCATGGAAGCATAAATGACTGTTTCATTGGTTAATTAATATTGCCAGTTGTTATTTAACATGGTAGGATTGTAGAAACTGGCTTTCTCTAGATACTTGTTAGCTAGCTTTGAGTCTTCAGCTCTGGCACAGGCCTGTGTTTGATGAGCTAGTGTGTGAAAGGTGTACTTGTAATAAGCTTATTTATTCCAGAGTTATTGAATGGCTTTGCTGAGTCAACAAGTAGAAAAAGGTCCTAAGTTGGGACAACCAGTAGCAAACTAAACAAATTGATAGTAATACCATAGGGAAAATCTGTGTGTGTGTTACTGACCATAGGCCCTGACAGATTTTTCAGCAGCAGCTTAAGGTATTGCTCCTGTCAGCTGTTCTTCCAGTCTAGTGAGCATTGCTGCCCTGGAAGCAGAGTTGGGGTAAGGGTGGGTATGGATATTGATTGACCATCTAGTTCAGTCCTTTGTAGTGATTTGAGCCCAGGTTGGAGGTAAGTTTGTACTGAGATCTTGGCCTGGAAATTTGAGCAGTGCAGTTGTGAGCAAGCATTTCTTTGTCTGTTTGTCATATAAGGTCAGTAACATCTTTAGAAGATGGTAGTGAATTGGGAGATAAGAAGGGAAAGGTGTAGCATCACTTCAGTTGACTGCAGTGGATGGACTGTGAAGGCTGTGTTCACATGCACTGAGCTTCTTCTGCAGCTGTACATTTTGGCCTCAGAGGCCACATAGAAGCTTATTTGCTCGATTGCAGCTACTGAGCACATGAAGATGTGCAGTATAAATCAGCCTGGGTATAGTCCTTAAGGCATAATCATATACTTTTGAAGAGCTACCTCAGACAGTAAATGCCATTTCAGAAGTTGACTTCAGCATGGTCGAGATGTGTTAATATTTGGGGTGCTGGTCCTCCTTAGTTTTAGTACAATGCGAACTAATAAGCTAAAAAAGTCACCATCTAAAAAAGAACCCTCCTACCAGTCCACTAACAGGACTCATTCCTGTAATATAATTCATGTAACTGATGATGAATAATGCTAGAACATCTGAAACTGTTGTGTCTGATCTGAATTGGCTGTACAGGCATCAGCTCAGCGTGGCTAAGCTGACACAGAGCAGCTTATTAAAAAGTTACTGTTTAGGTGCTTATTAGTTTTATTCGCATTTGCTGAAGTTCATGTTAATGGGCTAAGCTAGGTAGTGTTTCGTATTTTTGAGAAAAGAGTGCATCTGAAAGCCTAGTTTTGTACAGTAGCTTAGTAACCCTAATCTGCCAGGAGACCACTTCAGAAAGAGATTCTGTCTCAAATGAATACTGTTGGTCCCAAGACACTGGGAAGGAGCTGTAGCATTATTTTACTTTCTCTGCCAAATTCTCTTTCTTTCAAGAGAAACTTAATTTCTCTAAACTGCAGATGTACTAATCCTCATCATTTTTAATAGATGCAGATTGCTCCTGATTCCATCATCTTGTTTGTGCGGCTGTTAACTTACTTAGTTGTCAGCAAGCATGTTTTCTCATGGAGGCATTGACTCAAACTTTGTGACTAGTTGGATTACTGCCTACACTACTAGGGAACAGAGTTTGGATGAAAGGCAGGGGCAAGACTGAACCCTCTGGTGTGTGGGGAATTGGATGTGGAGGTTTACTTTCCCTACCCAGTAGCACTCATTTTTACTTAAATATCTGCTCCTCCATTCCCTTCCAAAGGAAAAGGAGACTGAATAATTCAGTAGCAAACAGCTGAAGTTACCAGAAGCACAACTAAGAACTTGCTGGCTGGCATGTTCAGTACTCTAATGAATTAATAGCCTGTGAGAACAGCTACAGAATAAGCTCTTGCTCACAGTCTATTAAGTGTGAAATATTTTTACAAGTTCTTGTTTTCTTTTGTGCATCTGGATAATGACTGTGCTTGTGTAATACTCTTTCTAATGACAGTTTAATTGCAAGATTCTTTGAGATGAATCCGTTTGAACCATGGTTAACACGAGACAAAGTGGACCGGGTAAGTGTAGGACAATCCACAAATTCTTCTTGGAAGATGTTTTGTGTGTTTGTAATTTGCACTTGTAGTTTTGCATTCAAGGAGTGCTGAAATGTGTGTACATCATGTGGTGTTGAATTTCAGTTCAATGGCTAGAATTTGATTATAAAGACTTTCAGACTGTTTGGATATTATGAAATCTATGTATGAATATACTCCCCACTTTTATGTAGTGAGTTTATGTACCTCTAGATGCATTAAAATAATTTACACCATCCAGATAATGATGTTTTTAGCAAGCTGAATTGACAGTGCTGGATACAGCTCAAATTCTAGAGTGCATTTCTTGTGAACATGTTGCAGCTTTATGTTTATTCCTAACTTCTCGGAGTGTCTAGGTGGGAGTGGAGGAATAACTTGCAAAAAACAAATGCAAGTGAGGAAAAAGTAGGATTTAGCAAGTATTAATGTCAAAACTGTTGGCATATGTGTAAGTTAGCAAAGATAGTCATGTACTCTCACAGTGTCTAAGCTTGCTGCTCTCTGAAGGTTGCAAGTACTCTCCCAACTATTTTGCAGAGTTGGAACTCTAATGTCTTTGTTATGCTGCAGTATTAATAACTTATTTTGACCTGATTTTCCCCAAATTAATTTGAGATAGGGTACTACCATGAATCTTGGGGAACTGGGTCCTATACTTAGTGCTGCTTACTGAATAGCTATAAGCAGTTAATTCCTATGTTATATTTCTCCATCTGTGAAATAAACTGGTTTCCTATTCTGTTTGGAAATAATTGTGAAAAACTGTGGATAGTATGTGTAATAAAGGAGGTAAACTTACAGTCTAGTGCAATTTCCTGCCCCCCAAACCACTGACTCATCCTCCATACTTGAAAGAGTTGGCATCGTAGTTGTCTGTATTTACCCAGGGTGTAGATCTAACATCTCGTTCCTTCTAGCTGCCCTTGTAGTTTCTAGAGATATATTTCATCCAAATCATTAAAACTACCGCAGTTCAGCTATAGCATGGGTAGTGTAAGAGGTGGAGTTTCTCCATGTCTCTTCTGTGTCTTGATTGTTCCTCTTTCACAGCTTTTCATCCTTAAGTAATCTACACAAAATTAGATGTGGTTGACTTTTGAACACCTTTCAAGGAATAACAGCTTAAGAGAAATCCCCATTTTCTAATACATAGGTCATATGTGTTGTGAATATGGTAATGGACTTAAATATTTGTTCTGTACAGGACCCTGTTCTAAACCATGAACAGAAAAAAACAACCTACCAAAGGTGATAATTCAAAGTACGTTTTCTTGACAAAGCAGAATATATATAATTGCAGTTCAAATATGCACTTACAAGTTTGGCGTGATTCTGTGGTTGCAATGCAGTGATCTTCCTGATAGTGTGCACCTAATGGAAAGAAAATGAAGACACTTTCTGGATATCTCACTGCTATTTATTCTTGAATCTAAATCTGAAGCCTGAAAGACTTTTTGCCGGATGCGGAACATCTGTGTCTCCTGTCAAATTACATTTGGTACTCAATACCTTGTATAATTATGCCATAGTTCTGTAGGGCCACAATGAATCTTTTCGTATTTCCAGAGGAAGACACCGAGCCAAAATCAGTCAAGGAACTGGGACTGACACACAGTTGGCTGAGTCCACATTTGTGTTTGAATAGGTCATTAGATCTGTTACAATATGCAGCACTGTATTGTATTGCAGCGTTCTTTCTTGGGGGAAACATTCTTAAATCAGCAGCCTTAAAACTGTAGTAGAATCTCCAAAGAGCTGCCATTTGTAGAAAATTGTTTTGAGGCATACTAAAATGTTTCTAGTACTATGGATTTATACTACTTTGTTTCCATAAAAGAAAAAAGGTGACAGGTGTAAGTACACAATACTTTTTTTAGTGTGCCCATGATTGCATTGGGTGTAATGCTGTTCATTCCATCAAGTCAGTTACTTTTTTGTCTTCTTTCCTCCCTCCTCCCCCCCCTTTCTTCTTAAAGTTTCACACAACAGACATGAAATTTCCTGACCTTCCTGGTTTGGAAGACCTGGGTATTGTACCAACGCCTCTAGAACAAAAAGCCATTGAAGTTCTGCGCCGTCACCGCAGATTCCGCTGGTTGGACACTGAGCTAGAGGAAGCAAAACCAGCTAAGACCTGTTCAGTGTAACAGCTGATAAGGTGGTTTCTTGACACTTGTTAAACTGCCTTTGTATGACCCAATTTGTTTGGAGAACTATGTACATACTGAATAAAATACATTAATCATATAAACTATATTTCACTAGTGTTGTCTTTTCAATTATGGAAGTCTGTCATTGAAATGCAGTTTTTCTCTTTAAAAGGTCATGAAAATAAATTGCATATTGTTGCTTAGCTGCTGAACACTAAAATATTTTGAAGATTGAGACTAGAGGGAATGTGTCTTAACACTAGCCAGTTTCTCCTTTGGCTCTCAAAGTAAACATGTCACTCTTCTTCAGTAGGTGCTCAAGTGATTTGCAGAATGTTGTAGTTCAGGACTATGTCACCTAGAATATGGCCTTTCCAACAGGGATTGCTGGTACTGCCACCTGTTCAGTTTATGAGCTCTCAGATAAAGACCGGTTTTAAGTTCTTGAATCTACTGAGCTTTGTTTTCTGAACTGAGCACAACCATTGTAGAATATACCAACCAAAAAGGCAAAAGCTGTTTTTAAGGTCAAGAAGTGTCATCAGACATGTAAACAAGTTATTACGTGTCATTTGATCTCTAGTGATAATTATATGTGTTGCCTGTCATAGACATGAGAAAATGTAATTTCTTCCTTTTTTTTGTGAGGAAATCTGGTTTTTATATGCCTAAGTCTTTAATGTGCTGGGACATCATCTTTCTTTCGGTAAGAGAGTGAAGCATTGCTCTCTATTTTCAATCACTTAAGATCAAAGGAAGATCTCTGCCTGAATTTGATCAAATCTTGTGTTTCTATACCCAAAATGTTGCTGGAGTTGTTTTTCACATTCAAAGCATAGCTTTTCTAGTGGCTTAATTTGCACCACAGACTAAGATCTTAATTCAGGTAGGCATTAGAACATGCAGGTGATGAACACCCATGAAAAGTTTGCTTTATGCAGCCTGCTCCCTATCAGGTAGGAATACAGGTAAAACGGAGTGTTGCATTAGTGCTCAGCTGCCTCAAGTTTGGTTTTCCACAATATTTGGCTTTACACAGCATTTCTGCTTCCTACCTTGTAGAAACTGCAGTGTAGTTTCTCATTATTTATCCTTCCAATGCGATTTCTTTAGGGGTCTTGAATGTAATAATTAAATAAAATCACTTGTAATACAGTCTAGCAAAACTACTGTAGTACAGCTTCACCAGTGATTCTTATTCTACTTGTTTTATCAATGAGATCTTCCTTCTTATAGTTTCTCGGATTGCAGTAATTCTTCAGACAATCTACAATTTGTGAAGTACTGAAGGTCCTTAAATGTGTGGACTCGAGGTTTGTGCTGAAGACCCTTGGGTGTCAAGCAAAGTGTATGGAAGAGGGGAAAAGGGGGCTGTTGTTTTCCACCCTCCCCACAAGAGGTCACTGGTAGAGCAGAAAGTGGCAATGGTCTTTTAAGTGCAGTGGGTCCTGGGGCTTTTTGCAGCCTGTCCCCTGCTGAGGCTTTGCAATCTCTCATCTCTCTTTCTTGCCTGCTCGAAGACAGAAGACTGTCCAGTTCTTCAGGGCAGGCCCAAAATTGTATATTGGCAAACTTAGGTACAGTGGCATAATAATCCATGGCTTTAGTACCATCTCTGGCTGAAATAAAACCTGCTCTGGTCCTTTCCCAGCACATAGTATAATAATCTATTGCCCACCTTCAACCTGCTTTAGAGGGTCTTGTGAGAAAGAAGATCCTTGGCAGCATCTGTTTATGGAGCAGATGAAATTTTTGCATGGCTTCGTGAGTGTGCGTGTGCACTTAGGAGACAGATGGTTTAGGACCAATAAGGGCTGAAGAATTGGTGAAGGTCATGTTAGATATATATGTTTGTGTGTGTGTATATCTGTATATCAGCCTTCCAATATCTGAAGGGGGCCTGCAAGGATACAGGAGAGGGACTCTTCATCAGGGACTGTAGTGATAGGACAAGAGGTAATGGGTTCAAACTTGAACAGCGGAAGTTCAGGTTAGATATAAGGAAGTTCTTTACTGTGAGGGTGGTGAGGCACAATGGGTTGCCCAAAGAAGTGGTAAATGATGCATCCCTGGCAGTGTTCAAGGCCAGATTGGACAGAACCTTAGGAAACATGGTCGAGGGTGAGGTGTCCCTTCCTGTTACAGGGGGCTTGGAACTAGATGATTTTAAGATCCAACCCAAACCATTCTATGATTTTGTGTGTGCATCTACATATGTATGTATGTATGCACACCCCACCCAACCTTGGACAGTCTGATGGAAAGCAAAAAGGAAACCGTGCATAGGTGTCACTAAAACATCACTTCTCACTTCTAGCACTCAGCTAGCCTGAGAGGAAAAAGTGACACTTCTGCTCAGTGTAGTTAACTTCACTCATACACTGCCTTCAGATGCCAGTATATTGTGGCTGATGTGAAGAGAAATTGTAAGGAGTAGTAGAATATCATGAGATTGTTCTAATGGTAATGGTGGTCTTCATAGAAATGATAGAGTGCCTCTATATTTTGAGTTCCTCTGGGAAATATCACTAGCCTTTATCCTTTATTGGGAAAGTAACTGCAAGTGTGATTTTTCAGTATGGAGAAAGGTATGGAGGAAGGAGTTAGCAAAAGCAGGAAACTTAACCCACCTCACTTTTTGAGATTCCCCTGCATGTAGGACTGGAGGATACTTGCATTTTGGGAACTGCTTGTTTGGGTGGGAATAGTATCTGCATTTAAGGTGGAGAGGATTTGGACCTTATGTTTCTTCAAAGACTGTATGTATCCTGAGCAGTTAGGACTCTGGTTTGGACTTACTGCTAATTATGTGAATATTTATGATGAAATTATGATAACACTAAAATTATGCTTTTCATAGTATATCGCTCCAAGATCGAACAGGTGAGTTGCATACAATTAAGTCTTCCTGTCTGTATACTTCTTACTTGGAAGGCCTTAAAGCTTTCTTCAGATGGTTAATGATTGGCAACAATTATCCTGTAGTTACCTCTCCCTGCTGTTTTGTCTTCTTCTCTTCCCCCTGCCCTAAGTGATATGCAGGGTATGCATTACACGAAATGAGATCATAGGAGTGCTATATTTAAAGTCATTCAAAGTGTGGTGAGAACTCAGGAGTTATTAATGATGGTGTTAATGTAGCCTCTTTGAGGTATGGAGGCAGAAGGTGAAGTATGCTGATGAGATAGCAAAGGAAAGTTGGTGCAGAGCTGAGAATAGAGTGGCAGGGTGATGCTATAGCTTCCTTCTATCCTTCTAATGACTAGACATAGCCTGGGACTCACTCATCCTAATCCCCATTCTTTCTTGGAAAAGCTTGCAAGGGTGATAGCATCAAAATTTTTGTAGTAAACAAACAAGGCCTTTTGGAGAAAATTGTGAATGAAGCTCGTTATGGATTCCTGTGAATCTCCTACTTCTGCTTTCCTTTGTGCTTTCTTAGGCCTGTTTTGACACACATTTCCATTTTGCTTGTATGCGAATCAGCAACAGTAAGTCACAGCTGATCTACTTCCAAGGCTTTGGAGAGAGGTTTAATGTTAATGCACAAAGCTTGTTAGACTATGGATTGTTTGGGGGATTTTTTTGGAGGGTGTGAGGTGATAAAAACTAGAAGATGGGTCTCAGGATAGTAAAGGGTCACACTTTTTATGCAACCCAGGATACAGTAGGGCTTTTATACTATGGGGCTTTTCATGAAGCCCAGGAATGTGAACAGAATCATGGGCACCCAAATATTTCTGTTCCAGTTGAAAGGTGAAAACCTTTCATAAAAACAATTAAATAAATTTTTTTAATCAGCTGTGGTGAAAACTGTAGGGTTGGGAATAAGCTGGAAACCACATTGTTCAGTTTTTAGCTATGGAGAGCAACTCAATTAAGTTTGAGCAGTTTTCAGTTTGTGTTACTTTAAAACCTGGCTGTATAAATACGGATAATTATGAAATGCAAGATGAAAGAACCTCAATGTATGCAGAATATTTGGGGGATACATATGGCAATATCCTCAAATTTAATTACAAAATTAGTGAATCCTGGCAGTGTTCCATTTCTTTGTGTGCAGAACATCCATATATATTTCTTCCAACAGGAAAAAAGGATTCAGATTGAAGGGGTTTAAATGCTAATGTGGATTTAAATGCAGCTGCAGAGCCTTAAGGAGTACAACCCAAATACAGAGATGGTAACAGTGTGCACATCCACAGTGTGGTGATTGAGAGAGAAGGAACCACTGACAGTTTTGTCTGAAGGCTGTTTTTCCCTGTAATATGCAGGAGGAGTCAGGTTGTGCATTAATGACACTTGTAGATGTTTCTGAATCAGAAAGTTTGGCAAAGACCGGTGAGGATAAAGGCAAGTGAATGGACGTTGAAGATGTTATAAATGTGGACAGGAAAGAATAAAAATATGTCAGGAAAATATACAGGCCAGTGCATTTTCGGGTGGAAAATCACCAGGTATCAAGTGAGGGGGAGCTTCTTGGAAAGAAACATGCTGAACAACTCTCAGTGTTGTAGTGCATGGTACACACAGGACTGCTTCACAGTAGATGTTGGAAGCATGTCTTGAGATAGTCATGAAGGGCAGAATTCTGTTTATGGCAATGACCACTTAAAGTCAGTTCATGATCTTTTCTCCAGAGTTAACATATGTGAAACCTATGGGTTCAAATGGTTTCAGAACCAATAGAAATATAAAGTGGTTCACAGCATCCCTTCTTGGCTGATGCAGGATTTTTCCTTGGTGCGGACCATCTACTCCAGTTCCAACGCACTGTCTTTTCTTGTACTGGAAGGCAACTGATGCCCCTAGGAGCCTGCTCTGGGCAGTGCACCAGATATTCTGCAGCTTAGACAGTGTTTCCCCTCCCTCCCTTTCTTCAGTGTATCAAAGTGGTGTCTTAGCTATGACACACGACCAGTGAAGGATCATGCTCTGATCCTGAAAGTGAGTGGAGTGGTACAGCTCTCCTTCCTGTTCATGCCAGTATACCCAAATCATGCAGAAAGCATTCATATTAAAAAAGAAGTATTTTGTTGGTACTTTTAACCAAACACTGAATATTTTAAAAGTAGGTATTTTAAAATGCACAGTATTTAAATACTATTGTACTACACTTGTACTACTAAGGTACTCCTATTTAGAGTGCATATGCATAGTACAGTACTTGTGGTTTAACTCTGATGTGTACAGTACAAGGTGCTTTTTGCTCCCTCTGATTCTTTTTTCTTTCTCCTTAGTGGCTCTGAAATGGTCTGTGCAATTTTACCAGTATAGTATTTCAGCTGTGATCTGAAGAGTTTACAGTTGATGAACTTTCCTTGCTGCGTGTGATGGCATGCAAATCCTGAACTGCCCTACCTTTTCTTCCAAGCATTTCACTCTAGTGTAGTTAATTCATTTCCCGTTACACTGTTTACTGGATTTCATAATGCTATGTTCTTGCTAGCTTATTTTTTTTTTTTTTCCTAGCCTTGTTTCTGTCCAAAGGTCTTTTATTTTTTCCTGGATTTCCATAAAGTTTCAACAGAAGCATAATCTGTTTGTTTCATGAAAATACTTTTGTCTTCTCTTTGTAAGTGTTCATGAAGAAACTGAAATTATATCTTTTCACAGAATCATTAGGGTTGGAAGGGACCTCTGGAGATCATCTGGTCCGACCCCCTGCCAAAGCAGGGTCACTTACAGCGGGTTACACAGGAATGTGTCCAGACGGGTTTTGAATGTCTCCAGAGAGGGAGGCTCCACAACCTCCCTGGGCAGCATGTTCCAGTGCTCTGCACCCTCAATGTAAAGAAGTTCTTCCTCATGTTGAGGTGAAACTTCTTGTGTTTCAGTTTGTGGCCATTGCTCCTCGTCCTGTCGCTGGGCACCACTGAAAAGAGTCTGGCACCATCCTCCTGGCGCTCACCTTTGAGATACTGACCTGCACTAATGAGATCCCTGCTCAATCTGCTCTTCTCTAGGCTAAACAGGCTCAGCTCCTGCAGTCTCTCCTTGTAAGAGAGATGCTTCAGACCCCTGATCATCCCTGTGGCTACTGGACCCTCTCCAGCAGCTCCTTGTCTTTCTTGTACTGAGGAGCCCAGAACTGGACACAATACTCCAGATGTGGCCTCACCAGGGTCAGTAGAGGGAGAGGATCACCTCCCTTAACCTGCTGGCCACACTCCTCCCAGTGCACCCCAGGATACTACTGGCCCTCCTGGCTGCAAGGGCACACTGCTGGCTCATAGTCAACTTACCATCTACTGAGACTCCCAGGTCCTTCTCAGCTGAACGACTCTCTAGTAGGTTAGCCCTCAACCTGTAGTGGTACTTGGGGTTCTTCTTTCCTAGGTGCAGGACCCTACACTTGCCTTTGTTGAACCTCATCAGGTTTCTCCCCACCCAGTTCTCCAGCCTATCAAGGCCCCGCTGAATGGCAGCACAGCCTCCACTCAAAACAACCAACCCAGTACGTTGCTGTGATTCATCTTTACATTTCCACTTCCCTGTTCCTCCCTCTTCTCCCCACCGCCCAAAAGAAAATAAAAAAGGGTTCTGAAAGTCCAAAAGAAGCAGGAGTATCTTAGCACAGGTAAGCACACTTCTATCCATCAGGGGAAATAATCAGACCAGCTACCATTATTTATTTCCATTTGAAGGTCAGCTTTTTGGCATTTATGAATCAAACAATCTATTGGCATATCTATGGTGTGTCTTCTTGGAGCTGTCAAAAATCTAACTAAACCAAATTTTTCCTTTGCATATTTTTTTCCTTATTCGTTTGTATCATTTATGAAATAGAGGGCATCTAATTTTCTGGCTTGGCCAGTGTCATTGAGGAGAAGGAGGTACGGTGTTTTGTGGATGGAGTTACTTCCGTGCTCTCATGAAAGACGAATTGAAGGATTGTTTTTTGTCCTTGGAAGTAAGTGTAAACTAAGTAAAGTGTAAACTAAGCTGTTTCTGGAGTACTGTATTGGGTTTGTTTGGCAAGGTTTTGGTAGCATGTGGGCTGCTAGAAGCTTCCCCATGTCCAGTACAGCCAATGCCAGCTGGTTCCAAGACAGGCTCATGGCTGGCCAAGGCTAAGCCCATCAGCAATGGTGGTAGTGCATCTGGGATAACATAGTTAAGAAGGGGGAAAAAACCTCAGTGCAACAGCAGCTGGAAGAGAGGAGTGAGAACATGTGAGATAAGCAGCCTTATAAAACAAAGGCCAATGCAGAAGGAGGGGAGGAGGTGGCTCAGGAGCCAGAGTAGAAATTCCTCTGCAGCCCATGAAGGTCCATGGTGGAGCAGATACCCACCGGCAGCCCATGGAGGAGCCCACACTGGAGCAGGATGTGGACCTCTTGGAGCAAGTCCAGAGGAGGACCATGAAGGTGATCAGGGAGCTGGAGCACCTCTCCTATGAAGATAGGCTGAGAGAGCTGAGTTAAGCCTGGGGAAGAGAAGCTTCTGGGGAGACCTTAGAGCAGAAAGCTGGAGTGGGACTTTTTATAAGGGCATGTAGTAACAGGACAGAAGAGAGATTAAGATTGGATATTGGGAAGAAGTTTTTTACTGTGAGGGTGATGAAGCACTGGCACAGGTTGCCCAGAGAAGTCATAAATGCCACATCCCTGGAAGTGTTCAAGGCCAGGCTGGATGGGCCTTTGAGCAATCTGGTCTAGTGGAAGGTGTCCCTGTCCATGGCAGAAGATTGAAACTAGATGATCTTTAAGATCCCTTCCAACCCAAACCAGCCTGTGATTGTATGATTTTGGTAATAGGGGTGAGTGTTCCTTGCTTTAAAACTATTGAATTCACTCATCTCAGGATCATCCCTGAATCTGACTACTGCAAGCTGACTCTGCCTTTTGACTCTTTACTGTATAAAAATCTGCCAGGGGTGTTACAGAAGCAGGAAGGTTCTCCAAGCTTCCTTGGCCCGGAGTGGTTTGTAAACAGGAGCTTCAGTGAACGGTTGGAAGGATTCTCAATTAAAAAAATCTAGTTTCCTCTGGATTTGTATCTGGTTTCTCATGTCTAAAAGGGTATCAACACTTCATTTTGTCCCTGTTATAGCATTTGTGATGTCTGTCTGCCATTTAATTAACTGGTATGTGAGGCTTAAACTTATGCTGTAGTGTTTCTGCAAGTAGGTAAATACCAGGGTCTCTACTCTATGAAGTTGCCTACTGTCTTGAGCCAACAAGACGAAGACTTATTAGGGGGGGAGTGGATTAACAGGAACAGATACATGTTCTATAAATAGCATTTTCTTAGGAACTCCACCTCAAGCAGACACTGCTGTCACTTAAAGCTGAGGATGGTCCTGCATGTGGTGAGGCTGTCCTGGGCAAAGTACAGCTCCAGGAAAGTGTTAAAACAGAGCAGTAACTTAGCATGGTGATAACACTGAGTGAAAAAGAAAACAAAAGATGTTTGCCTGTTTCCTTGTGCCTTTATGATCCTTACCTGTTTATCATGTACATTCCTATACTTTATAGCCTTAAGTTGGTTTTGGATATGAAAGACAGTTTAAGCTATCAGTTTGTGATAAAATCTGGGTCACCAGTGCCTTTGCCAAGACTTGGTTTCACTCACTCTGGTCACTCCAGTTGCTGGCACCACAGGCACACAAGTTCATAGAACCATAGAATAGTTAGGGTTGGAAAGGACCTTAAGATCATCTAGTTCCAACCCCCCTGCCATGGGCAGGGACACCTCCCACTAAACCATGTCACCCAAGGCCTCATCCAACCTGGCCTTGAACACCGCCAGGGATGGAGCATTCACAACTTCCCTGGGCAACCCATTCCAGTGCCTCACCACCCTCACAGTAAAGAATTTCTTCCTTACATCCAATCTAAACTTCCCCTGTTTAAGTTTGAACCCGTTACCCCTTGTCCTGTCACTACAGTCCCTGATGAAGAGTCCCTCCCCAGCATCCCTGTAGGCTCCCTTCAGATACTGGAAGGCTGCTATGAGGTCTCCACACAGCCTTCTCTTCTCCAGGCTGAACAGCCCCAACTTTCTCAGCCTGTCTCCATATGGGAGGTGCTCCAGTCCCCTGATCATCCTCGTGGCCCTCCTCTGGACTTGTTCCAACAGTTCCATGTCCTTTTTATGTTGAGGACACCAGAACTGCACACAATACTCCAAGTGAGGTCTCACGAGAGCAGAGTAGAGGGGCAGGATCACCTCCTTCGACCTGCTGGTCACGCTCCTCTTGATGCAGCCCAGGATACGGTTGGCTTTCTGGGCTGCGAGCGCACACTGCAGCCGGCTCATGTTCATTTTCTCATTGACCAACACCCCCAAGTCCTTCTCTGCAGGGCTGCTCTGAATCTCTTCTCTGCCCAGCTTGTAGCCGTGCCTGGGATTGCTCCGACTCAGGTGTAGGACCTTGCACTTGGCATGGTTAAACTTCATAAGGTTGGCATCAGCCCACCTCACAAGCGTGTCAAGGTCCCTCTGGATGGCATCCCTTCCCTCCAGCGTATCAACTGAACCACACAGCTTGGTGTCATCGGCAAACTTGCTGAGGGCGCACTCAATCCCACTGTCCATGTCACCGACAAAGATGTTGAACAAGACCGGTCCCAACACCGATCCCTGAGGGACACCACTCGTTACTCGTTCCTCTGACATGTGATCTCCAGTTGCTGGCACTTAGACCTCCAAGCACACAAATGTGCACAGAATAGTCACTCAACCAGGAATATGCTTAGAAAGAGTTTAGTAAGAAGACAGGACAGATGAGGTGCAGGGCAGAGCCAGAGAAGCATACTGACCAGCCACTCTTCTATGTTTGCTCCTCCCCAAATCACCTTGTTCCCTTGTACAATCCTCAAATGCTCTTCCTAGTATGCCCATACCTCCTAAGAAGTAACTGATCTGTGACTCAGACAGCATCTGGACTTCAGGAAGCACTTACTGTGAGGGTGACTGTTCACTGGCCCAAGTTGCCCAGAGACATGGACTAGTCTCCATTCATGGGGATATTCAAAAGCCGTCTGGACATGGTCCTGGGCAGCCAGCTCTAGGTGTTCCTACTTGAGCAGGGGGGCTGGACCAGATGGCTTTCACAGATGCCTTCCAGCCTCAGCCTTTTTGTGATTCTGAGCAGGAGGGCTTGCCAGGTGAATAGTCACACTGCTTAGGAGCACTTGCAGCATTCAGGTCTTGGGAAGGTCTGTGAGGACAAAGAAATGCAAGAAAATGGCAAGGAGGGACATAGTTCCACATGTCCTGCCCTTTCTTGCTTGAGGAAGGATCTCGGTCTTGTTCCTTGATTTTTTAACACTCTTCCAACCCTCCCCCCTTCTTGTTCCATCAGCAATTAACATAGTAGAGGGATGTACTGGGTTTGTGTGGCAAGGTTTTGGCTCCAGGGGTGGCTTCTGTGAGAAGCTGCTAGAAGCTTCCCCCATCTGAGCCTGTCAGTGATGGTGGTGGCACCTCTGGCATGACGTATATAAGAAGAGGAAAAAGTAACTGCGCAAAAGCACTTGCAGCCAGAGAGAGGAGTGAGAATACATGGGAGAAGTAGCTCTGCAGATGCCAAGGTCCATGCAGGAAGAGAGGGAGGAGGTGCTCCAGGCTTCAGAGCAGAGATTACTCTGCAGCCTGTGGTGAAGACCATGGTGGAGCAGATGTCCCCCTGCAGGCTATGGATGTCCATGGTGGAGCAGTGGGAGACACTCAGAGAGGACTGCTGAGAAGGTGGCATAGGGCTGCCAATAGAAGTTTGGAAGGAGCTACTTCTGAAGGGACTGTGCTCCATGGGGTGCACATGCCAGGGCAGGGATGGCCCTGACAGAATTTGGCCAGCAGAGTATCCATACTAGGACAGCGATGCTGGGAAGTGTGAGGAAGCCTGGTATTTTTATGGAAAGGAAAGCTCTGTATGTCGGTAATTGCTGTGAGGGCTACCTCAAATTCACATACGTGTACTATGTGAATTTGCCAGGTAGAGCTGGCAGGGGTAGGTGGGCTGCAGGAGTGGCCTATGTGGCAGAGGGCCATTGAAGTGCCCTAAGTGCCCTATACCAGTTACAATTACTTACAGCCAGCTCAAAACCTGATGGAGAATCCATTTTAATGTATTTTCATGTTTTGCTTAGTTAGATTCACAATTCCCCAGCTGCTAATGACCAGGAAACTGAATTGGCTTGCTTTTTATTCCAGCTGTGTTCATGCTTACATGTGTTTTGTTGCACGGCAGGTTTTTTGACATCTACCCCACACTTCCTACAGTGTCACCCCAGGTTCTCACTCAGTTCACGTGACTCATTACACAAGCCAGTGGGAGCTGCGTATGTTCTCTGGCACCAATAACTTGCACAGATACATGTAAGTATGCAAGAGAAATCACCTGTAAGCTGTACCTTATCATCATCATTACTATGACTCATTAGACTGCTAATTACTCCATCAGAGCAGTCTTAGCTCTCAACCAAGTAGAGGCTATTTGAAGCAGTACGGTTGGAAAGAAGATTGAGTGGAGACCCAGAACCACAGGTAAACTCCAGCCAGCAGCACAACGCTGAGTTTCTTTAAATTCACAATGGCACCCTGGAAGAGATCGCGTAAGCTTGCACTGTTAATCGTGAACACATGGTTTGTGTGTTATCTTGTGCACTTACTGCAAGATCAAAGAAAGAGACAACCTGATTCCTTGGAAGTAAATCCTCAATCTCTGAAGCAAGAAAACGCCATCCTTCAGAGACTGGACCATTTGGACTGGAACATTCATAACCTCTGTAAGTAAAATGCCATGCTGTTTAACTTTCTGAGGACTAAGCATCTAGATTTCCTGAAGGACTGAATAATAGATAGCAGCAATAACCGCTGGGTTTCCCTGGACACTTTAGATCATTTGTTTGTTTTTTTTCTTGTAAGCTTGAAAAAGATCTGATAGCTTCTCTGCTTACACCCAAAACAATGAAATCTTGCACAGTCATCATGGTGTTTTTTTTGCATATTAGGCAGCTCCTGACCCTGAACTCTTTTAGAAGTGTTCAGCAATTGTACCAGCATACGAATCTCAGTGGTTATTATTCCTGTCATTACTTTGTTTGCCATCTCTTTTTGAGAGAAACTGGAAATGCCCCATTTCCTTGGCTTCTGCTGTGTGGGTGAGCAGAATGAGGAACTGTGAATCTTCATGTACCTTCAGCACAGACACAATGGGGTTGCTGTGGGGAAAAGACCTTGATGAACTCTGCATCACTGCTTGATTGGACTGTGTTCCCAAGCAGCATTACCTGAAATCTGCTGGCAGGACTGTTTCTGTCTTATCCCACCACAGTGAACATCCAGCTGCGTCTCAGCAGATGTGCTTGTGTATGAGCAGTGTTAATTTGGAAAGGGCCTTTTCATTCTCTAAATGGGGTTTGTGAATTTTGACTTTGTTCCCAGGTATCTGTTGTAGGTTGGACTTTTGGGAAGTGGGCACAATAGAGCCGTCTGCATAAGGGCTGAAGAATCCATCTCTCTTTTCCTTTGGACCCGCTTGATTTCCAATTTTTTTTCTGTTACTTGAATCTCATCACCTCATGGTAGCTGTAGGAGGCCTAAAGCAGCCAGAACCCTGCTGGCTGATACTGCTTTAACTGCCACATTGTCCAGATCTCTAGCATTACAGCTACATGCATGCTATGTAGAACAGAAAAAGAAACTTAGAATGTCTTGATCATCCAAGCTGGAAACCAGCTGTTTAAAATGCCACTTGCACCCTTGAATTTGGTGAGAAATTTTCCCTGTACATCTTGATCAGATTTAATATTCCCTATCCTAAGCATCAGTATCCCATAATGTCATTGTTATTGCTGCCAGTGTCTTCACTGGCACCTGTTCTCATGGGCATCGGTAGTGGGGCATATTTCTGTAGGTTATTTTAGAGCCATTTGAAAGAAAGCTGAAGCCTTCAATACTTAGTCATGGAACCACCTAGTAGTAGAGATTGGAAGGCACCTCTGGGGATGGTCTATTCTACTAATTCCTCTGGTTGAAGCATGAATATCTAGAGTAGGCTGTCCAGGGTATCGTCCAGCTGGGGTTTGGATATCTCCAGGGTGGGGACTTAATAACCTACCTGGAACAACCTGTTTCATTTTTTTTTGCCACACCAGCAGTTACGAAAAACCACAACACGAACCAAACACCCTTCGGAAGATATGGGGAGAACTGGCTACCCTGGATTTAGAGAAGGCTGAGGTTCTTAATGACTTCTTTGCCTCGGTCTTCACTGGCAAAGGCTCTGACTGCACCAAGTCTTCCAAGTCTTGGAAGGCAGACACAGGGACTGTGAGAATGAAGACCCTAGGCCCACTGTAGGAGAGGATCTGGTTCGAGACCATCTTAAAAACCTAAACGTACACAAGTCCATGGGACCTGACGAAATCCATCCGCGGGTCCTGAAGGAGCTGGCGAATGAAGTTGCTAAGCCACTGACCATCATATTTGAAAAATCATGGCAGTCAGGTGAAGTTCCCGATGACTGAAAAAAGGGAAATATAACCCCCATTTTCAAGAAGGGGGAAATGGATGACCCGGGGCATTACAGACCAGTCAGTCTCACCTCTGTACCTGGCAAAATCTTGGAGCAGATTCTCCTGGAAGGCATGCTAAGGCACATGAAAAACAGCAAGGTGGTTGGTGACAGCCAGCATGGCTTCACTAAGGGGAAATCCTGCCTGACCAATTTGGTGGCCTTCTATGATGGGGCTACGAAACTGATGGACAGGGGTAGAGCAGTTGATGTCATCTACCTGGACTTGTGCAATGCGTTTGACACTGTCCCACAGGACATCCTTGTCTCTAAATTGGAGAGACACCAATTTGATGGGTGGACCACTCAGTGGATAAAGAACTGGCTGGATGGCGGCACGCAAATAGTTGTGGTCAATGGCTTGATGTCCGGCCAGGAATGAGTGGTGTCCCTCAGGAATCAGTGTTGGGACCAGTCTTGTTCGACATCTTTGTTGGTGACATGGACAGTGGGATTGAGTGCGCCCTCAGCAAGTTTGCCGATGACACCAAGCTGTGTGGTTCAGTTGATACACCGGAGGGAAGGGATGCCATCCAGAGGGACATCGACACGCTTGTGAGGTGGGCTGATGCCAACCTTATGAAGTTTAACCATGCCAAGTGCAAGGTCCTACACCTGAGTCGGAGCAATCCCAGGCACAGCTACAAACTGGGCAAAGAAGAGATTCAGAGCAGCCCTGCGGAGAAGGACTTGGGGGTGTTGGTCAATGAGAAAATGAACATGAGCTGGCTTCAGTGTGCGCTCGCAGCCCAGAAAGCCAACCGTATCCTGGGCTGCATCAAGAGGAGCGTGACCAGCAGGTCGAAGGAGGTGATCCTGCCCCTCTACTCTGCTCTCGTGAGACCTCACTTGGAGTATTGTGTGCATTTCTGGTGTCCTCAACATAAAAAGGACATGGAACTGTTGGAACAAGTCCAGAGGAGGGCCACGAGGATGATCAGGGGACTGGAGCACCTCCTGCATGAAGACAGGCTGAGAAAGTTGGGGCTGTTCATCCTGGAGAAGAGAAGGCTGCATGGAGACCTCATAGCAGCCTTCCAGTATCTGAAGGGGGCCTACAAGGATGCTGGGGAGGGACTCTTCATCAAGGACTGGAGCGATAGGACAAGGGGTAACGGGTTCAAACTTAAACAGGGGAAGTTTAGATTGGATGTAAGGAAGAAATTCTTTACTGTGAGGGTGGTGAGGCACTGGAATGGGTTGCCCAGGGAGGCTGTGAATGCTCCATCCTTGGTGGTGTTCAAGGCCAGGTTGGATGAGGCCTTGGATGGCATGGTTTAGTGTGGGGTGTCCCTGCCCATTGCAGGGGGGCTGGGACTAGATGATCTTAAGGTCCTTTCCAACCCTAACTATTCTATGATTCTATGATTCTATGATTCTATAACTAACAACCACCACCCCCATCTTATGTTTAAATGGAATTCCCTGTATTTCAGTTTGAGACCCCGCCTCTTGTCCTTTCACAGGACACCAGGAAGAGACTCTTTGTTAGTGCCTTTCGTAAGATATTTATATTCATCAATAAGTCCCCTGCACCCCCAAAACTTCTCAGGCTTCTTAGCTTCCCCTTGCATTACAGGTAGCCCAGTCTCAAAATAAACTTAGTGGCATTTTGTAGGATTTGCTCTAGTATGTATGTCTAGGCAAGGTGGCAGAGTTGCTCTTTATGTGCGAGAGCATCTACAATGTATTGAGTTCTGTCCAGGGACAGATGACGAGCGAGTTGAGAGTCTGTGGGTGAGAATTAAGGGGCAGGCTGGCAGGGGTGATACTGTTGTGGGTGTCTGTTACAGGCCACCAGATCAGGGTGAGGAGGTTGACGAGGCCTTCTACAGGCAGCTGAGAGCGGCCTCACAGTCACAGGCCGTGGTTGTCGTGGGGGATTTTAACTTCCCTGATGTTTGCTGGAAGGACTACTCAGCAACCCAGCCACAGTCCAGGAGGTTCCTCCAGTGTATGGATAATAACTTCCTCATGCAAATGGTGGATGAGCCAACCAGGAGAGGAGCGCTGCTGGATCTCATCCTCACTAACAAGGAGGGTCTGGTCAAAGCAGTAAAGGTTGAGGGTTGCCCCGATTGTAGCGACCACGAAATGGTGGAGTTTAGGATCTCGTGCAGCATGAACAGAACAGCAAGCAGAATTGCAACCCTGTACTTCAGCAGGGCAAACTTTGGCCTTTTCAAACAATTGCTGGGGGAAATCCCATGGGCAAGGCTGTTCAAAGGTAAAGGGGCCCAAAATAGTTGGCTAGCATTCAAGGACTGCTTCTACCAAGCTCAAGATCAAAGCATCCCGACATGTAGGAAATCAAGGAAGGGAGCCAGGAAGACCCGCGTGGTTAGACAAGGAACTGCTGGGTAAGCTCAAATGGAAGAGGAGAGTTTGTAGATCATGGAAGGAGGGGCTGGCCACTTGGGAAGAATATAAGGCTGTTGTCAGAGGATGTAGGGAGGAAATTAGGAAAGCTAAGGCCTCCTTAGAATTAAACCTGGCGAGAGGGGTCAAGGACAGCAGAAAGAGTTTTTTCAAATATATATATACCAGAGGCAAGGTAGACCCACTGATGAACGGGGTGGGTGCCCTGGTGACAGAAGATACAGAGAAGGCAGAGTTGCTGAATGCCTTCTTTGTCTCTGTCTACTCTGCTGGAGGATGTCCTGAGGAGCCCCATACCCCTGAGGACCCAGAGGAAGTCGGGAGATTGGAGGAGTTTGCCTTAGTTGATGAAGACTGGGTTAGGGAGCAATTGAGCAATCTGGACATCCATAAATCCATGGGTCCCGATGGGATGCACCCCCGGGTACTGCGGGAGCTGGCTGAAGTCATTGCTGGACCACTCTCTATCATCTTTGCCAAGTCATGGGAAACGGGAGAGGTGCCTGAGGACTGGAGGAAAGCAAATGTCACTCCAGTCTTCAAAAAGGGCAAGAAGGAGGACCCGGGTAACTATAGACCGGTCAGCCTCACCTCCATCCCTGGAAAAGTGATGGAACACCTTATCCTTGATGCCATCTTAAGGCATGTCAAGGATAAGAGGGTTATGAGGGGCAGTCAACATGGCTTCACCAAGGGGAAGTCATGCTTGACCAACCTCATAGCTTTTTATGAAGACATAACAAGGTGGTTGGATTATGGCAGAGCAGTGGATGTGATCTACCTTGAGTTCAATAAAGCATTTGACACAGTCTCCCACAGCATCCTCACAGCTAAACTGAGGAAGTGTGGACTGGATGGTCGGGTGGTGAGGTGGACTGAGAACTGGCTGAAGGAGAGAAGCCAGAGAGTTGTGGTCACTGAGGCGGAGTCTAGTTGGAGGCCTGTATCTAGTGGGGTGCCTCAGGGGTCAGTGCTGGAGCCAGTATTATTCAATATCTTCATCAATGACCTGGATGAGGGAATTGAGTGTACTGTCAGCAAGTTTGCTGATGACACTAAGCTGGGAGGAGTGGTTGACACACCAGAAGGCTGTGCTGCCATCCAGCGAGACCTGGGCTGTATTAGAAGGGAGGTGATCAGTAGGTCAAGAGAGGTTCTCCTTCCTCTCTACTCTGCCCTGGTGAGACCACATCTGGAATATTGTGTCCAGTTCTGGGCCCCTCAGTTCAAGAAGGACAGGGACCTGCTGGAGAGAGTCCAGCGCAGAGCAACTAAGACGATTAAGGGAGTGGAGCATCTCCCTTATGAGGAAAGGCTGAGGGAGCTGGGTCTCTATAGTTTGGAGAAGAGGAGACTGCGGGGGGACCTTATTAGTGTATATAAATATATAAAGGGGGAGTGTCACGAGGATGGAGCCAGGCTCTTCTCGGTGACAACCAATGGTAAGACAAGGGGTAATGGGTACAAACTGGAACACAAGAGGTTCCACTTAAACTTGAGAAGAAACTTCTTCTCAGTGAGGGTGACAGAACACTGGAACAGGCTGCCCAGGGGGGTTGTGGAGTCTCCTTCTCTGGAGACATTCAAAACCCGCCTGGACACATTCCTGTGTAACCTCATCTAGGTGTTCCTGCTCTGGCAGGGGGATTGGACTAGATGATCTTTTGAGGTCCCTTCCAATTCCTGATGTTCTGTGATTCTATGATTCTGTGATGTCCATGTCTGTCTCGTACTGAGGAGCCCAGACATGGATATGGTACTCCAATATGTGGCCTCACCAGTGCTGAGTAAAGGGGAAGGACCCTTGGCCTGCTGGCAGTGCTCTTCCTAATTCAGCCCAGGGTACTGATGGCTCATGTTCAACTTAGTGTCCAGCAGGTCCTTTTCTGCAAAGTTGGTGATTGCTGGTCCATGGGGTTGTTCCTCCCCAGATGCATGGGACTTTGCATCTGCACATGTTGAACTTCATGAGGCTCCTGTTGGCCTATTCCTGCGGTCTCTTCAGGTCCCTCTGAATGGCAGCAGGACACTGGTGTATCAGCCACTCCTTGCAGTTTGGTATTCTGCACAGAATCAATGAGGGCGCACTCTGCCCCATTTTCAAGGCCATTAATGACCATATTAAAACAGTATTGGAACTAGTCTAGGCCCCTGGGGTGCAGCACTGGTGACTGGCCTCCATTCGGATTTTGTGCAGTTGCAACCTTCTGATCCTGGCAGTTCAATCCCCCTTGCTATCCACTTATCTAGCACTTACTTCCTTATCTTGTGAACGAGGATGTTTTGAGAAGCAGTATTGGGATCCTTACTTGAGCTTAAATAATGTCCGTTCCTCTCCCCTCATTCACCAGGACAGTAATTTCAGTGCAGAAAGCTTTGGCTCCCGCATGTTTTCTGTGCCTTTTTATATGGCACAGTCAAATATTGTGAACTTAACAAGACCTAAAGAGATTAGGATTTACCATTTTCAAAGCAGAAATTCAGTGCTACAAAGGGCTCTTTTATTGTGTTTACCTTCAAGAACAATCTCACATGGGCTCTCTGTGACTTTTCTTTGTGGCACAATATTGCGAACCTAAAAGAGCCCTGAGAGATTAGGGTTCATCCTGTTCATATATTTCCGATCATAAGTGAAAAGATTCCAGTAAGCTTACTAAAGGAGAGGGCAAAGCAGCTCATTTACTGCATTTACTTTCAAGATAAATGTGGTACCAACAACCTGACTTTGGTGGCAATCCTGCTGCGCATCATTAATACATTAATGTAACTCAAGCATAACATCATGGGAATGATTTGGGCCTGATTTAACAATTTGTGTGTTGCCTCCTAGATTTCTCCACTGATGCCAGTGCAGTGTCCCTTGCTCTGTGCTCTTGCAATTGAGGGCAGAATCTGATGCAGGGTGCTGTGAAATGTGATGTTTAAAAACTGTTCATGTGTCGGAGGGAGGGTCTGATCCTACTCTCATGTGAATAATTAGTTTAGCTGTAACTTTGTGCATCTCTTGACGTTACAAGTAGAATTTGGCTCAATTATGATGATTGAGAGTGTTCTCAACTGCTGTTATAATCAATCCTCTTTTATTTTCAATCAGCAAAATCAATGGAAGCATTCCGTGAAAATCTAAAACAAATAGAACATGATCTGAAGCTGCAAGATAACTCCAAGACTGAAGTCCGCAAAGCTGATAATGCAAAGGAGCAAAAGAAGGTTGCACACCATTTGCTGTACCCAGACTCAGTTTTGTTCAAACGCTGGGGTGCAGATTTAAGTGAAGAGGAGCAAACTGTTGCACAGAATCTCTTCTTAAATTATGGGTATAATGTTTATCTCAGTGATCAACTACCTCTGGATCGACCTATCAGAGACACCAGATCTCCCAGGTGCAGTATAAGCCGTGCCTACCTTCGCAAGGGAGACATGAAATTAAAGGGAAAGGGATCTAGATTGCTTTAGACTAAGTTAAAATCATTTGCTAACAGATCTCAATTTGTGCTCTGTTTGTTTAGGGTTTTTTTTTCAATCATTTTCTTCCAAATCTCACTCAGACTTTAATACTGCAAAGACTGTGAAAAGAAGTCAGAGTGTAGAGAAAACACATAAGGAAAAGAATGTAATGTTAACATTATAATTGATATAGGACTTCTAACTGTCAGTAAAGAGAGGAAAAACTGACCATAGAGTTCAGAAGATATGAGACCTTCTGGTCTGTTTACATTCTATTCAAGCCTGAAGGCAGAACATCTGAAGCATGCTTTTTCTTTTCTCTTACATTGTCTTTTATGTAAGCCTGTTAGATGCCACCCCAAGTGGTGTTTTTTAACCCCCTTGCCCTTATTTGGAAATTCCCCAAAATATAATCAATGAAGAAGGAAACCATTTTTTTGTAAAATGGTTTCATAAAATGGCTTTCATTGTAAAATTCTGTCCTTTTTAACGAAATGCTTGTTTTTCTTAGCTATGTTGCAGAAAGTAAGTGGGGAATACCTATACTGCTTATTTAAAGATGATTAGAAATCAATCAGGAGAGTTGGCTGGAACTTATTATTAGTCAGTGAGTTCAATGAAGGGTAACAGAAGATTCAGCACATGAGCTGGATGTCTGGCACTCTTATCTTTAGTACTGTAGGCACAGCCATAATGAACCAGTGACCTAGTGAGTTTTCTTTGTAGCCTCATTTTCTCATTCTGTTTCCTTCTTAAGTTATCAAAGAGTCTGAGGTTTAATTACACAGAAAATATAGTGGGGTAAACATCTAAAGGATTAAAATGTAGGTAAGCAGTCCTTTCCAACCCTAACCATTCTGTGATTCTAACTAGTTGGTTCTTGAAGCCAATAGATGATACATTTTTTTAAGCAGACCAGTGGTACTATGGAAGCTGGCGTAAGTAACCATTAAAAGCCTCATTAAGAACAAGCATCTCTTAAAAAAAAGCAAGCACTTTTTTTCCTATAAGGTACATGATTTATTGCAACAGATAATAGTAAGCTTTCCAGAAATTAACTACTGTAAACATGGAGGAATATCACACTTATACTACAAGCCTAAACCTTTGTACCTATAGTCACTGGTACTAATTCTGATAGAGTATTTCAGAAAAGGACTTGGGGGCCAGAGAGCGTTGCACACTGGGCATGGATTAACAGTGTCAAACTTGGAAAAGGGGAGTTGTCTTACTGGCAGCCCTCCAGAAGATGTAAAAAGGAGCTTTATGTGACTGGGTCCTCATCATCCTGCTCCAGGTGGCCCTGGTTCCAATTAGGGCAGGCAGTAATAAGTTGCCCTTGACTGTGTGTGTCTGTGGGGTAGTGTTGCAGAGGAGAAGGTCAAGGGAGAAGGGCCTTGTGCAGTAGTGAGCCAGCCTCTGATTGTTCTGAGGTAGCCCGAAGCTCAACAGTCTCAGCTCTGCTGGGGGATTGCTTTGGAGGCCTCTCTGGAGCAGCCACCATGGAGGTGGCTGGAAGAAGAAGCACATGATAAGTCTACATGGTCCCAAAGAATGGGTGCGCTGCCTGGTGCTCTTTTGCTTGGCATCATAAAGAAATACGAATAAATCATGAGGAGGTGTTTGCAGAGACCATGTTTTGCAGATACTCCCTCAGGCTTTTGTGCTAATGAGTAGGAAAGCTAGTGGAGAAATTCCAACAAAAATACATTCCACTTGTGCAAATGCTGACACTGTAGAGGTCTACCTGGAGCATGAGGCTGTCTTGCAGAGAGCTGCAGTATGTAGCTACACAACTTAAGCAGTCTAAGTATTTTCATGAACATGTTTCTAAGGGGAGGGAGTGATCACCCAGAGAATCCAGCTATGCTCTGTTGTCTGTTCTAGAGTTAGTGCTTAGCACCATGAGGAAAGCCCAGTCCTCACCATCTGCCCAGTGGCCAGGATGATAATTAGCAGAGCTGACAAACATCCCAAATATATGCTTAAAATAAATAAATGTATCTTTTGACAGTAAGCAAGAAGACCAGAAGTGTTCAAATAGCACAAAACAAGTTTGTATCAGTACGGGGAACAACTTATTCTGCGGTAGCATGAAGTTCCACAAGGAGTGGTTTGCTCTGTAAGAAGGGCTTTCGAAGCTCTTTCAAGCATTTCTAAAGAGATCCCTTGTACAAGGGAATCCTTCTCACAAGCATAACTAGTCCTACCTTGTTGTTCCTTATTGCACATACAGAGGGATAATTACCTAATTCGCTTTTGTTTGCTGTCAAGTTTGGTCATTGTGATTTCCTTTTGTAAATGCAAAATGCCAAATTTTATTCACATGTCCACTGCCTTGTAAGGTAATAATTGCTGGCTGAGTTAACTGTATTCTTCAGGTTCAATATTTTACAATTATTTTGGATTGAGAAACAGTAATTTTTCTTTTTAACAGAAATTTTAAATTCATCCTGGTGATTCATATACATACATCACACAACCCAAATGCATAATGAAACTTGGATTTGGGAATTCCTTTTTTTCCTTCGCACTTATGCTGATTTTCACTGTGTTTTAAGCCCAGCATCCCAATTCTCCTTTCCTGCAGCTGCCTTGCTTTCTGTCTTTCTTTAGAAACTGTGCTAAAGTCATTTGTCTTCTGTTACAGCTGTAAAATGAAAACATACCCGAAAGACCTTCCAACACTTAGCGTTGTACTTATATTTATGAACGAAGGACTGTCGATCATTTTACGTGCAATCACTAGTATAATTAACAGAACACCTGCTCATTTACTGAAAGAAATCATCCTGGTAGATGATTACAGTTCAAATGGTAAGTGACCCAGGGAAAGCAGGAGTCTTGCTAATTTATGCCACTATTGTGTGAAATGAATGTTGGTGGCCTTTTGGGTGCACACAGAGTAGACCTCTCAAAATTAAGAAGTAAATTAAGTGAATTTCCAAAATGATGCTAAGAGATCCTGACTTTCTGTTCCTTTTCTCTGGCACTATATTCTTCTTTGGTGAGGGAGATGGTATGCCTACATCTCTTACAGGAGCATTTCACATTTTCAGGGCTTGTATATTTTCTCTTTCCTTTCCACATGGTAGAAGATACATAGAGAAATTACTGCACTAAGACAAATAATTGGTTGCTGCTATGGCACACGTCTGAAGTCTCTATACACTCATATATATGTATACGGTTTAGAAGCCATATGATAGCGCTATATGTAAATGAAATACAGGAACTGCTGAAAGGAAGGAAACTGGTTGTTAAAATAAGCCTCTTGAATTCATAAGTACCTGAATAATTCTGTTTTATCGCAAACGGCAAATCAGGTTTCAGTCTGGATCTGAAAAATGTTAGAAAGGCATTGCCTACATAATCTTTTCCATTTCTTAATATTGATGAACTCTTTTACTTCTTTGGTTTTTTTTTTTTAATGACTAAAATTTGGGGGCTGGTTCTAGATGATCTGAAAGGACCTTTGGAAACACAAGTCAAATATTACAATGCAAAGCATTCAGAACTGCTGAAGATCATCAGACATCAGAAAAGACAAGGCCTAACACAAGCCCGGATTTCTGGCTGGGAGGCATCAACTGCAGATGTTGTTGCAATTTTGGATGCCCATATTGAGGTGAACATGGCATGGTAAGTCTATGAAGACTGGGGAGTTTCTGAAGTGGGGAGAGGGGGACAAGGAGTACAACTGTATTAACTGAGACAGGCATCCCACATATGGTTCTCCTTTTCTGGCTTGCATATGTTAATAAACAGCAACCAGTCATTTATTTCTGAGAGGAAAAGGGATACAATTGTTTGAAATATATAGCAAAGACAGGTAACAGAGTAAAGTTAGTAAAGAGGAAAGGAGAAATGCCTACCTTCTCTGTAGACTTATTACATTTCTAGGATAAAAGACTTTATGCAGTGAAATAAGATAAGAACAATGAAGGTCATTTAGTTCCACTGCGAGCAGCTTTGACCCTTTATAAGTAAATTAAACAGCCATAATGCCCAATGACTTGAAATTGGCTTGATTCTTATTCCAGCTTTTGCTATGCTTGTTTGCTCTTGCCTGTTGGTTTAATAGTGCACCATAGTTCTGTAGGACTCTATTTGCAAAGAGAGACAAAACAAGTGGCTGATGATGGATGTTTATATTTGGTTAGGTAGTGATGTCTATGGTGCTTTTTTGTGTGCAATCTCTACATTCTTTCCTCCTGGGTTGTTGAATTCACTGGGTGACTGTTGTCCATGTTTCACTTTCTGGGATCAAAATTCTTATCCCAGCCCTTTTGCAGGCCAAAATGGCTCTATGTGCTCCATATCTCTCTTTCAATAACACTGGCACTTCCTAGTTGTTACAACCTTAAAGGTAACGCTGAAGTCATGGCTTTCAGGACTCATTGGGTGTCCTGGGTTCAGCAGTAGCAGTCATTTTTCTCCTTCTTAGTAGCTGGTGCAGTGCTATGTGTTTGACTTTCAGCCTGGGAATAGTGCTGATAGCACCTATGTTTTTAGTTGTTGCCAAGTAATGTTTACGCCAACCAAGGTCTTTGAGTCTCATGCTCTGCTGGTGAGGAGGGGCACAAGAAGCCAGGAGAGAGCAAAGACAGGACACTTGACTCAAACTAGCCAAAGAGGTATTCCATAGCACAGCGCATCATGCCCAGTATGGAAACTGGGGGGAATTACCCAGAAGGCCAGATCGCTTGGGCTGGATATCGGGGGGTGGGTGGTGAGTGGTTGTATTTTCTTCCCTTGTTATTTCCCCTATTGTTATTATTACTGGTGGTGGTGGTAGTAGTAGTTTTGTATTATACCTTAGTTACTGGACTCTTCTTATCTCAACCCATGGGCTTAAACCACGACATCGGGATAGGTTGGGCTGTCAAGAATTATGTAAGGAGTACTGAGGTCAGTTCTATTAGGGCTAACAACAAGTGGGGTCCAGCAAAAAGACTCCCTCTGTCAGAATCCAATACTCTCTGACCAGGTTCTTTTATATATTCTATATGAGGAGAGTTTAATGTTTTAATACTAAATTTACTTATTTGAAGATACATGAGATTTTGGTTTAAAAAAGTGATACAGCAGTATACTGAAATCACAGCACAAGCACAATATAGCAATTGTAATATTCAATACAATGCTTTACAAATGAGATTTACATTACTACTCTTTATATGCTCACCATCGAAATGCTGGGCATCCCCAGTTGCTTGGAAAGAATACATGGGTTGAAGCCAACTCCAACACGTTGCTCTCTTTAATGTTCATTTTCCTGGATGTTCAGTTTTTATACACTGTGTTGGCTGAGCCACGTATACAGTTCTCCCATGTTGGTCTGTCTAACTTAGAAAGATAATACTTTCTATTGATTATTTTAGGAAGGTCACATACATAACCAGTAGACCCACTCAACTGATACTGCCATTTACCTGCAGCAAAGGCCCCCTTGGTGTTGGGATAAGTTTAGCTTCCTTTATGATAGCTGCGATCATTCCCTACATTCTCCTCTGAGCTTTATGAGCACATCATCCTTGCCTTTCTTCTCTGAGCCTTCTTCCACCATTGATCATAGGGGTCCACTGGTCGGTCACACCCTTTCCCTTCATACATCAAATGTGCCATCAAGGCACAGGGGAAAGATGGTGAATGATCAACCTGAGGACTTACAGCACCCCCTGGGGTATCTTTCCTTTCCTTTTCCCTTTTTGTCTCTTCATGGAGATATTGAGGACAGTTTGGAGCCTGAAGGAAGCAGGCCCAGTGTCGTGGTTTAAGCCCAGCTATGCAGCCTCTTTCTCACTCCCCCCCCCTTCCTCCCCCTGCTCCCGGAGGGATGGGGAGGAGAATCAAAAGAATGTAACTCCCATGAGTTGAGATAAGAGCAGTCCAGTAACTAAGGTATAACACAAACCACTACTGCTACCACCAACAATAAAAATGGTAAGGGAAATAACAAGGGAAGAGAATACAACCGCTCACCACCCACCGACCAATACCCAGCCTGACTGAGCAGCGATCTAACCCTTTCAGATAACTGCCCCCAGTTCTACATCCTGGGCATGATGTGCTGTGCTATGGAATACCTCTTTGGCTAGTCTGGGTCAGGTGTCCTGTCTCTGCTTCCTCCTGGCTTCCCCTCCTCCCTGACAAAGCATGAGACTCAGAAAGTCCTTGGTCAGACTAAGCATTACTTAGCAACAACTAAAAACATTGGTGTTATCGGCGCTGTTCCCAGGCTGAAAGTCAAAACCACAGCACTGCACCAGCTACTAAGAAGGAGAAAAATGACTGCTACTGCTGAACCCAGGACACCCAGGTAACAATAAACTCAGACATTTTAAAGTGAAATTTACTGTTGTTTTGATTAGTGACAGTTAAAATGCAGAAGCAGTCTAATAGAAGAGAGAATTGTGCTATGGCATTAACAATTTGGGCTATTAGTACTCCAAGACTGGCATATAACTTTTTGTAGAGGCTGCAGTAAATAGCTTACATAAAGTAGCTAACCCAGTTTTAGAAACAGGCTGTAAAGTTAGTACTGTTCATTAGATTTCCATTTTTTTCAAGCTGAATATACTCTGCTTGTTAATTTTGGTAGGGCTGAACCTATTCTGTCTCGACTAAAAGAAGATCGCACTATTATAATATCACCAGTATTTGACAATATTCGTTTTGATGACTTTGAGCTTCTTCAGTATTCAGTGGCTGCAGATGGATTTGACTGGGCACTCTGGTGCCTTTATGAACCTGTACCAGCTGAATGGTATGCTCTGAAAGATGAAACAGCTCCAGTCCAGTAAGTATGAATAGCATTTGAGAGAGTGAGCCAAGATACATGATACCAACGTAGAGCAAGCAGAGGGAAGAAGATTTTTCGTAGGTGGTGGGATAGATACCTGTGAAGCACATTATATCTTAATATTTGATTTGGAAATGTGGGCTCTTTAGCAGCCCTGAAAATCTCAGTACACCAGTTGCAGGATTGTTGAATCAGCCCTGAGCTGATTCTGCTGTCAGATTTTCAGGCAATCCCCAAGTCATTAATTCTTCTGTATTATGTTCCTTCGCTAGGAGTGTGGTAGCAATATTTATTGACTGTCCAAGATGAAGTGTAGCCCTTCTCCACACTTGCCCAACAATATGGAGTGAATCTCACAACTCATGTCTGATCTGTGAGGACTCAGATGGGTTCAAATTGTGCAGTTATTTCTTTGGAGATGTTGGAGTGACATATGATTGCAGTGATCTTGGGCAGCTTTTTTCAACCCTTACCACTTGTGTGTGTCACATAGAAGCAAGAAGAAAACATGAACACATACACCAGCTGTTACACCTAAAATTACCCCTTATTGCTAGGCTTAAGAGCCAATATATTTGCTTCTGTTACTGATACCTTCCTTAACTGCTCAGATTAGTTTATGTATCCAACACTGAATGGTTGCTGGTACTATGATACCAGCAGCCATCTCATGCTGAGTATATAAACCCATTTGCTTCCTTGTTCTACAAGGATGTCAGGTGTTGTTGACTGTCCCTCATCTGTTAACAGCCACTTAGCAAGCAATACTAAACCCCCCTATGAGATAAGGTATAGTAATCAGATTTGTGTAGCCCTGTCTTATTTTATTGCATTTATGTGTCAAGGTTTTGGTAGTGGAAAAGGCTAAAGGATTGATTTCTGTGAGAAGAGGTGAGGGGCTGCCCCCATGTTGAACACAGCCTGTTCCAGCTGGCTCCAAAACATACATCGTGCTGGCCAGAGCTTAGCCAATCAGCAGTGCTGGTGGTGCCTCTGCAATAATGTATGTAAAATGGAGTAAAAAATGCTGCACAGCAGCTGTGAGAGAGAGGAGTGAGGAAGAAATATGAGATAAACAAGTTGCCCTGCAAACACCAAGGTCAGCGAAGCAGGAAGTGGAAGAGACGCTCCAGGTGCTGGAGCAGTTTCCCTGCAGCCTGTGGGGAAAACCATGGTGAAACAGCTTGCATCCCTGCAACATGTGGAGGATTCACCCTAGGAAGGATCATGCTGGAGCAGGTATCCATAGGGCAGTTGTGAAGGACCCCACTGGAGCAGATATCCACATAGCAGTCCGTGGAGGACCCCGTCAGAGGAGATATTCATATGCTAGCCCATGGAGGACCCCACTGGAGCAGATATCCACACAGCAGCCCATGGAGGAACATGCTGAAGCAGATAAACAACACGGCAGCATGTGGAGGACCCCATGCCGGAGCAGGTGGATATGCCCTGAAGGAAGATGCTCTTTTCCTTCCATATGGAAAGCCCATGCTGGAGTAGGATCCTGGCAGGTACTGCCACCTGTGAGGAAGTGCTCAGGTGGGAACAGGTTTTCTGTCAAGAACTGCAGCCTGTGTGGGACCTGCGCTGGAATAGTCTTCTCCTGAGTAACTGTACCCTGCAGAAAAGGACCCAATCTGGAGCTCTTGAAGAACTACAGTCCATGAGAAGGACCCATGTTGGAGCAGCTCATGGAGGATTGTAGCCCAAGGGAGGACCCCACACTGTGGCAAAGGAAAAGTGTGAGGAGAAAAGAGTGGCAGTGATGAAGTGTTGTGAATTGACTAGAACCCCCATTTTTCATCCCCATGCACTGCTTGGGGTAGGGAGAGGAGGTAGAAGAACCAGGAGTGAAGCTGAACCTGGAAAGAAGGAAGGGTGGTGGGAAGGTGGTTTAGTTTTGGTTTTGTCTTTCTTACTATAGTCCTTTTTTTAATTGGCAATAAATTAAATTAGCATTCCCCAGGTTGAATCTATTTTGCTGGTGATGGTAACTGGTGAACAGCCTCGTTATCCGTATCTCAACCCATGAGCTATTTTATCTTATTATCGTCCCCTGTCATGCAGAGGAGAAATGGGAGAGCAGCTTCTTGGGCACCTGGTAGAAGCCAGCCAAGGTTAATCCACCACATTTATTTATATGAAGGGCTTTAAAAATTACTGTATAGATCTGAGGAGGAAAGGCACTGAGAAAACATTTGAAGATCATGTCCTGCGTTTGTCAGATAAGGTGGCAGATTTCTTCATTCGTATACTACGACACTTGAGAGCAAAGCATTGGAGATAAGGCTGCTCAGATACCTATAGAAAGAACTATGGGTGAAATTGGCACACTTCTCTCTCTGCTATAAACATATAGTAAGCATTAATCATTCAGGCAGGAGAATGGAATAAAAGCAAGCCAAATTGTAGGTTAAGGAATGTTTCATGGGGGATGTCCACAGTTCTTGGACCAGAGAAAATGGAAATGGGTTTGGTCATAGAGAATGGAGATATCAAAAGAGTACCAAATCCCCTTTCAGTCCTCTTTCACCCCCATGTAGGATGGATTCATCTACAGGGTAATTGGTACTGCCAATCATCTCATCGGTCTTTCAAAACTTCAGTTGACAGTGATTCCACAGTCCCCCTTTGCAATGGGCTTTAGTGTTTAAGTTTCCTTAATGTTAGGTAAAATTCCATAATGTCCAACCCAATTCTTCTGTGCAACTGTTTGTTCTGATTTCTTTCTTCTTGTTTTAAATACGTTAAAACTGTTGTGACATCACTCGAAATAGATCTAATTCTTTAAAAGATACTATATCATGCTTTTTAGACCATTGATCAAGTTTATTTGCTGTCTTCAGGACTCTTTAATGTTGATCCTGAAACATGTTGCTCTGAAATAAATCTGTTGCTCCTTCTTGGATACAGCTAGAATCCTTCTGGAAGTTCAAGCTGTGATTGATGGCTAACTGACTTTATTTCCATAATTATTACTTCTTTCTTATTTTGCTTGTTTGGTTCTCCAGAAGCCCATCTATAATGGGGATTATTGCTGCAGATAGGAAATTTTTGGGTGAGATTGGTGTACTGGACAGTGGAATGCACATATATGGAGGAGAAAATGTGGAACTTGGCCTGAGGGTAAGCCTAGTTTTTCATCTTTTTTAGAAAGACAGTGACAATTAGTATGCAATTTTTTTTTGAAAGCATGCAGGTCACTGGCTATTGTCCAAAGCATGGGTTAGTATTTCAGAACAATTCGGTTTTATTTTGGGTACTAAATGGAAGTGATAGATTTCCAAAAGCATCAGCAGGCATTTGTTGATATTTCTCAAAGATTTTGACTCCTAACACAAGATCCTAATTCAGTGAGGGAATGCTGAATCTTTCAAGATGTGGTTCTTTCAGAAATTTATTTTCTCTTTGCTCAGTGGAAGAATAAGATAAGATCAAGTTAAATTAAGTATTAGGGGAAAAAACCCCAAAACATCCCCCTCAAAAAAATCCAAACCAGAAATAGGTCTATCTGCCCTTGAAAGTAGTGTTTTCTTCAAATTTGGGTGTCTTCAAATCAAGAATGGAGGCTTCCCTCCAGTCCCCCTGAATAATTTCATTTGGAGTGTCTTTAGTTATTAGGGAACAAATAAAAGCACTAAAAGTTCTATTGATGAGTATTTTTTAAAAGTATTGGTGGCTGGAGATATTCTGGAAGACCTGAGAAGAAAAAAAATGAACATAATGCTTATCCCTATAAAGAAGAGAAAAGATGATAGGACATGAGATTTATAAACCTTTTAGCAAGACTTACATGTCTAGGAAAAAAGGGTTTGATTATTCTCTTTGTTAAGTATGAAAAAAAGGGGGCTTTGAAAGAAGTCAGTAACCAGTTTCAAAACAAACATGAGAATGAGGTACTTAATTCTTCCAGTAGCAGACCAGTCCAATGGACCAGGAACAGAGCTCCTTCCAAAGGATATTGCGGGTCTTAAAAACTTGCAGTCATTTGTGGGGAGGCTGAACAGTTATGGAAGAAAAACCTACTCAGAGTTACTAAACAAAAAAAAGAATAATGGGAATATGCACAAAATCCCCTCACCTGAAAATAACTGGGGGCTGTGAGAGGTAACACACATACTTGTATCATTCTCAGCCTTCCCTAGAAATAAGTTTGCAGTCACTGTGGGATACAGAATACTAGGCTAGATGGACCTTTGTGCTTTTGGAGCTTCTGTACTTTTGAAGCACTGGTTTTGTCCTGCCTGGGCATCTCTTTGAATTCCATGAAGACATTTTCCAGGAATCCACTGGATTTTTTTCTTACTCTTGAATCGTTCCTAGTGTGTCAGATTTTGCAGGACCAGTTTTGCTCTTGGCTAATTCTGGGCAATGTCACTACTTCTGAAGGATTCAGGCTCATAGCCGCTACACTATTTAGCAGTCTAGCTTCTAGTGAGATCACTTGGAGGTATGAAACAGTTTGCCTTAGTGCATCTATGCCAACTGACTAAAATCCCTTGTCACAGGAAATTGATGAGTAGTTTTGTAAATGGTAATGGCAAAGAAAAAGAAAGAACATGCCTTTACTCTCCTGGACCTCTGATAGGGCTACCCATAGTAGAAATGAAGGGTATTGGAAAATTCATTTCACTCACTCTAGCCAGGAAATAGAGTTTTGAATGTTGAGGGCATGTCAGTTTATTTGATGAAAGAGTGAGGGGAGCAGAAATGGAAGCACTTTCTGGGGAGAGGCTTTTTAGCAAGGCCTGTTGCTGTAGGATGAGAGGCGATGGTTTTAAAGAAAGAGTGATGGCATTTTTCAAGAGAGATTCAGGCTGGATGTGAGGAAAACAATTTTTACAGTGAAGGTGGTAAAATCCTGGCACAGGTTGCCCAGAGAGGTGGTGATTGCGTCATCCCTGAGACATTCAAGGCCAGGCTGGATGTGATTCTGAGCAACCTGATCTAAATGAAGATGTCCTTGCTCATTGCAGGGGAATTGGACTAGATGACCTTTGAAGGTCCCTTCCAACCCGAAGTATTCTATGATTCTTTGATTCTGAAAAGTGCAAAGGATAGGCAACTTTACCTCAAATTCTCTCTTCTTGACCTAGGCCTGGCAGTGTGGAGGTAAAGTAGAAGTGCTGCCCTGTTCAAGAATTGCTCATTTGGAAAGAGCTCACAAGCCTTACTTGCCAGACTTGAGCATTGCAGTAAAACGCAATGCCTTGCGGGTAGCGGAAGTGTGGATGGATGATTACAAGTACATGGTCTACTTTGCATGGAATCTTCCAATTGAGGTAACAGCATTTCTCTGTTTTTCAAATTGGAATCCAGAGTCTAAAAATGGTTAAATAAGAGCATGTGAAAAAAAAAATTAATATTGATATATTAATAATTGTTGAAATAGTTGGCATCCAAAAGGCATGATCATAGACATGTTCCACTTAGGCTCAAAGCAAGAGCTGATGCCTAGCTTAGAATGAAATTGTTTAACATATATTTTAACTTCTTTAGGGAATGTAGGGAATATTTTACCTGAAATATTATTAATTTTACATGAAAGAGCATGTCTCTAGTGATGGGTGTCCCTGGATATCTTTTAAATGAGCAAATTTGAACTTTAAATAGAGAATTCAATTATTCTTCATCACATAACTGATTACTTTTATTAAGTGAGTTCTCCTCTTTGCAGCCCAAAGTTCTGCTTTTGTTTTCCTGGAAGAAAAAGGGGAAAGTTTTATAGCACCCTTGGAAAGCTGAAATATGGTAATACCAGGAAATTAAAATAATAATAATGCACTAAATTACAGTTGTTTGGGGTTTTTTGTCCTTTTGATTAACTCTGGTACTTCTCAAAACAGTTTTAACTTTTGTCCTGAGCAAACTGTTGAAGATACTGGAAATGTCAAGACCAGGTCTTTTGAGTATTGATAACTTCGGTTAATAAAAAAATCCCCATGAATTTTCCCAGCCTGCACTTCAGTGGGTTTATGAATCTTTAAAAAAGGAATCGACTCCCACCTCCTTATGTTTTCTTGAATAGATATTAAAGAAGCAAATTAAAATATATAGTGATATAGCATAAATTAAAACTTATTTAATTAATTTCTACCATAAATATTTGGATTTTTTCACCTGAAAATGTCAGTCATCAAAAAGTGGTTCAAGTCTACTTGAAATTCCTAACCTAACTTATCTAGGCCACAGGCTGCATTTTACACAAATGCTTAAAGACAGGGTATAAGTTCCTGTTGGACTGATCTATACCAAACTTCCCTGCTGGAACTTTCCACTTTGTATAAGAATTTACACAGTTTTGTAAACAATAGTTTGGATCTTGACTGCTCCCATATGAGATGAGTATCACAGTCAAGAGATTATTGATCGTATTAAAGTTGTTAACAAGCTCTGTCTTATTTTTCACTTTGAGCTAGGTTTTGTTTTTTTTGGTATGAAATAAAGAAAATACTTCCTAGTCAAATCTAGCTCTGATAGTCTTTATATTTATGAAATTATAATGTTAATTTTTCACTAATTGATTGGCATTTATAGGCAAAGCATGTTCTGAAATTCTGAAGTTTAAATAAATACACATTTTTTTACAAATGAAATTTTAGCTATAGTTTTAATGTTATAAATAGACAATATGGAGAAATAAATTTGTATTTTCCCTAGTTTCCCAGGCCACCCTAATGTCCTGAAATTAAACACGGTGTTCTTGCAGAATCCTGGAATAGACTTTGGAGATGTTTCTTCCAGAAAAGACCTAAGGAAAAAACTGAATTGTAAAGGTTTTGACTGGTACATAAAGAATATTTACCCTAATTTAATATTTCTTCCCAACATTGTTGGTTATGGAACAGTAAGTATGGAGTCTATTTATTTGAAATATAGAACAAATCATTAGCTCTACTGGTAGGAAGAGTTGTGAACACTGTTTTGCTGGTTATGTTTTCCTAGAAACTTTAAAAATACTTTGATTTTTTTTTTTTTTTTTTTGCACTAAAGCTTTCTAAATTCTTTTTCATATTAGTTGTTGGTCTAGAATTTCTAAACGGTGTTTATCATGTGTGTGCTGATGAGAGCACAACAGTAGTTTGGGAAAGTGCTTAATGTGTGGTTTTCGACTGTGTACAGCACTCTTCTATTGACCAACAAGAATGGATCAATATCTTCTTGCAAGAACCTGAATTTTTCAACGGAGTAGTATGGATTCTTTTCTGCAGAGATTACCAGGATAATCTGGAAAGCATGCACATATGAATCAAGATAGCATTTTCTATACCCAAGCTTGCATGCATTGCTAGAGCTGGGCAGTGGTACTTACCTGTCTGGAGCTGCTTGGTGACTTCTGACATGGTGCTACATGGCACAATGTTGATGAGTCTTTGAAGGACCTTACGGTTGCTTTTTTTTTTTGTTTTCATTACAGTGTGTTATTTCTATAGATGTAATCTGAGATTTATTTTCTAAACCCATATTGTATCTTCCACTTCAGGATTCAGTGCAGAGCTCTAAATAAAGTAGCCTTGCTCTCAGGACAGTTTCTAAAGTCACTGGTGAGGAGTTGCAAACAGGATTGCTGTTCCTCACAGTAAATTTCCTGGTTTATTCTGCAGATGAAAAACACATTGAAAGAAGACATCTGTATTGATCAAGGCCCTGTCCCTGGAAACACACCAATTATGTATCCCTGTCATGCATACTCACCACAGGTAATACAAGCAACTGACCAGATCTTCACATAAAAGCCGTTGCTAACTGTTCCTTTCAAGCCTCCACGGGGCCATGCAATCAGCACTTCAAAGCTATTATCTCTGTGCTATCTAAAGTGAAATATTAACCTTTATTTCATTAAATTGTGCTACCCAATGTAACTGGAAGCAGAGCAGGTTCCCATGGAAATCTATGTGCATTAAACTAAGGCTTTTGGTTTAGCCTTGTCAAAAAACTGTGAGACCTCATGTTGGTACTGATTGATCTAGTTGATTAACAGAAGATCACTGGGATAAAATGGGAGAGAGGCGGATCTCTTCCTCACACCACCCTGTGGGTGCCCTCAGAAGGAGGGAAGCTAAGGGTTACCATTCAATCGTAAGCATCTTGATTTTGTTTTTCATTGGAAAGAAGAAGGATTTTGTATAGGGTCAAATTCATCCTGGTTTAATTACTGAGAGCTCAATGAATGCTGGTGCTGTACAGCTGATACTTCTCAATATCAGTTATGGAACTGTCTGCTATCACCTGCTTATGAGATTTCCCTTGTATCCTAATGTACTGACAGCAATGTCACCTTCCCTTTCAGCACATCTTTTATCACAGCACTGGAGAAATGTACGTAGGAGGTTTACAAGCCCGACGGAATACAGGCGATAGATGCCTAACAGACCCTGGGAATGGGGACCTGCCTGTTTTAGAGAAATGTGACATAGCTCTGAATAAAAGTCTGAACTTGCACTGGGATTTTAGTCAGGTAGGTGGATTTCTGTATCCCCTCTTTTCAATCAGCTCTCCCATTATAATGAATCTTTGGACTCTTCCTTGCAAAGCAAATTTGTTTCTGAATAACTTTCCATTAATTTTCAGGTCTTGCAGGTGCCACTGCAAGAGCTGTGGTGAAGATGGCTGAGTCTTCAGGGGTGTGTGGTTTTAAAAACAAGGGGATAGTCACAGAGCTGAAACTGAGTTACCAGAATTTAACCAGTTTCCATTTGTGCAGGATTTATGCCAACTGATGCTGACATGCTTAAGATCCCAAGTGATACTTTCAGTGCCTCTGAATACAGAATATGATAATACCAGCTTAGTCAGCTAGTCAAAGACAGCTACTGTCGTGCTGCTGGGGCAGGATAAACAGGCAGCAGTGATAACAATGGAAGGAGAGGTGGGAAAGCAAGCCATGCAGCTCCTCCCCTCTCAGGCAGTCCAAACCTTATTAGCTTTATGTAATTAATAATTAATTAGTTTTACACACAATATATGGGCCTGTTCATTGCATCTCTCAGTGAAAACCTAAGCAGGAGACAAATCTTGTGAGCAAATGGTAGAGAATATTGGAGTTGAATTTGTGAAAGATAAAGGTTTCAGTGACCCAAATAGGATAGACCTACATAGTCTCCAGAAATTCTGCTGACATGGGCTTTATCTTTAGTCTGGTCTGTAATCATGAAACTTAGAAAAAGGTGCATATATATTTTCTGGAGGGTTTAGACCCACCTTAAAAATAAATCTTCAGTTCCTTGTATGCATCAAGAATTATTATATTGAAAGAACTGGCTGCCTGAAGGAGCCAGCTAACATCCTGTTTGCTCTGGAGCACAGCCCCTTAGAAAAAGCCTTATTTCTGGTGTGATGAGTTGACTTAATTACACTCCACCTCATTCACAGTAATGGGTATTGAAATATTGACTTAGGGATAAGATATTAATATTTTTACCTGTTATTAGCTCTCTTCTTTCAAAGTGGGATAGAGTATTAAAGTCTACTAAAGTTATTCCAGCTGTAAAAACCCCACAAACCCACAAAAAATACCCCCAGCTCCAAATGGCCTCATAGAGTTCCATAAGCTGTCAGGAAAGCCTGAGGAAAACACAACTCTTTTTTCCCAGGTCTATGACCTACTAGTGTTTCTCAGACACATTTGTAAAGGTCAAGAGAATTGCTTCCTGACTGAGCACTAATTTTATAAGCCCTCAGCTTCTCTCATCTTTCATTTCCTTTTGTAGGGATCGGCTGTAATCAACAGGAGCACTAAAAGATGCCTCGAAATCACAGCAGACAATCCAGTTTCATATAGACTTGTAATGAAGACCTGCACAGGACAAAGGTGGAATATCCAACACACGGTTAAGGACTGGGGAAAGACAAAAGACCTGCAACAGAAGGCACAGCATTGATTGGAGGATGTTCTTCCTTGAAAACTGCTATGCTCATAATGCAGCACTGAAAGCAGTGCTGCTTTCAAGAGTTTATTTACACATGATTTTCCAATGTAGTAGTTACTGCAGGAACTACTTGCACTCTTGGGGCATCACCCCCTGAGTTTCCTCAGTTAGGAAGGGGAATGTCTTTGCTCTTTTTTTGTCACTGGAAAGCAGTAGTTACGTCTAAGAGTCTTTCAACCCACCTGAGTGCCTTATGTTGTCCTTTGGAAGTTCCTGACTACTCATTAATGAAAGACTGGTGTAAGGTCTCTAACTTTCTACCTTTGGCATTTTGGTTAGATATGAAAATTTAGAAGAAATGAAAGTAGGTCTGACTTCCTCTTGTATACGGTTTATCTCAGGCTGAATTAGACCATTTTTGGGTCATATAGATAATGCAAAACTTCTTGTCAAGAGGTAGTCATGTGAATGGGTAAAATGAAATACATCCTTGTTCGCCTGTCTGTATATTTTTCCTGGACATGATTCAGTTTCTCAGTAAAGTTTATTAGATTCAGCAGTGTGACACACTAAGGCTGTATTATGTTTACCTATGTGAAATTAGTTTGTGCCAGCCACATGACAACATGGATAAAATCCAGTCAAGTGCTTGGAAACAAGGAAATTGAACTCAGTAGCTGCCACAAACCAATAGGAGTCCCATAAAGTAACACATCTCTATCAAAGAAACAGTAAAATACAGCATGAGTTGCTAACGGAAGGCAACTTCCAAGTAGACAGGGTATGAGTTCTTGTAGAAATAAGTTTAGGTGGAACTGGTTGTCTTAATTAGAGTAACCACTCCTAGGACTTACACTTATTTGTTAAAGGGAGTTCCTGTAAACTCATTGAAGCCATATAGAGTTTCAGCCTAAAGTAATTTTGTTATCAAAAAGGTGCCAAACATTTTATCCAAATAGAAAGCATATTCAGAGTTTGTTCGACTATTTGTTTGAGTCTAACCCAATATTATTTGTTTTTTATCTAATTTCTCTGTAAACTAAATGTGAACAATCTGGCCCTGATATTCAGGATCGGAAATGGACAAGCTCATAAAAGAAGGTCCTTAGGATCTGTATTTTTTTTGCTCCAGAAACTCATTCTTAAAAATGTCGCATTTTAACCAGATTGGATTTAAATTTCTAAAATCCACTTTTATTCCCTGTCCTGAATCAAAGCCAAAGACACTGAAGGAAGAGGAATATGAGCTCTGATTGTGTTCTGCATCTTCAGTACTGTGTCTTACTGAAATCAAAGGACTACCATTTTGACAAGCACAATGAAGACAGTCAGAATTTTGCCAGTACAACTGAAATAATAATCTGGCCTAGTGGTGATGATTAATAAAAAAATGTTTATATATGATTTTTCCATCTTAATATGCCACTTCAATAGAATGTAATAGACAGTTGTTTTGAAAAATTTTGGTTTGAACATAGGCTTTGAAAAAACATCAAAATGTTCCAGAATGTCTAGGTTTGCTGGTGCTTAATGTGTGGCCTCTAGTTATACACAGGGGTCAACACTGAAACAAAATGCTTCAAATATTTTGATTTATCTCAAGTATAAGTCTTATTAATTTCCTGAACCCCCCTCACAAATGTGACTTTTTGGCCAGTTTTTGTAATGAGGAAACATAGTAGCCATAAGAGAAGGACTTCAATTTTCTGGTGATGCATAATGGGACATAAATAGTAACTCCATGTTTTTTGTGCTACAGTAGTAATCTATTACTGTCACTAGTAACACTTTTGAACTTGAAAGTTCACTGTGTGATGAAGCAATTGTGTGATTCCTCAGCAAGGAAGCAATGGATGTAGGACTCTACTGCCATGCTATATTACAAGCAGGCTTCTAGGGCTGTGGCATAGTATAGAATGGGATCTATTCTTGCCCTGAAAACCAGTCACTGGCCAAACTTTCAGAACTGCAGAAAATCACCTCAGCTCCTGCAAAATGACACCAGAGTGCTGAAGATGGGTAGTAAAAATAACATAATAGGCAGGAGTTTTAATGGGTGTGTGGCTGCAAAGGAGTGGGACAGTTTAGCTCAGAGCAAATATAAACAAAAGCACCAAGGTACCTACTACCATGCAGGTAAGCCTTAGTGGAATGTGTAGAACAGTAGTGCTTTCCTCCTTGGTTTTGTCCTCAAGAAGTTTGGCTTTACTGCATGTGCAACAGGAATCCACCTTGGGAGGAAGAATTAGAAGAGCTAAAAAGGATTTCTTCTTTAATGTCTGATGGAATGAGGAGAAGGGTCAGTCTGCAGACAGTAACTATTTAAGGGACTATAAATTGTCAATCTCTTTAAGGGGAAACTAAACCAGAGAACAGACAGAATCATTTAATCTGTCACCAGGGGATTTAGTTCTGGCCAAACTAAACCCCCTGGTGATGGATTAAATGTGTGGTGGAACTGTGATAATCAATAATAAGATAATTTAAGCACCCACTGCTTTCATTCACATTTTTTATTTGACTGACTTCTCTAAACTCAAGCGGCAAATTTAGATTGACCTCCTCATTTTCTTCCCTCTTTGTGAAACTACCTGTTTTGAAAAATTAACCATTAGGAAGAAGTTCTTCATTATGAGGGTGGTGAGACACTGGCACAGGTTGCCCAGAGAAGCTGGGGCTGCCCCATCCCTGGCAGTGTTCAAGGCCAGGTTGGACAGGGCTTGGAGCAACCTGGCCTAGTGGAAGGTGTCCCTGCCCATGGTAGGGGGTTGGAACTGGATGAGCTTTAAGGTCCTTTCCAATCCAAACCATTCTATGATTCTATTATTAAGCATAAGTGTTATCAGTGCGGTATAGCACTCTGCTTGCATTGAGAACAATCCAGTCAGGATCAGTGGGCAACTGAATCAGTGGGAACTAAAGGGTAGAGCTGCTCACAGTCAGCCACCCAGAAGCCCTCAGTACACCATGCAAGCCTGAGGACTACCAATGAGATAAGGGGTCCATCAATCACCCAGGTTAGAGCAGGGTCATACCCTGTCTCTCATGTCTGGGAAGTATGGCACTGGGGCTTTGCTTTAAAGCTTTGTGCTTGAAACTGTACGCTAAGAGCACTCCAGTATTCAGCTCAACTCCCTGTAGCAAATGTGAGTTCAGCAATGGTTTTGTATTTCCTCAACCCTGGTAAATTCTGTCTACTCAGATATGGTAGTTATAGTCATGTTTGTAACCTCAGATTAGATTTCAAACTGGGTTTTTTTCTCTAATTTTTGGGAGAGTTGCTGTTACTTCAGAGCATGTTTTTCCATCTGTTCACTGTAAATTTACTTGCAGTCCTTAGTTTTCCCAAAATTTCCTCCCAGAAAAGGCAAAATGGTACCTTATAGTGTGTGTTTGCCTGCAAAATCCACCAATATGTGCCATCTGTTGCTAAGTGCCTGAAGCAACAACGATAATGGCAGCAGCTTTGAAGCAAAACCATGCTTACTTGTGCCCTACTGTGGTGGATGCACAGAGCTCTGAGTTCAGTATCATGATTACTGTTTGCTTCTAATGCCGTATGTGTATCTGTTGCAGTAGTTCAAAGAAGATTTGCAAATGTAAGTCACTTTTGTGTGGATAATTAGACAGAAATTCTCACTGTAAACATTACGTATGCAAGTGTGAGAATTCAAATCTAGAATTGTGTGGTTAGATGGCACATATCCCAAACCTATTAATTTTAGGAGGAGAGGAGTTTGTTAAAGGGAAAATATTTGTCTTACACAGACAGCTTTGAAAAGGTATTGTCAATTCACCATATTTCAAAGAAAGTGTTAGAGCTCTACACTGACAGCCACATCTAAAAAAGACTGAGACAGATATGTATGAATTTATGATGTAAGGGAACTGTGATAGCTGCCACACTACAGGGTTTGCTTCTGCATCTCATTTAAACCTTGAATTCCTGTGTGCCTGCCATCTTTTTTTTGTGGGATGCACGCAGATGCCATTAGCCTGTATTAACTGAGCCTGCCTTATTCTTCACCCCCACTGGAAATGGTCACTCATGTGTTCAGCTCAGTCTGCCTTGAGTGCCATGGTTCATGGTTCTCAGACTGCCATGCTTCTGGCATGCAAATCAGTTGGTTTAACTAATAGCATACTGTGCTGCAATCTGCTGTATAATTACACACTTAATTAGATTCACAGTTTGTTACCTGTGTCACACTGTGACAGGGCTTGTTGCTCTTTAGGGGAAAAAAAATCTGGTTATAACTTAGAAAAGCATCATGAGGGTTGATTTTTCTCCCTGAAGGTGTGAGTTCCTTTTAGAAGAACCTACAGATTAAAGCTCAAGTAGTCACTGTTTATTAAATGTCTGCGGTTAACACCCCCCCAGTTAGAAGTATGCCTTTGGGCTTGCAAAGAAAAAGCCCTGAGTACAAGATGACAATGGTGGCATGCACACTTCCTGCTGTGGGATTAGGCAAAGGGAGGAGATTTCAGTGTGTGAGCTCTGGGGTAGCTGCCTGGTTGTGCGATCTTGCACTACACTGTGATATAGCTTGTCTACTCAGGGCTCCGTTGCCTTCTACTTCATATGAGATAAATATGCTGTTAATTGCTATTTTACAGTACACTTCAAAGTACTTCCTTATATACCTTAAATCTGCCTTAAAATTGTGTGTGCAATGAGAACTGCTTGTGTGTGTAAGTGAACATTTAATAGCCTTAATTTATTCTTCTTATTATCGTTCTTCTAAAACTGTAGTATGTTTTGGAATTGGAAGTATTGATTCCTGAAACTTTATAGTTATTTTACTGATACTTGTTGGATGGCCTTTAAAGCCTATGGAAGAAGTTCAAAAGAGGGCAAGGCTCTCTAGAACAAGGAAACAAGATTTGCCCTACTTCATTTACCTTGTGCTGGCAGCTACTTCTAGTGGTAGAGGTTCAAGAAAGTGAAGGCAATATGAATGTTCATTGTCATTATTTGCCTGGTAATGTTAGACAAAAGATAAACTATTACTTTCATAATTTGGCAGTTCTCCAGTGCTTGAAATTCAAATAAGCCTATGTTCATGTAGGAAGTTGGTGATTGTCTGACAAATATGAAAATACATGATTATCTAAAGAAAATGAGTCACCAAATCAAGCTATTTGCTTTGAATATAGATCTGTCCACATAAAAAGTCAGAGTAGCAGTTTCAGATAAGCAATATACAGTTGTTAGCAGCCATATTGGCAGACTTTCTGAGGGATGCCTGGCTTGGCCTAGCTCTGCTGTATGCATCAGACAAGTGGGTTGCAGTGAGATTATAAAATCCATCAATATGAATTTTATTTGATCTGGGGTAGGACTGCAAAGATCCAAGGGAATCTGGGAGGTAACTCCCAAATTGGGAGTTACCAAACTGGGAGGTAGCCCTCCCCGCCCCCCCGCAGTGATTGGGAAGATACTGAACTGAAATTATTCTGAAAGTTGGACACTTTGACCTATTGATGGACTAGAAGAGAAGAACATGCTTAGTTTGCTGTGTTTTACACCTTGCAGGCTCATAGCATGCATTCTTGAATGTGAGGAATGGTAGAATCGGATGTGCTACTCAGCAGCTTCCCATTCGTTATCCCAGCCCTGAAATACTGAGATCCTGCAATGTGATTGTCACACTTTTATCCAATTAATTTGCGAGTCCCAAGAGCTCAGTACATTACCAGAAGGGTGTGTAAGGTGAACTGAAGGGAGTCAAGCTTAACATTTCTTGAAGAAAGAAGGCATTGTGCAGGGGTGAAACATCATCTGAAGGTGGCTTCCTTGGCTACCCACTGGCATGTGTACGTTCATGAAGAACAAGAAGCTAGTCCATATTCATAGCTTGCCTTTGCCTTCCACTGTCCCCAGCCATCCTACCCTCAAAGCCTCAGCAGACACTGTCCTACCAGTTCTTTTACTTAATAGTCCAACAAGGACAGTTGATAGTGCTCTAAGGTGCAGGTCACAAACTAACTTCCACCTTCTATTCTTTTCCTTTATTTCCTTCTTTTTCTATTCTTGATCCTTTATAGAGAAATACTTTCACCCTTGTCTTTGAAACAAGATGAACAAATGGACATAATTTTTTCTCATATTTTTTTTCTGCTTCCTTCTATATAGAAACTGTAAAAATGGCCAACTGCTTGAAGCTTTCAAAATTGGGTGTTTCCAAAAGCATGATGCTGTAATGAGCAGTATTTCAAGGACAGTGTTAAATTGTTCAGAGTTTTAAACATATCAGAAACATAAGCCAATGTTTCTCACTGTAAGGGAAGAATCCTTCACAGCATCTTGCTGGGGCAAATATAGTAGACTGCATTTGTACAGACCCTGCTATGATACTGCAAAGATAAGTATTGCACGTTTCACCAAGAAACATCAGTACTTAAGAGCGTATGCTGTTAAATGTGCTGCTGCTCAAGGTCAGTGTGTCAGGAAAGGATGATCTACAACTGAAGGAATGAGCAAAACCGAAGAAAATGAGCATGATCTCACTGTAGAAATGAGCAAAACTGGAAAGAATGGAAGGGGGAGGGAATTTAGCTGACGGACAGGAATCTGTGTCAAAGCATCTCTTTAATGAAACTGAGCAGTGGCTGCCATTAGGTATGGGAACTGGCCCTATCTATTGAGACTCTTCAGTTAAGAGACTTCACTAAGCACAAAAGTGAAGGAGGCAAAATGGAGCTGCAAGCAGAACTACAAAAGGGTTGCCATAGAAAAGTCAGAATTTGTTAGTAGAAGCCTGTTTAACCCATGCTGACCCTTGATTTTCTGGTAACTTTATTTTGAGAGGCTAAGTACCTGTGGGCCTGGTGCTGCTGGTACCACTTATCTAACAGACAACAATTATTTAATGTCCCTTCCCCTCTCTGGGAATGCACAAGTTATTTTGAAAGAAGTAAAATGACTGCTTATTTAAAAAGTAAATATACCTGTGAGAGGAAAACAAATTTATAGTCAGTCCCTGCAATTTTCCTTGTTTCCTGAAGTCAGGCTGTATGTCACCTTACAGCGGATCTAACCTAGAGGAACAGAGGTGTTGCAGTGAAAAGCCCTCAAGTTCTGTGAAAGCAGACAGTCAGGTAGAGAACAAGAGAGAGCTGTGCCTCAAATGAAGGTTTCACCTACCAAAAGCAACACAAAGGAGAGGATGCTTGCCACAAGGAAAACTTCAGCCTGGTTTAAACCTCTTAAGTGTTAAGGAGTCAGCCTACTGTTAAATTTGAACACTGTTTCTGCATGCTAATATTAATGGAAATAGCTTTGTTTATTTTTATATTTACACTCTTCTGTACTTTTAACTTAGACCACTTTTTATTTATTTATATATCAGTATGCTGAAATAGATTGAAATCCATATCCATGCTAATCTTTCTCAGGCTCTTCATGCTTTAATTGTGGGACTTTATTATTTGGTCATGGTCTGCTTTCAGTTGAGGGTCCTTTCTGTTTATATGCTTTTGATTAAATTCTGGTTAACACCATTTGTTTTAGAAACCATTAGGAAGAATATTGAGGGAGGAAAAAAGTAAGAAAAATAGAAAACAGTGAAAACAAAACATATTGTCAGAGAGATGTAGTGGACAAAGTGGAAAAGACCAGCTGTCCTCTGTGACATATCTAGGCTGCTTTTAATTAGTCTAGACACTGTCTTAGATACAATTGGTGGTGGGCAGAAAATAGTTATTCTTCACTTCAAGACACTATAGGGTTTTTTCCAACAGGAAAGGGGAATTAGAAGGTAAAAATGACAAAAAGAATTATTGCAAGCTTGGCATTTTAAGATTTTCTGCAAAAGAAAAAATTGAAAAATATTGTGTCATTCATTCAAAATGTTTCAGTCTAAATTTAATCTAAAACAAATAAAACTATTAAAAACTTCAAAATAAGATGAAACATTTTGTCCCAATATATCAAATCAGGCATTTTCAATTTGCTGGAATTCTCTTCTCTTTTTCTCCTAAAAAAAGAAGATAAAAATGGGTGGATGCAAGAAGTCCTCTCATTTCAATATACTTTCAGATCAGAAGTTTTTGTTTTAATAAAACCTCAAATCCAAAGCCAACACCTTTGATAAAATTCTTCCAACCAGCTCAAGTGCAAAACAGAATATTACCTTGGGGAAAACAATCAAAACTTGCTTAAGTGTGGTACAGTAAATGCCAGACCATAATTTTTATGACACCTCTATGTTTTAGGTGTTTATTATCATTCATCTCTTCTGAATTCTTTCTAGAATTCCAGTTCTGCTGCCTAGGGTAGTATTCATCCATATGTACGTCTGCATATCTTGTGCTCCTATACAGACAAAAGTACAACATTAGAGTTTTTAGCAAAAAAAAATTCCTAAGGAAGCTTTTTAATTGTTAATCACATCAATTTCCATGGCAACACTGAGCTAATTGTTAAATATTTTAGCTACTGGCTCCATCAACCAATGTCTAGAGAAATACCTGTAAGATTAATTCCATCAAGTGGCCTGCTTATCCATCTCTAAATCCTTTAGTTCTTTACTCCATTCTCTTTTCCACATAATTCCATGTAATTTTTCCATAACTCTCCCTACATTAAAAAGGAAAAGAAGTCATTCTGTGAGAATTGTAAAAAGCTGCTGAAGTTGCTGAAAATGACATGAGCTTTAATTTTCTATTGCTACTATATTAAAGTGGGAAATTATATAAATATATGAAAAATATATATAAAAATGTAGCTATCTAAAAATGGGAAATAGGGCTTGGAGGGCTGTGATGAGTTTTATTTAGCTTGAAAACTGACAATTTTTATTTGTCTAGGATGTGATGGTATGAAATTCCACTGACACACAAAGCATGTGTTTTTCTGGTTACTCAGGCAAGAAGGTAATGAAAATTCTGCCATGCTCATTCACTGTACCTAGGATGATATTAGACAATAACATTTTTTGTCATCTTTCACTGATCGTATTTTGTGAAGGAAAATTCTTTTGACTTGCTAGAGCAATAGAGTGAGCATGAGTATAAATGATACTGTAATGTAAGTACAAAGAAAGTTCAATAGACCTAACAGAATATATTACAAGAATATATCCCAAGATGGGGATACTGTATATGTACTCTACCTAGTTAGTTAAGGAATAGGACAATCAAATGACACATTAATAATGAGGGTGTTAAATATGAAAGTTGATTCTGCAAACTGATGATTTGATGAACTATTGCTTGTTTCTTTCAAGTTAGGGTTTTGTGTGTAAAAGAACGCATGCATTTTAACATTACAGAATCACAGAATCACAGAACATCAGGAATTGGAAGGGACCTCAAAAGATCATCTAGTCCAATCCCCCCGCCGGAGCAGGAACACCTAGATAAGGTTACACAGGAATGTGTCCAGGCGGGTTTTGAATGTCTCCAGAGAAGGAGACTCCACAACCTCCCTGGGCAGCCTGTTCCAGTGTTCCGTCACCCTCACTGAGAAGAAGTTTCTTCTCAAGTTTAAGTGGAACCTCTTGTGTTCCAGTTTATACCCATTACCCCTTGTCCTATCATTGTTTGCCACTGAGAAGAGCCTGGCTCCATCCTCATGACACTCCCCCTTTATATATTTATATACACTAATAAGGTCACCCCTCAGTCTCCTCTTCTCCAAACTATAGAGACCCAGCTCCCTCAGCCTTTCCTCATAAGGGAGATGCTCCACTCCCTTAATCATCTTAGTTGCCCTGCGCTGGACTCTCTCCAGCAGGTCCCTGTCCTTGAACTGAGGGGCCCAGAACTGGACACAATATTCCAGATGCGGTCTCACCAGGGCAGAGTAGAGGGGAAGGAGGACCTCTCTCGACCTACTGACCACCCCCCTTCTAATACACCCCAGGATGCCATTGGCCTTCCTGGCCACAAGGGCACAGTGGTGGCTCATGGTCATCCTGCCATCCACTAGGACCCCCAGGTCCCTCTCCCCTACACTGCTCTCTAATAGGTTACTCCCCAACCTGTACTGGCACTCTGCCAAGACTTGGCAAAGATGATGGAGAGTGGTCCAGCAATGACTTCAGCCAGCTCCCGCAGTACCCGGGGGTGCATCCCATCGGGACCCATGGATTTATGGATGTCCAGATTGCTCAATTGCTCCCTAACCCAGTCTTCATCAACTAAGGCAAACTCCTCCAATCTCCCGACTTCCTCTGGGTCCTCAGGGGTACGGGGCTCCTCAGGACATCCTCCAGCAGAGTAGACAGAGACAAAGAAGGCATTCAGCAACTCTGCCTTCTCTGTATCTTCTGTCACCAGGGCACCCACCCCGTTCATCAGTGGGCCTACCTTGCCTCTGGTGTTGGTTTTATCTGCTATATATTTGAAAAAACTTTCTGCTGTCCTTGACCCCTCTCGCCAGGTTTAAATCTAAGGAGGCCTTAGCTTTCCTTGTTGCCTCCCTACATCCTCTGACAACAGCCTTATATTCTTCCCAAGTGGCCAGCCTCTCCTTCCATGATCTATAAACTCTCCTCTTCCATTTGAGCTTACCCAGCAGTTCCTTGTCTAACCACGCGGGTCTCCTGGCTCCCTTCCTTGATTTCCTACATGTTGGGATGCTTTGATCTTGAGCTTGGTAGAAGCAGTCCTTGAATGCTAGCCAACTATTTTGGGCCCCTTTACCTTCAAACAGCCTTGCCCATGGGATTTCCCCCAGCAATTGTTTGAAAAGGCCAAAGTTTGCCCTGCTGAAGTCCAGGGTTGCAATTCTGCTTGCTATTCTGTTCATGCTGCACGAGATCCTAAACTCCACCATTTCATGGTCACTACAACCGGGGCAACCCTCAACCTTTACTGCTTCAACTAGACCCTCCTTGTTAGTGAGGATGAGATCCAGCAGCGCTCCTCTCCTGGTTGGCTCATCCACCATTTGCATGAGGAAGTTATCATCCATACACTGGAGGAACCTCCTGGACTGTGGCTGGGTTGCTGTGTAGTCCTTCCAGCAAACATCAGGGAAGTTAAAATCCCCCACGACAACCACGGCCTGTGACTGTGAGGCCGCTCTCAGCTGCCTGTAGAAGGCCTCGTCAACCTCCTCACCCTGATCTGGTGGCCTGTAACAGACACCCACAACAGTATCACCCCTGCCAGCCTGCCCCTTAATTCTCACCCATGGACTCTCAACCTGCTCCTCGTCTGTGCCAGGACAGTACTCAGTACATTGTAGATGCTCTCTCACGTAAAAAGCAACTCCGCCACCTCGCCTGGCTGGCCTGTCTTTCCTGAAAAGGACATAGCCATCTATGAGCACGTTCCAGTCATGTGAGCTGTCCCACCACATCTCTGTAATTGCCACCAGGTCATAATCTACTGACCGAACACAGGTTTCTAACTCCTCCTGCTTATTCCCCATACTGCACGCATTGGTGTACTGGCATTTCAGGGCACGAGCTGAGCACACCAATTTCACCCTACGGGGATGGGAGGCCTCCCAGTCCTTGTAATATTAATTATAGTATATATTATATAGTTATAGTAATATTAATTATAGTTATGACTCTGGCTTACGACAATTTAAACACATTTCCCAACAGTAACCACAATGTTTAAAGACGTAAACTTAAGGGAAGAAATAGAAACTGTTTGGGTTTTTTTAATGTTTACAGATTATAAAGTCTGTTTTCTCAGTGGGTGTCCTGACAAAGCCCTTCCTGATGATTTATAGGAAGGATGCATGAACTTAATTATAATAGAAACCTTTAAATATGTATCAGACTAAGCTGGAGATGTCCATGGGTCCATATGCAATTGGAAAGAACGATGGAGCATGTAGATGCCTGCATTAATGTTCAGGTGGAATGTGCATCTGTCAGTCTTGTTCCTGAAGAAACTACTCCACAAAAAACTCTATACCTTTGACATTTTTTCTTTCTTTTGTTGCAAAGTATTTCTTTAATTTCCCATGCAAATTTGTGTCCAGCAGTTCCACTTTCAGACAGCTCTTTTCAAACCTACATTTATATTTCAGCAATTTGGTTTTAATTGAACAAAACTGAAAATATTTCTAAACAGACTTTTCAGTTCAGTCTACCCAGAGACATTAGGGACCAGATCTCTTGATTTTACTAGGAATCATGTAACAGTTTTTCCCAGCTCTTTGGCTAATACCAGGTCTTGCAACAAAATTATAAACTTTTGTTCAAGTAAAGAAATGAGGTGAAATGCTAGAGAGGATGATGCTAGTGTGAATTAAAAGTTCACAGCTTTAATTCCACAAGGAAAATGAGTCCAGATACACCTTTAAACCAGAAGGAAAATGAGTCCAGATAAAGAAAACCTTGAAGGACTCTAGAATTGCCTAAACTAGTCTTCAGGTTTACCTCTTTGTGAGGTCTGACTTGTGGTTTATGAAGCTCCAGGCTTAACCCTCAGCTGCTCAACTTTTTGTTCCCTCTCCTTAGTTCTCAGTTACTGTAAGCACTAGAGTATTGTAATAAAATCCCCTTCTGGTGGTCTGCCTTTGGTGGGTCTTCTGATTTTCTTCTGATTTGACTCATAAGATCCCAACGTGGAAGCTGACACCTGTGATGGAGAAAGGGGCTGCTTTATTGCATTGTAGATGGGAAGAGAGATTAAGCTGGGGCTTTGACCAATGCAGGAATCTCAAGCTGCAGCTGGCAGTGTATAATGTCACAACCGTTCATCTTTGGCCAGTATGGCAACCATGGCTAGTTTGCAGACCACAAAGCTGTGGACTCGTTGTGCCTTTCACAGGGTGGAAAAGAGTCAGTGACAGTTCTTCACTGTGTATCAAGTATGGGTGTAGCTCTGGAGAGGAAGAAGTGGAGGTATTTGTTTGACTTTACACACCTTTGGATTGTAGAACTTTCCAGACATTTGTTGGACTTTTGGACAGTTGCTCTCATTATTCATACAACTATCCCTAATGCAATTAAACCATTCAGTTCAGACAGCTGAATAAATAAGATCTATTCAGCACGGCCTGTTGCAATTGTTCCAGGAAACAAAGGTAAAACTTTCAAACTGTAATTGCTAGTTAAAATACAACTCTTAATCACTGGAGTCCAGGGCACATTTCACCTTGCCAGGAGGTTAAGTAAAGTACAGCATTTGATGTTCCCTGGTCTACAGCAGTGCTTCTGGGTTTAATGAGATTTACCCACTTAAATTAAAAGCACAGCCATTTAATTCTTAAACCCTTTCACAGCATTAAGTATCTTCGTGTAGCTATTTATTTTATCAGTTTGTTTCAGCAACTGCTCCTTTCATCGCTCAGCCTCTGACTTGTCTACCCAGACTTTCCAAAGTTATCCTTCATGCTGCTCTAGGGTGCCTGCTGATTCAGAAAGCACCTTGTTTCTTTTGTTGTTCTTGATCTCTGTAAGAGCTTTGATGTTGCTCTCATTATGCAATGGACCATGCCTTGTTCCTGCATTCTCCTGTGACAGTTTCCCCAGCAGCTTTCTAAAAGCCTCAATACCCTGACTGTTCAAACCGCCGTGGTCTTGTGATACACTAAGGGGCATCTAAAAAGCAGCCTATTATGAAAGGAAACATTAAGACTGCTTGGCCTTTCCATCCTTTTTCAGGTTGTATCCCCATGGCCACCTGAGTTCACTGGCAGACATTTCATGGTACATTGTGTCTGATACCAGCTCCAGAAGTTCTGCACCCCTGATAGGATCCCAGTCTTTTCTCTCTTGCCCTGCTTTGTGTTGCCACATCACCAGCAGGGAATTAAAAATCACAGAACAGCTGAGTTTGAAAGTGACTTTGGAGACTGTCCAGCTCAATCCTCCTCAAAGCAGCTTCATCTACATCAGGTTGTTCAGGACCGTGTTCAGTTGAGTTTTGAGTTCTAGTGATGGAGACTCCACAAACTCTTTGGACAATCTGTCTCAGTGTTTGCCCACCCTCATAGTAAAGAAGTTTTTTCTCACCTTCAGATAGAATTTAATCCCTTTGCCTCTTGTCCTCATGTGTCATCACTAAGAAGAGTCTGGCTCCATCTTCTTCCTGTCCTTCTACTATTTATATACAGTGATCAGACACCCCAAGCTGGGCTGTCCCTTAACCATCTTCATGACCTGGTGTTCTACTTTCTCCATTAAGTCTATTACTGTCTTGTATGGGGGAGCCAGAGCACAGCAGATATGTTTTCTCCAGCTCTGCAACAGGAGGTGCTTTTTTTTTTTTTTTTTTGTGATTCCAGTAAGAAAGGCACTTGGACTTTGTAAATTATAATTTAAAACACTATTTATTAGATCTATTGCTATAGAGAAATTATAGGTAATCTTAAATTCCTTCAGATGCTGGGAACCACAGGTTACACAGCATCAAATGGGTTTCCATCCATAGAAATAGTTGCCCCATTTTGGTCATTAGAGTTACTATAGGATTTTCTTAAAAGAAGAGAACTCTATTCAGCAGTTTGTTGGCAAAGATATTTTTCCCCACTTAGTCACATGGATCTTGTCCTTTCCAAGTTATCATCAGTTTTCAAGAGACCATCCCATGGTCATAGAATTCAGAACCTTGTTGCCAACACCAGTTGTGCAAACAGTTGTTGACCTGCAGGATCCATTTACTCCCCCTCAAGCCCTTCCATCTCACTTGCAGGATCAAGGGAGACAAGACCTGGGCCCCAACAACCTTGATCCTTACCCTCTGAGCCATGTGGTCACACTTGATATGCTTCAGGTTTCCCTCAGCATCATCGGTGCTCACATGGATGACGGGGGTTAATAGCCTGACGACTGGAAAAGCCTTGGCAGCCTCTCTACAATAAGAAGGGTTTTAGCTCCTTCTCAGGAACTCCTCTTACTTCTTGAATATTGTTATTTCTCAGTCCTTTGGGTTATTTAACTTGATGTGAAAAGTAGCCTTTGTATTCTCTAGTCAAAGAAATAATTGTTCAGGTCCACAGAAAACCTGCTTCTGGGAATAATATCCTACTATATTTGTGCTGCCTCTCTGATATTCCGCACCCAACACACTTGTACAAGTAATATAATATCAATTAGCTGACCTGGGATGTGTCTAGCTGCAGCTGCTACTATGTGTTTAAATAATGTGTACACATTCTTGGTCAATTGAGATCAGTGGTAGTGTACAAAATTTCTTGCTTTTCATGTTCGAAGTGCCATACTATGTAGAATGCTAACTAAATGTCACACACATACTAAATGATAGGAGAACTATGTTAACCTACATTTAGATTGAATAACGACTTCACCTGCTTCCTAGTATGTTTTCAGTAAAAATGCAGCAGTTCTGGTAAAGGGCCTGGCTTACCTTTCTTTAGCTCCTTTAATCATCATATCTGTATTCCCAGTATTGCAAGAGGTCTCTTAAATACTGCAATTGAAGGATCAGACAAGCTCTGTATCAAAAATAGCTCCTTTGACCCACACTCCTGGAAGTCTGTTCCAGAACTTCATAGTTCTGATTGTTACAAACTTCTCCCAAATTTTCATCCTACATCCTTCTTCAGGGAGTATAAATAAACAGACCATATGCTCTTCTGCCAACATTGTCTTTTAGCTTAGAAGTTCCTCCTCCTTTGTATTTTCTCTCCTGGGAAAATAAAGAAGCAATCATATCCCATTTTCAACTTCAGGTTTTTTTAGGCTAAATAAATAAAGTAAGGATTTTTTAAAGTTTCTTTTCGTATGATCTCCTTCCTGGATCATCCTATTTGTGTTTGCATCTGTTGCAGTTATAATGTATCCTCCTCAAACACTGAGATTAGATTGATAGACACACTGTTGTAAAGGAAGACTCATCAATACCTAGCGCAAAGTAACTTGCATTTTACTCATTGCTGGAAATACCTTTCTTGATGTATTTTCAGACTTTCTTAACTGCTTTCATAGTCTTGTCTTATTGATGTCTTGTAATCATCCTGTAATTAAGCAGTATGCGGAGTCTTTAGCTTAATTCTTTTCCTGTCCATGAACACCTAGTAGAGAGGACAAATTCTTATTGATCTCTAAATACATGCTGTTGTATACAATTTATTTAATTTCATTTCTATAATTCTAGTCCTCCTGTTCACACAATTTTTCTATCGATTTCCAAAACTTTCTAAAGAAGCCTGTTTAATCAACTAATGTTGTGGCTCTTCATTATCAGAGCCAAACAAGCAGTCCTTCTATAAGTGACAGTTTCTGCTTTCAACTCCAGATTTTTTTTGGCAATGAGAAAAAAAACGCAGCATAAAGCAACCAGATCCCTTTGTCCTCTTCACCTAAAGAAACAAAGTTTTATCCAAGACATTGTCTGTAAAAAAGCTGAAAAGGTACGTTAAGTGCTCAAAGAAGAAAAAGGGCAGGAAAAAGTTTGGCTTTGTTTGAAGTGGGAATATTGGGTGGTCATCAGCTTTGAAAATAAGGTTACAGGGCAGGAAAGTGAGAGAATGTACAAATCTACCTGTGCCAGTTTTGGAATATAAGGAGACTTTGTTTCTGCTAGGTTGAAGGAAATGCCTATTGAGTCGACAGGCAAGGACATTACAATTGATTGTTGATAGGGCTGAGAAACTGTAGAAGGAATTATTGATTTTTGCAATATTAGTTTTTACCTATTTAAACACTTGAGCCTGCATTCCTGTCAGTCAGTCCTGTGCCAGTGTAGCTAGAGTTTCTTGAGGGATACAAGGTTGACCTTTGTAGAAGAAATAGCCAGAAAGCTGCCTTATTATTTTCCAAAGAACCATGCTTTCACAGGAAAATACTGGGTTTGAAAATACAGCACCTGATGGCATACTGTTTTCAGAAAACTTCTGCAAAAACATGGGCAGAACTTGGCCTCAATTCTACCCAGTCCCAAGGCTTACGGTTCTCTGAGTCCTACAGCCCATGGCTCTAGGGCAAATTTTATGGCCTATCTCAAAGGGAAAGGTGGAGGGTTTCCTCATTACTTACTGGCAACTATCCACAGCTTGATCCCTAGAAGGTTTTGGATCATTTCTTCATGGTACCAAAAATCTGTGCTGTGTTTGAACATGTGAGGCACTTCAGAGATGGGTAAAGCTCAGGATTCACTGAAATATTTAATTTCAAAACTAAAAATTCTACACAAAATATCAACATTTCCCAGATGGAGGATTTTGGGTTGTGAAAAACTGCAGTGAAGAAATCTGCTCCCTAGAGACTTCACTTAGCATATCCTTTAAAAAACTCTCCCTTATTTCTTCCATTATTGACACAACTTCCATTATTGGTACCGCTGCTACCGACTCCTCCTTGCTGCAGGATCAGCTAACATTGCCACTGAAGGGAGACGGTAAATAGCTGTGTCCTATCACATGGATGCTGCACAGCAGAGTGACCATCCTCAAGTCAGCTATCAATGGTGGAAGATCCCATGGAAAAAGAAGGTAAATCCTTTCCTTAGCACTAACAGGTATAACAAGTATGTATAGACTGATGTGTCAAGTTGCCAAAAGGGACATAAATGTTAGAAGGTCACTGTAAGTTAAAGTCAGGCAACAGTTCAGACAGGTTGGCCAAGTGCAGGTGGAGTTAACACAAAGCAAAACACTCAAATATTTGCAAGACTTGAGGAAACATTCAGATAATGGAGGCCTTGATGCTTTGCATCTACAGCAGTTTTGCATTGCCTAAACTCTTGGGTAACCTGGAGATTTGTCTTTTTCTTCCTTGAATGGTTCCCCTGTGTTCTTGGCAGCTTTAAAGTTGATATTATCAGACATATGAAACAATACAAATAAAAAACCTTCAAAAGGCAGTTCTCAGGTTGCACATTTTATCTATGATCCACAACATCTTTGGCTGACGATGTGTGTTAGCAGAACAACAGAAAATACGTATTTCATTGCATCAAAATATTCTGCAGGCCCATAATCACAACCTGTTTGGTTAGAAGTTCTAGCAGCTTCTAATGAGCATGGTTAGCTCACAAGGTTGACACAAGGTTGCCTGAAGTTTTGTATCTGTGCCCTTACCAGGGAGGGTTGAGCACCCTTTCAGCTGGTGGGAGGGAGAGACCTATATGAAAGTCAGGTTTAGAGCACAGCCAACAAACAAGCTGCTTCGAAAGGTGGCAAGAAGAACTCATCATCTGAGTTCAGATCAGCTTTAACACTTTGAGGTATGGTGATGATGTGCCACGGGGCACTTTCCCTAGCAGGTGAGGGAGCAGCTGCCTCTGCCAGGGCAGAGGCCTCTACCAAGATGGACGTTTGGATCATGAATGCAGCCCAGCAAGTCCCAGGCTGCAGGCAGTGCCTGCAGCTTCTCTGAGACTAGAAGAGATAGCCTTCTGTACTGCAGGAGGTGTTGCTGTTGTTGAAGAGCTGCGTCACCAAGTGGAGGAGGGATAGGAGGAAATCAGCAGGTTCTGAGGCATCAGAAAGGATGACAGAGAGAAACAGAGATAACAAGGAGCATGGGGGTACGGTGTGTCAACAAGTTGCAGGGCTGGACTCAGCGACAGGGTTTTGGTTTGGCCCATGAGACCCTGTTTGAGGATCAACATCTACCTGAGAAAGACAGGATCCACCCCGCTAAGTGGGGCAAAGGCTGAGTTGGAAAGAAAGTCTTAAATTAGGAATTATGTGGGAGGGATGGTTAACAGCAGCCCTGTGAGAGAGTGTTCACGAGGGATGATGAGCAAAGGGGCTGGGGTGATGTGTGCAAAATGGAATGCAAAATACGTATATCAAGGTTTAAGTGAGGTCACCTCCAACATTTGCATGTAAACAAGGAAGTTTCCACAGGTACTACTGAAGCAGGAGATAAGGGAACAGACCATTTTCCGGGAAATGACATGCTGGGGGGCCCCTCTGAAGTGCCTGTGCACCCATGCAGGCAGATAGGGAATAGACATAATGGAATTGAGATGTGTGTCCATCAGGAGTCTTTGGTGCTTTTACAGGTCAGTAATTAGGATGCAGTGTGCAGATACTTTTTCAGTATGCAAGTAAGTCATGGCCTTAGCAGAGACGAAAAATATCTTTAAAAATCAAGTTTAAAATGAGTAAGGCAGCTACTGTGCAGGTTTATGGGACTAAGACAAATGATATACGTCTTGGTGCTAACAACACACAGAAATGGCTGGTGACTATGCTTAGGCTAGAAGTGTCATAGAATCATAGAATTGTTTAGGTTGGAAAAATACAAGATAGTCAAGTCCAGCTGTTAACCTAGCACTGCCAAGTCTACCATGAAGACTACATGACCGTTCTCATGTGCTTCCATGGTTTCTAGCACATCAGCCTAGCACATCAATCACCCTTGCATGCATCTTTGCTGCTGCATGTGTCTCCATCCCCTTCCTCCTCTGAAATAGCAGATCAAGGAGCCTCACTAGCGCATCATCCCTCAAACACTGGAATGACTCCCCTAGGCTTATTTCTAGTGAGCTGGTTTTATCCCTTTCTCCCTTCAAGTCTAATTCAAAGCTCTTTCAATGAGCCTTGCTAACTCCAGTGCAAAGATCCTTTTCCCCCTTTAAGACTCTCTGTTGCCAGCAGGCCTGCTGTTGTGCAAACTGATCCATGGTCAAATCCCCCCAAATTCTGCTAGTGACACCAGTCTCAGAGCCAGGTATTGATCTCCTGAGTCTTCCTGTTTCTTCCCTCATCATTCCCTTCAACTGAAAGGGTAGAGGAGAGCGCTGCTTGTATTCCTGATCTCAAGGACCTGAAGTCTCTACTGATTGTTCTCAGACTTCTTGTAAGAACTTTATCACTGCCTACCTGAAGAACCAATAATGGGGGCTGTACCAGGGTAGGAATATTTTTCTTCACATCTTTAACAATGGGAGGTTGTTAAAGATGTAAACTCCCAGCTAGGAGTCAGAGTTCCTTAAGAAATGCATATCAGGCCTTCTGTTCCCCTCAGGAAAGTCTTCTATGACAACGGCCCATCTTTGTATCTTTATGGAATCAGTTTCTATGCAGGGTGAACATAACCTATCTAGGTGAACCATCTTCTGATCATTGTTTGGTTCCGCTTGCAGAGCTTCATATTTATTGTGCAAGGGCACTTGGGAAGGTGGGGTATTCACAGAGGAGACACAGCTGGTACTCAGGAGCTTCTCGCCATTCCACCCTATCCCCCAATTCACCTTGGCAACTGACCACACACCCCAATGTTATTTAACATACTATCAGGCAAACTTGACTGTGGATGGCTTTGTTGCTGTCTTCACACTCAGCTGAAATTACAGATGCATTTTCCTTTCTGGTCTTGCTAAAGGAACATCTATCCTTTTGGTTGTAAAAGCTCAACAAGGAAATGGCTAGTTCCGTGCAGTCTAACTTTACAGTGTAAACATTTACACTCCCTGCTCATAAATATGCAAAGTCTTTTCTCCTGAGAGTATTGCCAGCATTATATGGAGTTTCAAAAAAATTTATCAGTTCTGATAATATTTCTCACTGAGGACTATAAAATTACAGTACAAGTAATGCAGCATGTTTATCTTAAGGGCCAAGAACAGCTGATAGGATTTTATTTGGTCTGAATGGGATGTTAAGAGGTAGTCAGCAAACTACATGTGGATATTCACTTTCTCGTTTATGGACAGTGTTCAGGAAATTTTGTTTATTTGGGGGTTTAATTTTTATTTACAAACCCTAGCATGCTGTCTTCAGGCAGAAGTTTGTGTATTTTAAACATTTGCAGTAGGAGAGGGTCTTAATGTGGATTTGAAACTAGAGAGGATATTCTTGATTTTAGATTTCTGTCCAAGTATGCTGTTGTGCGTAGCTCTAGTCTAAATCTTCTGTTTGAGAAGTAAAAAGTTCTAAGCCTGCAATTTCCTATTTGTAATGATGACCCCTGTATATTCTCTCATGTGATGTAAGGAAAAACATTTTCACCATGAGTGTGGTTCAGTGCTGGCAAAGCTCCGAGAGGCAGCAAAACCTCCATTGTTGGAGAGTTTCAGAACTAGGTACGTTTTGAGAGGGCTGATCCAAATTTGAAGCTACAGCCTAAGAAATTGGCCTAGGTGAACTTCAAAAGTCCTCCCTCATCTTAATTCCCACAGTAGGACTAAGTGATTTTACGGTATAACCTTTGCTTCTTGCTTAGGCCTCTCCCTTGACTGTGTTGTGACCTGCCCTGTAAGGGGTGCTCTTACAGGAAGGAAAGGACCTTCAGAAGTCCTTCCTCATCTTAATTCCCACAGAAATACTAAGTGATTTTACGGTATAACCACTGCTTGCTTAGGCCTCTCCCTTGACTGTGTTGTCATTTGCCCTGTAAGGTGTGCTCTTACAGGAAGGAAAAGTACAACCCTGATTACTTGCTTCCTTCGAGAAAGGTTAATTTGAATCAAACCACTGTGATGCACTGAGTGATTGTGTGGTTACTGTGACTACCAAGGAGATAGGTTTCAGACAATGGCATCTACCTCTGTGTCTGCAGTGGATGGTAGTCACCCAGAGCTGATAACAGTTTAAACAGCCTAAAGATACTTCTAGACCACAACTCAGACAGCTTTTGCAGGTTTTCAGTGTACAGTTGTGAGGCAGCCTGATGGATGAACGTGTGAGGGCAGAAGAGGTGCAGGCTTTAAACTGGAGTGTAGTCTAATACAGTTCTTCACTGGTGCTGGAAGAGGAGAGGAAACTGGCTCTCTGAACCCATTTTTCGTCTTAGACTTTCCAGTGGAGGCTGCTACCAGATAACAAAGCACTTCTGCCATGTGCAGTGTCCTTCTTTAAGAGAGGCAGCACAACGGAGTTAAAACTGAAGTGTCTAAAGACCTGAAATGGGGAAAAAAATCAAAGCAATACTTCATCCGGGAGCCGGCGTTCCCGTACCAGCTGTGCCACCCCGAGGCCAGGTTAGGCACTGCGCTCTGCCGATCTGCTCCGGGGCTCACCCGCCGTCCTTTTCATTCTCTTTTCTCCCTAGCTGTCCGTGCTCCTGTTTAATCACTTCAAACCCCTCCTGGGACCGCTCTGCCTCAGCTGCTGCTTATCTTCAGGTTTCTGAGGGATCAGCTGTGTATTAGAAGTGATCCGTGTTGAAGTGCTTTTTTATCCCTGTGGTTCAGTGCACCTAGCTGAGCGTGCAGACAAATTTTAGTTCCAGCACTATGGCTTACTGTAGATACCAAAGAGATGCACTTACTCCAGAAATTCTAGCTGACCTTCGCAATTTATTGACGGTAGGGTTGCCTTCATTGTTTTCTTTTTCCGTGTAGAAGTGCCTTCTTTTTTTTTTTTTTTCTTTCTTTCTTTTTTTTTTTTTTTTTTTTTCTGTTTTCCATGAATTTGTGTGTTTGCTTGTTTTTGTTTTGTTTTGGTTTTAACTTTTTCAAATCCCACTTGGACAATTTTAAAATAAAGTGGGTTTTTTCTTCTTTTATTTTATTTTTTTTTCCCTCTCCCCTTAAAGAATCTTTTAGGTGAAAAAATAAGCTGAGTACCACATAAAAATTAAATTGCCCAAGTGTTATCCGTGTGCTTCAGGAGTCATTCCTACAGCTTTGAAATCAGTGCCTGTCTGTCTCTGTGTGTAGGGATTTTATCCGGTCTTCCCAAAGCCTTAGGTCTCTTCAGGTTGAGAAATACAACTCCCACTCATTCCTTGTAAGTACTTTTTGGAAATGATGAAGGAAATCTATATAATTGATCAGAAAAAAAGTTCTTGTTTCCAAATAGTTGAGTTCTATCTCCTTCACCCCTAGTTCTGTCTATATTCACCCACTGAGTAAAGCCAGGGACATGCAGTGAAATAGGCGGGCAGGGATTTAGCCCCATATGTGTCTCCCTAGCTTTCAAAAACATAATCAGATCAAGCACTTACACAAACTCACAGCAAGCTTAAAATGTGGCCACCCAGCAGGAAAACACTTTGCTGAATTTCTTAAATACAGATCAAAATGCAGGTTCTGTGTGTTGCTTTTCATGCTTGCTGGCTACTAGTCTGACCACTACAAACTCTACATTTTATTAAAGAACACAAATGCAAACACCCCACTACACACACCAGGAGCAATATGAGCACTGAGATAACCAAATCTTGTTTCCTATGCCTGCATTCAAGGATGAATTGTGGAAGGATTCTTCTATGTTAATAAATGTGAGATTTCTCCCTCAGAAGGGAAATTTTCAGGTTTTCTCTCCTCTGTGGAAAATGTGGAAACTTGCTATATCAGAGATTTATTGTGGTGGCAGTGATGGCTGCTAGACAGACAAGGGCAGCCATGTGGTCAGAGAGAAATCAGGTGGCACTTGAATAAAACACAATTCCTGGACGTTTTTAGCACAGCTCCTGCTCTGAGGCCATGGTTTATGACCTGTTTGTAGACATGCTGACATGAGAGCCACCAGAAAGTGAGCTAATGAGTTTCTAAGACTGATTTTGTTCAGATGCTTTTTGGCATCTTTTGGAAGCCTCTTGCATCCTGTGTAGGAGTATCAGTGCTCATGGGGAGTCATTCTCATCTCACAGATATGAAAAGTTATTTGAGTTTGGCTATAAGTGTTTGGTGTCTGTAGATTCTCAATAATGTCATGTATCCTCCTATTAAGTTTGGGAGACTGGTCTAAAAGTGTCAATGTAGACAGGCTCAATTATTGTAAAATACAGTTCATGCTGACAATAAGGTATGCCAGACTGAAAGCTGAACCTATTTTCTCCTAAAGCTATGGTATTTAGAATAAACTTTAAGTATCTGTGGCTTCTTGGATCATCTTCACTTCAGTCTTGATGCACAATTTCCAGGACTACCAAGTCTCAGTTACCAAATAAATAAGAAGGTCTCTCAGTGGAGTATGTTACTTAGTGTAGAAGGCCATGAACATATCTGTGCAGTAAATGATAGTTTTTGAACAAATTTGGAAGCCAACATAGAAACCCTTCATGTTGCATTAGCAGATTATTATCAAAATAGCCAAAATTTGAGGAATAGATACTCAGATAACAGATAATATATCTGAAATGGATTTTTCTTCCATCCCAAGTAAGAAATCCAGCTCCATAATGATAGTGCTCAGACTGAAGCTATGAGTCTGCAAACATGCACTTGTATAGTTCCCTTCTTGTAGGTGGGAAGAGCTCCAGGCTTTTGTGAAGTAAAACTTTGTAATAGAGTTCTTATTATAAATCTTTGGTTTTAAGGTTTTCTGCCTTGATTAGGAAAGGTCCTTCAAGGCTGGCAGCTGGCACAAAAAGGTTGGTCTGATCTCATGATCAAACTTTTTATTTTTGATATAACTGTTAGGAGCAAAACTTGACTGGTTGTGCACTTCTCATCAGCAGACAACTTTCAACATCGGAGTATAACAGATCTCAGCTGCACAGGATTTAAATCTGAATGACTGGTTTGTACAGGAACAATTTCTGTCAGTATTTGTACAGCAGTGGAGAATAATATAGACTGTATGTTGCTTAGGACAATTGGGCAATATTTTTATATGGACTTGATGTGCCTACTCACTTTCTTTTCACAGATGTCATAGAACAGTACATCTAGTTTAACATGTTTAATGATGGTGGGTATGACACTTCATCTAGTTCTTCCTGTATTAAGCCTAGGAACTTACTGAACCATGAATATAATTTAGACTTTCATGAGCTGATAGATTGGTTAAACCACAACCTCATTAATTTCAACAAAGACAAATGTGAAGCTTAGGATGGAATGTCCCCATGTGCCTGTACAGGCTGTGCATTGACTGGCAAGCAGCTCTGCAGAGAAGTCTGTGATTCCTGCTGAACACCAAGTTGAATGTGAGTTAGCAGTGCCAGGTTTTGAGCCTCCCCATGCAAGAGAGGTATTCACTAACTGTAGTGAGTCCAATGAAGAGCAATTAAAAGGGTTGGGGGCTGGAGGACATGATGAGATGCTGAGGGTGAACAGCCTGAAGTAGGGAAGATTTGTGGGAGATTTAGTTGCAGTTCTCTACCAAATGGAAAGGAAGGGACTTACAGAGAAGACAGATCCAGGTTCTGCAGACATGCACAGTGAAAGGAAAAGAAGCATTGGGCACAAGCTGCAGTAAAGGAAATTCTTACCAGACAGAAGGACCCTCCTTCTACCTGTCTGTATTTCGCAAAGTTGTGCAGCACTGGAACAGGTACAGTGGTACAGGGGATCCCATAGCCCAGAGATGTTGTGGGATCCTCTGCCCTAGCTTTGAAATTGATCCTGCTGTTAGTAGTGTGTTGCAATACAGACTTTTAGAAGTCCTTTTCAACCTAAATCTTTCCAGGGCATCTGAGTCTTTAGGAAGTTACTAAGAACTTGGAAGAGGATAGTGTCATTACAGAAACAGCTCAGAGTGCTAACACTTGTGGAATCACAGTGTCCCAGCAGAACTTCGGTAGAGGCTGTGACTCCCAGGGCATGAAGAAACAGTTTTTAGGACACTGCCACACAGCACAATATATTCTCCTTCGAGGTGGCCATAAAAGCTTACCAGTACAAAATGGCTGTGCATTTCCTAACCTCTCTAAAATTACATGAAGTCCTATGTACAAAGCAGGTTGCCTTCTACAAGATGGACTGATGGAGCAGACAGAACAGAAAATAGAAGAAAAAATATCAAACTACAGATAGAAAAGAACCAAGAATGTCGTTGTAATTAATGGGGCATTATTCACATGACTACATGGAAGGGGAGGAAATGTAGGTATGTCCTACATGCGAGGATGGGACTTTATGCCTCCATTAGCAGTGACAGCACAATGCATCACTTGAGTCCTGCTTGAACAGTACAAGCCTATTCCCTTCTCTCCTATTCAGTCTATTCCTGGCAGTGATTTGCAGGACTGTGACAATGTCAGCCAGGCTATCTCCAGTTAGATATAATCATCACAATAAAGAACACTGAGAGAGAACAAATTTATCCATGTGAAGAACAGGATATAAATGCAGATTTTTCTTTTGCAGTGAAACTACTAAATCATGTCTTCCCATCCTGAACACTCAGTTGTTTGCACATGAAATTGGAGAGAAGAGGATATTTACTCTACCTGATCCCTTTGGCTCCCTACTTAAAAAATGAAGAGCTTTGATCTGAAACTAATGAAAGAGATGCATAATCTGTTTTACACAGATGCACCCAGGAGACTTTTCAAATAGCACTTTTTTTTTTTTTTTTTTTTAATTGAAGGCAAGGAAACTTAGGAAAAAGAGGACCTTTCTGCAAGCTGACATGCACAGCAACTTTTCTGACTCTTTAACAGAGACTGAATGAGGAAATATCAGTCCCTTGACTCCAGAATTTATGCTTGTCCATACAGATTTGATTCCCCATCTTATCAGCCAACACTAGGGACAGTCATGGCTTTTCCTGTCTGAATCTTTAAGACTTTCGAAGATGGAGTTTCTGTGACACAGGAGCCCTTAAAAATTATACTCTGTCATCTGTGTTAACTCATCATCCCACAATCGGTAGCATGAAGTCGCTTTGCAGGAATTCACAACTAAAGAAGAGAATGTGCCTAGAGCTGCAGAAATAAAGATTAATTGGTTTGTGGCTTTTAGAATGAATTAGCATATTATAGTTTAATAGTTTAAGCCAGATCTATATTTGGCACCTATACTTCTAGACAAGTTTAAAAGGCTTTTATTCCACTGATCCTTAGGATAATCAGGCCTCAAACTGGAGATCAGAACATGCAGACGGGTTATGGGAGTTAATTGTTTCAGAAACTGAGTGGCCCAGATCTTTTTCCTGTCTTTTGAAAGCCCTAAAACCTAATTGGTTTGCCTGAAAATGTGAATATTCCACTATGGATGCATTCCTTTAAGGAAAAGCCTCATGTTCTTCTTCTCTCGTTGTGTCCTTTGTGTTTCCAGGTGATTGTTTTGGAGCCAGAGAGCCATATACTGTTCGTTATTAGTTTCCATATATTTGTACAAAACACAAAACAATTCATTACAGCACAGGCCTCTAAGCAGCTTCCATTTTCTGTCATGATTCAGGGTCATAGCTTAGCCATCACAGAATGATTTGAGTTGGGAAGGATTTCTAGATGTCAGTAGAACAACCTGCTGCTCAAAGCAGGACTATGAAGTCAGACCAGGTTGTGCAGAACCCTAAGCTGGGTCTTGAAAACCTTTAAGGGCATAGACTGCACAACTCTGGGCAACCTGTTGCTGTGTTTTGTTATATTGATGTGCATTTTTCTCCACCCTTACATCTAGTAAGAACATCTCCTGCTTCAATTTATGACCATTATCTGTTATTCTTCTGTAAATGGGAACCCAAGACCCTGTCTCCTTATTCTTAGTAACAGCCTATCAGGAACTGGAAGGTGGTTTCAAGGTATCTCCAAAGCTTTATCTATCTCCTTCAGTATAATCAAGCTCCATTCCCTCAGTTTCTCCTCACAGGACAAATTCTCTAGCCCCTGGACAGTCTTGGTGCCCCACCACTGAACTCATTCCAGTTTGTCAATATCTATCTTTCTTGTACTGAAGGATCCAAACCTGAAAACAGTTGAGGTCTCATGAGTATCTGTTAAAGGAAATAATGATTTTCCTCTATCTACTGACTATGCTTCTATTAATACAGCATAGGCAGTATATCATTAGCCTTCCCCATGGTTATGGTGCACTGCTGATTCCTGCTTAGTCTGTTGTTCACTAGGACCTTCAGTGAAGGTCCTAGTGATGGGTCCTGGGATGAGAAGGAGAATCAGAAACAGGTAAATCTCATGGGCTGAGATAAGAACAGTTTAATCATTGAAGTAAATAATAATAGCAATAATAATGATAATTGTAATGAAAGGAAAAAGAGGGAGAGAGGAATAAATCCCAATAAATAAAAGAGATGCACAATACAATTGCTCACTACCTGCTGACTGATACCCAGCCTGACCCGACCAGGGATCGGTCACCTCTGGGTAACTCCCCCCAGTTGCTATACTGGCCATGACATGTTGTGGCATGGAATACTCCCTTGGCTAGTTTGGGTCAGGTGTATCGTCTTCTCCCTCCAGCTTCCTGTGCCTCACTGGCAGAGCATGAGACTGAAAAGTCCTTGATGGGGGTAAGTGCTACTTAGCAATAACTAAAACATGAGTGAGTTATCAGCATTGTTCCCAGACTAAAGCTAAAACACAGCACTGCACCAGCTACCAGGAAGAAACCAGCTATCCCAGTTGAAACCAGGATGGTCTAGTTAGAGACTTTCGGAGAGTGCAGCTCCTCACAGAGATGTTATACCTGTCCCATTTCCAATTCTGAAGAGCAGCTCCACCTGGGGAGTTTCAGATTGACTACACAATACAAATCCATGTTGTGAACTTCAGTCTCTTGCTACTGTGAGCCTGGCATAATACCTGTTAGCAAAAATACAGTCTGTGTAGCAGGATGATCCTATCTACACTGCAGCAGAACAACACATCTTCTGGGCAATTGATAAAAAGTACATCCACAGGTATTGCTTCCTGATGAACATTAATCTATTTTTAAAAGATTCCTGAAATAACTGTTTATGCTTTAGGAGTTCTTTATGTTTTATCTAAAAGTATGAGTAATCATGGCTAAAACGTTTTGACTGGATTTCCTATAGGCCTATATTCAAATATATGAGCACAGCATCTATTTCACATTTCCTTGACATCCTGTCCGGGTCATCTTGTTATTTTTTGTGTCTCCCCCCATGACACCCAGGAGTCCTATTCTGTTTCCATGGCGAAAACACAGAGGTTTTGACGTGAAATTAAATGAAGCTCCCCCAAGATATGTTCTTTAAGATTTTGTCCTACTCCTGGTGCTTATGTTATTAACTAGGCAAAACAGTAAAGAAGTGCTGCTTAGAAACGCACATCTGTGTTTTGTCAGGTAGGAAAACAACCTGGGTATCTCTGTATATGTCTTATCATCATGTTAAGTGTTAAACAAGTCATTTACGTTAATAATGCAACTGAATTAGCTTTCCTGTCAATTCAACAGAGCACATTATGTATAAAGTTCAATTTTCTCCCACGCACACCACTACAAAAGAATGTTCCTTCCCTTCTCAGACTTGGTCAAGAAAATTACTTCAGGAATAGAATGAATTATATAAGGCTGCACCCTGGCCATCTGACAATCTTACATCTTCCCAGCAGGCACAGTACTAACTTTATCCCAGCACAGCGCTTGGGCTAATATGAGTCATCTGATAACCTCCTCAGTGTGCACTGACCTCAACCTTGGACCGAAATAAACATAAATTAAATTACAAACCTATACTTGGTGCTCTCACACTCTCTTTAGTGTCTCTGAAGCTCCGAGAAGTGTGGCAGACTTGGAGGCTTCGCTTTCTTTCCATCCGGCTATGGTGAAATGGGAGCTGAGTCTCAAAATATATTATTGCCTTTGTCCTCTAAAGAGCCTGTGGGCCTGATTCTGTTTTCAGTGTGTTCAGCACTTATCCTGCTCTGATCATTGCAGGTGAATTACTTCTGACCGATGCCGGTATAAATGCGAGTAGGTGTCATCTGTCAGATGAGAAAAACATCTTTCTCTGGCTTGAAGGCAGGACCTTGCTTCTAATACTGGATTTCTTGCCTTTCCCTCAGATTGTATTAATGGATGGGAAAGATTTCTTAGTTTTGTAGTATTTTACCTTTCTCCCTGCCTGAAAGACGCATGCAAATTTGGGATCTCCAGGAGGAGGACACGTCATCTGGGGTGGTGGTGAGAGGATTTGGGATAGTCTTTTTGGGATAAGCTGTTCTCTGAAACACAACCAGTTTGAAGATACAGATCTCTATCTGCCTCCACCCCTCTAGCTAGAGTTCCCTGAGCTGAATGCATTCAAGAAGGCCCAGCTGAGATGTGCTTTATGTGACAACACAGTGATGGCACATTGCCACACATGGATATGGGTTTATTAGAGCATTGGACTGAGGCAAATATAACCTCAGCTCTAGGGCTCACTCTGCCACTGATGTGCTTTGTGTCCTTGGGCCCTCCCTCAGCTTCCTAGGTCTTTCCCCAGTCTACAAAAATGGGCCCATCACTAAGGTCAGCCCGTTCCAAAGCTGTATGCTTTTTAAGGAAACATCTGGGGTTTGGTAGTTTAATTGGGGAAGATTCCAATGGGGCTAACTTACAGAGAGTGATGAGTTTCCCTGCACCAAAAATATGACTGCTCATCTTGTAAAGCCTAGAATTGAAGCTTTGTGGACTGTTTTCTGTGAGTGAATTATGGAACAAATATACCTCAGGCTTTGGAGCCATTCGCTCCTGATTTCTCTTGAAATAAATATTTGAAACGCCACAGTGAAAAGCAGATGTGAAGTCATGTTATTCTACAGTTAGTTTGAACTGCTTACTTTAAGTTTCTACCCTTCACTGTTCTTGCTGTGCATTGGTCATTTACTCTTCCAATGTGTGAAACCACTAAAGCAGAAAAGTGATCACTTTCCTGAAGAAAGAATGAAGAGTGTATAGGGAATCCAACACCAAGAATGCAACATGCATTCTTAGAGACATTGTTCAAAACCTCCCTAAACTATGAAAAAACATTTTCATGCATACATTTACAAGGATACATATTTCTACAACCAGTGAATAGCTCTGTAAATGAGCACAGCCCTGCAACCAAACATATGCATGTAAACATGCCCACATACACCTAAAGATTGTACAAAAGCTACAGTTATTTGACTTTAGTAACTACCTATGTGTCTGGACAGAGCAAAGGTGAATCCAACAGCAATTCTAAAGGTGAGTCAAAGAGTTTGTGTGGAAGACGTTGCTGAAACATGGAATAATTATTTCTGAAAAGTCTGTTTAAAAATAAGGACTTGCTGACAGTTCCAGCAAACTTTCAATAGAGAATCTGACCTGACTGAATATAACAGAGAGAGAAAAGACAGTTATGTTCTGAGAAAGAGCCTACTCACTTAATTTGTACCTGAGTTACCCCAGAATGAAAGAATTCTTTCATCCGATGCATTCAGACTCAATGCACCTTTTGTTTTACATAAAGCCTGAGGTATTAACCTCCTGTCACTTTACTGATACAGTGTTTTATCTCCTTTATAACTTGATCAGAAGATCTTTGTGCTTGGCAGAATGTTCCCTTTAATGCCACTCAGGTTGGAATGATTTGTGCATCTCATTTTTTTAAAGAAAGGACTAATGATTCAGAAATGCATTTATTTTGAATGTCTAAATTCAAGTAACTTCAAGAGTGTGATCCTGACAAGTGGCAAGAACCTGTCTTGAAAATCAGACTTCTTTTCTTTCTCATGGACCAAGAACACACAAATGCAAGAGTTGCTTGTGGAAATGTACTGATGGGTTCATGCACAAGTTCAATCTTCTCTGGAAGCAATATTCTTTGTGTCTGGGGTAAGAATTTAGACTTGAGACCAAGTGTAGTGCCTCTGTAATAAGCATAGAAGGAAAAAAATAAGTCTCTCTGCTTTTGTTTGTTGTTTTTTTCCTTTCCCCCTTTCCCCTGTGGAGACATCAACATGCTTCCTAAGAAATCAATGAGATGTTTTGGCAATCTGTGGTGCTCAGAAATCCTTATGGAATGCCCTGGTGCGTTTCTGCTTTTGCAGTTAATGGTGATTGCTTGAGAACAGCAGAGAAAGAAATCCATTTCATGATGATCCCTACTTTTTGTTCCTCATCCGTTTATCTGAATTGCGATATTGGTCTGTGCCTCTGATTTTATGTGCAGTACACCTGCCACTATGATTTCGGTGCACACAAATGCTGACTCTTAGAAGTCTTAAGGTTTTCAGTAACCTTACCTCAAATTCTACAATACCCTTGAAAAGAAGATCTATGATGGCTGGGCTCTAGAGAAAGCCCTCTGCCAGGCTTTAAATAAATATCTAGCTTATATTTCTAATTTAAATCTGGGTCTGATAGAAGGTCCTAGTCCATTCATTTTCATTTCTGATCTGGGGTCAAATACTGCACATGGTTATCATCCAGGGACTGTGCAGTCTTCTCCAGTGCTCTGTGGGTCTCTCGGACCTCAGCTACACTAATGTTGACTTGCAGTAATCCTGACGGCTGCAGTCAGATTTCTGCATATTTACCCAGGGATAATCGATAATACTCTGGGCTCAGAAACTGAATGATTTTTGACTCGTTCACTTGTGCTCCTGTGAACTAAAAAATAGGGATCAGACATTCTTTCTTTCAAACAATGAAGATGGTAGTCCTTAAACAAGGATTCGAGAATTACATTTTAACAACAGCTGACAGGGAAACATCTGTGAGAACATTTTCAAGTGGAAAATGCATGTTGTCAGACACCAAGATTTTAGAGGGAGAAAACCTTTTATCTTCCCCTCTCTCCCCTGGGATGATTGGAGGCAGGGATCCTTGGTTGTCTGCTCATAAGGTTCCAGCTTCAGAGGAACAGGGAAACTCCGGAGCAGTTCTCAAGTGGGGATGCACAGCAACCGCCTCCCTGCCTGCCCCACTCAGCAGCACCCCTGTCAGTCAGACATTGGGAAAGGGAAGAAACAGAAAGGCACATGACTTGGTTGCTCTGCCTTATAGAGAACTACTCTGAAACTGCTTTTCTCCATAGAAGCATCCAGCGAAAATAGGGGAAAACGTTAGTGTATAGATAAGGCACTGAATGCCTTCATTTCATGCATCTAGTAAGTTAGAATTTCCACTAGTGTATTTCTAATGCAGAGAACTAAGAAAAGAGGAAGACAGGCACAGAGTGTTCCTTCAGGTTATCATCTATTTGGGTGTAAGAGGTCAGGTGAATTCATCTGACATGAGGCAGAAGCAGTCTGTGCAGCTTGATATTGCTTTGTTGCTACAGTGTTCTGCCTCAGATGCATCTGCAATTTTCCACGTAACTCAGATATGAACAGCAGATGAGACATCTCTTCATATCAATATATAGCATGGCCACTGATATCTCTGAATCTAACAGTATAAGCTGGGTAAGCTTACATGTAATTGAAGGAACGCTGGAAGCAAATCCATTTAATAGGTTTTCAGTAGCACTGATGTCTTCCTAATAAAACAGGCGGAGGAATGAATCTCAAGTCACTGTTGCCCATAAAATATGTTAAAGAGATTGGAGGAAGAGCAGTTCTGTTTCAGAGCATATACTGGCATTACCTTGCAGAAACATCTGCCAAGGAGGCCCACTGGAGTGGAAAGCAATATGATCCTTACAATATCCACATGTGTTGTGGGTACTCCTGCTTGGGAGACAGCACTGGCAGAAGCACAAACCTGTGTAAGAGCCCTCCTCAGAAGTCTTAGGAAATATTTTTCTTCTTTAACCTTTCTTGCACATTGTTTGGGTAGCACACACTGATCATTTTACTAGGCTACAATGGTCCCTACAGTGTGGGCATCAGGTGTTGCAGATACCTCAGCATTTGCAGAACTACCACAGCAGTTGCAGAATTATTGGTCACTTAGGGCTCACAAAAATAGATTGGATCCTTAAGGCTTCATTCCAATAGCTGGTTCTGATGACAGCTCAAAATGAAATACAGTTAGTGCTATTTCTGTCCTGAGATAATCTAGGGGAGATTTTCTTATTATTCTTAAATATTAATAGCAACATCTCTACAGTCTCAAGTCCAGAATTCCACATTTACAGAGTATTTAATAATAATCAAACCATTCCTGATGTTAAATGCTACATATGCTAAAGGAACATTTCTCAACTGGGTAAAAACCTGTAGGACTGGAATCACTATCATTCTGTGAAATGGTTCCCTTTGGAAAAATCCTAGAGAATCTGCTCCTGAGAACCTACTGGAAATGAAAGGGGGTTTGTTTGTTTTTAAAAGCCTAGAATACTTCATTTATTTTTAGATGTCTGGCAATGAATCTGGCTGCTTTAGGGACGCTTAAGTTCTTATAATCAAGTGACGTTGCTTATTTTTCATCCAACGTCAAGATGTCAATTATAGTTTCAATTACGTAGACCTGTCAGTTTGGTTATGTTTTCATAATTGACAGTGTTAGTCTAAGGAAGTCCTGTTTGCAAATGCTTCCCAGGGTTTGGCTGCCTTATTGCACTGACAGGATAAAACAGAAAAGAGTCAGAAGTTCATATTTTTGTAAAGAAAACCTTCTTCCTAAAAATCAGGGGCTACTCAATGCAGAGTTCCAGAAAGGGTTAGTATACTGTGATGTGTATGAGCAGAAACTGAAACTTCTGTTTTTTCAGGGCTGTGAAACTGAAACATGACAGTAGCTTAACTGTGCAAGTTCAAAACCAGCTTCCGTGCTGAATTTAAGGCCCCTCTTTATTCCTTAACAAATAATTCAGCGATTTTCCCACAGAGGGTAATTGACTCCAGTGGGAGCAAAGTCAGAAATTCCTTTCTGAGCTGCAGCGACCAGAGTTTGAAACTTTGCTGAAAAGCTATGGGAGAGGCATTATGCATTTTTCATAGAAAGCAATAAAATATTAATTCCTTTTAGTGACTTAGATGAGCGCTATAAAAAAAAAGTATCAGAACTGAGGGAAAAGAACTGCATTATTTAACCACATCCTCTTCATTACAAGTTATTAAAAAGATGTTCGATATTTTGAGAGGAAAAAGACTTTTATAGTTCTGGTTATTAGAGTAAAAAATTATAATCTACTCAGCTTTGGGAGAGGGAACAGAGGCTGTAAGTACATGTCCTACCTCTTTCTTTCCTGTCTTCTAAAGAAGCAAGCATCAACATTATAATTAAGGCATTTTGTCTGACACCTTTATGAGCACATCCCCTGTGCTGGGACAGCATTTTACAAGACTGCTCATCAGAAAAACCCTCAGCAAAGTTAAACCCTATCTCCATGAACACTGACATGCTGGGCTTCCCCTGCATGATGCCAAAGAGGTTAGCAGGGTTTCACCAGCTGAGGAAAGTTGTTCCTATGCCTGTGCCTACAGTTGTACCTAAGTTACTATATAAGGCCTCTCACAAGTACAAGATTGCAATATTTGTTTGTGACAATGATAATGCATTGGGTGTTGACATCTTCACAGCAAGCCTTAACCCAGCAAGGATATACAAGGTTAACTGTATCTCTGTCTCATTAAACTCCGACGGGTGATTCAGGAAGGTCCCTGTTTTATTTTGCAGGCAGCTTGTGCTGTGTTCAGTGGTTTTTAAAAGAAGAGTGGTGCTGCTATTATTTCTCCTCACAAGAGCTGAGGCTTGGTTTGGCAGTCATTAGGAAACTGTTGGATATAAGTGGATGAGACAGCTCTAATAGCAGAGATGTCATGGAAAGAGGGTGATTCATTGCTTTGAGCTGTGCACAGAGCCCAAATACTTGGTTTAATTTGGTGTGAGGTGCCAAACTACATATCTGTAGTTTGACACCAGGACTAGGAGAGATTGCTTTTTCCCTTTTGCTCTTGCTGATCCTGAAACTCTTCTTCCCCTTTTGAGAAGCCTTTCCTGAATGTCTCCAGTTGATCACGTTCCAGTTAGATAAATAGGTATCAGTGTTGTAGACATGTTCTGCAAGGAGCAGCTGGAGCTTGGAGAATATACCCTTCCCTTGGAACTCCTTACTCCCTAGGAAGTTTTATAAAAAAGTTATCTCAGATCTGCTTCCCAGATGAAGGCTTTAAACTGCATCTAATGCTTAAAGTTGTGACTCTGGCAAGCTCCAAGTATTGAGAAATCCTAATGTAGGAGGACTCATATAGACAGATATGCAGTATAGGTCTCTATTTCATTACTGTTTAACACATTTTTCACCAAATTGTAGCAGAGTGATGGCATATATAGCAAGGAAAGGGCAATGGCTGTTGTTTCCTATATCATGTGCATCTTAGGCACAAAGGAATACTGTGCTGCTGATAAAACAAGGTACGCATCATCCACTGCTTTGTCCTCCTATAGTGAACCAGTCTTTTCATCATAAAAATGAATAAAGTTGGTCAGACATGATTTGCCTTTGGTAAATTCATGTTGGCTTCTCCCAGTCACTTTCTCACCCTTCATGTGGCTGGAAATGGCTTCAGCAGGATTTGCTCTGGAACCTTTGCAAGTGAAGCTGGCTGGCCTGAACCTACCTGAATCCCCCTTCTTGGAAATGGAGTTTGTATTTGCCTTTCAGACAACAGGAACCTCTCCCAGGTCACCATGACTTTTGAACATGATAGAAACTGGCCTTTGAACGACATTGGCAGGCTCCATCAGCACCATAAAAAGCATCCTGACTGATCCCATAGAATTGTGTATATCCAGTTGGCTTAAGTGCTCCCCAACTCCATCTTCCTCTGCTGTGGATAATGCTTCATGCCTACAGACTCTGCTATTAGGGTCCCTGTCCTTAGAGGCCTGAAGTCCACCTTCACTGGTAACAACTAATGCAAAAACCCTGAAGCAATGAATACTTCGGTCTTTTTTTTTTGTCCTTTGCTCCCACCTCCCCTGCCTCACTGAGCGATGGGATCATTTATCTATTAGCCTTTCTTTTTCTGTCTCTTCACTTATGGAGCCCATTCCCATTGCCCTGAAATCTGATTCAAACTGAAAGCTTGTGGTACTCTAGCTGTTTCCAGAAAGCCCAGAAGTGAACAGAGATGATTTTGCATGGGTAATTCCTACCAGACATCTCATCCTCTCATTATCAGTGGTACTTACAGTTTTTATTCAGCTTCTCTGCAATGCCCCACCGATTTTCAGCAGTTTTCATCCAGGGGAAGAGACAGCTCATCTTACAAGGCTGATGCCTACATCTGTTTCCTATTGTTTTGTATTCAAAGATCGTCTTATTGTTCCAGTGGTCAAGAAGAGAAGAATTTATTTCTGTTCTTTATAGCAATTAAGATGGAAGGACTGTGTGAATGGAATTAGTCTGTGTACTGGTTACTGGTTTTTGCACATCAGGTTCCTCTACTGGGTTTAAATTGAGTTTTGTGTCTACTTGGCGTATACTTAGCGAAAGCAATCCCAAAATACTGCCACTAAGCACAACGCTCATACTACTGTTATCTTAGAAGCATCTGGTAAAGCCCTCTCCACTCCAGATAGAAGGTTTCTTGTTGATTTTAAGACTGTTCAAATAATATTTCTTTCATGTTGGTTGTCTACCTCGGGGCTAATTTGCTTGTTTGTTTAGATTTGGAATGCTGCTGCTAAAACAAAAAAAGGATAAAAGATACTTGGCTTCCTCTGAAATGAAGTTGGTGGAAAATGTTTTGCTTTGCCTGTCAAAAATTATTACACTCACTTTGCTGCAAAGCTCTACTACTTTTTGAGCAGAGACAGAAAATTTGGCAGGGAGGCTGTTCTGATGTCATGATGTGTTTTTTGCCATCATTGAAGAAATTTGCTCAATTCATTTCTTTAACATATATTTCCTTAGAGACTTGTCAGAGATTTGCTACCGAAATCCTTGAGGATTTCTTCACATCAAGAAGACCAGATGTTTCCATGTCAGTGGGAGGGACTGTACTTGGTAACCAAGACCTTGCTGCTCCTCTCTGTGCAGGATGGATGGGATAACAGGCAGCAGACATGACAGCTGCTACTCCAGTGCTTTCCATGCCAGCAGGCAAGACACTGGGGAAGTGGGAAAGTGTGTGTGTGTGAGGTGTAGATGTGGGTGGAGTGGGAGAAAAGGAGAGGCAGCCTGAGCTGAGAGAAGGAATGCAGGGCTGCCAGCTTCATGGGTAGTGCCATGACCCCTTTTTGGCCAGATGAGCTCTGGAAGTCTCATCATTTCCATTAGAGAGGTGAACAGAAATCCCTGTGAAAAGGCAGTCAGAAGTTACAGAAAGGCCACATTCTTTCCCTTCTCCTTGCAGGTGGGATTTGGATGGACAGGGTGAGCAAGCAGAAAGAGCTGTGTGGCTCCAGCAGAGCATTATTGCCTTCTGCTTTCCCTCTTGTATGCAACTGTCAGTCTACTGCCTCCACTCACCCTAACAATGCCTAGTGAAAAAAAGGGGAAGACAACTTTTATGCAGACTCGTAATCAAAGACAGGATAGTGAAGATGCCTTACAAGTCAGGGCAGATGTGGGGCTCAGACACATGGCATTTACATGTACAAAAGGATTATCAGTCAGTAGGATGAGGACAGACAGACATGCTACTTGGAGGACAAATGAGTTGTATGGAACCATATTTGGGGGGAAGATCTTTGTGCAGAGAGGATTTTCCTTACAGCCCTATGTATGTGTATCTGTGTGTGTGGGATATGATATGGAGGCGTACCTTAGGGATACTGAGTTCACATCAGACCTATACAAAATTCATTAAAACCTTTGTTTATCATTCTCATTCCTTAGTGACATGCAGTGGTGGCATAAAATAAAGGAGGTGACCTTACAATACAAGCAACATCTAATGACCTTTTACAACCTACAAGAAGTAACAAATTCCAACATAACAAGTTGCCACAGGTCTTTTGGGGGGCTGTTTCTGGGGTTTGTTTTTTTTTGGCTGGTTGGTTTTTTTAAATAATGTTTAAACTGGCAGCACGTACATGTGTCTGTAGAGATGACCTCAGAGGAAGTTCCATTTGCTCACCCCAGGCTTTCAGGGATAGGTGTTAAGGGAAGCTATAGAATCATAGAATCATAGAATGGTTTGGGTTGGAAAGGACCTTAAGGTCATGTAGTTCCAATGCCCCTGCCATGGGCAGCGACACCACACACTAGACCGTGTTGCACAAGGCTCTGTCCAACCTTGTCTCAAACGCTGCCAGCGATTTTTTGCCAGGGACCATTTGCCAGGGAGCATTCACCATTTCTCTGGGCAACCTGTTCCAGTGCCTCACCACTCTCACAGTAAAGAACTTCTTCCTTATATCTAACCTGAACTTCCCCTGTTTAAGTTTAAACCCATTACCTCTTGTCCTATCGCTACAATCACTGTAAGTGGCCACCATCTCCAGCAGCCCTAAGGGGTCCAGCTCAGTGCTTGCCAGCAAGCAGACACTCATCTCACAGGAACCCCACAATTATGGGACTCCCCCCAAACACCAGCAGGGGCTCTGTGTGTACCTAATCCCCTGCTGAGCCCCAGGGCCTCATACTCCCTGGCTGGTGCAGCTTGGAGCTTGCCATGGACTTGGAACCGCACATGCTCAGCCTGTGGAGCCCAGGCTGGGGAAGACCAGAGTGCTTTCCCACCACCACCTGGCATACAGGCTGTGACCCTTGGTCCTGCTCCAGATGCTAAGCCTCCCACTCGTCACTCATCACCCATCACTCATCTCTTCTTCCCTGTTTTGCCTTGGTCCCCCCAGCAACCTGACACACAGACATGGGTCCCTACCCAGGCACTGGGCTGAGCTCCTCACCCACCTCGATGCCTAGCACCACATGCGGGTCTTGAACCTCTCCAGCTCCAGAGCTGGCTCCACATCCCCTCACAGGGTGCCCCTGGGTGCTGGCAGCTCATCCTTACAGCACTGACCCACATGGGGCAGGGAGTGAGACTGCAGGGAGACAGTGAAGGAAGGGTTTTATGAGGAGCCAGGACAGATTGCAGTGATCAGTACGGGACTGTGTCAGACAAGGGCTTGCATGCCATCAGCAACCGCTCACACATGATGCACACCTTGCTATACCCTCTCCTTTCTCTTCACCTCCCTTCTCATGGGTACAAAGCTGGAGGTGGATTGTTAACTGGACCACCTAGTAGAGTTACAGGATCCTTTACAAGGTTATGTAACCTACTTCCCTTTTCCAGCATACAGCTACATATTCTCACTTTGTTAATATTAGCTCCATAATGAATAGCTGACAGCGGTGGTGTTTATACAATACTGCTGTCTCAAACCAATATTGCATTATATGCATGCAAATATAAATCTATTATAAAACTCTCTGTTGCAATCACCACCATCTAAAAAGCATTAGAGGTGCCACTGGCAGCCTGTGCAATCTGATTTTAGCCAGGACTCCTACCAAGGGCTTTCTGTACCTGAGCTAAAATCCTTTTACTTGCTATGCATTTGGAAGAACTAGAAGGGCTGTAAACGTCGCTTGCACAAAAACGCAGATTTGCCAAATGCCATAGCAGGATTTTAAATAATTGCTTGTCATTTTGGAAATAATGCCCATTTTTGCACGGAAAGTGGGCTCTGTTGAAATATTTGGGATTTGAGGAACTGAGCCAAATTTAGATAGAAAGATTAGGAGCAGAGGGGACTGGGAAATGAGGAAGGATAGAACAGTGAACTGAAACAGCTGGGGGAGGGCAGAAGATGGGAAGAGGAGGATGGGACATGGGCAGGAGTCAAGGCACAGGGTGGCAGGATGAGCACTGGGTATCAACTCAGGGACTGCAAGACACAAATAAATTAAAGGATGGAAATTGAATGATGGAGTGCAAGAGCAAAAGGGGTCGAAGAGAACCCAAAGAGGACAAAGTCCAGCTGAAGGGTGAGCAGACATCTTGAAGTCTGATGCTGCATAACCTGACATTGGACATAGCGTTTGTATGCCTCAGTAATTCTAAGGTGCATAGCAAATGGTGTGAAACCCTCCATCTTTTTCTGGTGGTGAGTCTGCATATGGTTGCTATCTTCTGTCCTACTCACTTGTTTGCTCATACAACATAGGATTGTGTTGTGAGCCTAAAAATTGTGACCATCTGGCAGGCCAGCATGTTTTTCATTCTGTGATAGATAGTGTCCTGAAGTCCCTGAAATACTTCTAAGGGGTCTCTCTATGAAAGACATTCAAGAAAAAACAGTTTTGTGTGTAAAACACTTAAGGAATTTGGAAATAGAGGTTTAAAAGAAGTTTAAAAGTTACTCATCTATAGGATAAAAGTTTGGGGAATTTATTTTCAGTCTTAGTTTTTCAAAAGTCCAAGACAAACACAGCATTAAAGGCACTTTAGGTTTACAGAGGTAAGTACTTGAAAGCTAGGAAATGCTTGCATGAAAGTTTCTGGTACAACCTGCTTTTTCTTCCCCTTCTCCCTTTATCACAGTATTGCAACACAGTTTTTAGTTATACAGTGGTATATCTTTTGCCAGTACAAGGACCTGTCTTCATGCAATGCACAGAGAAGATTGTGCTCCAGGAATAGTCCTGGGTGATATAGTGAATGAAACTGTCATCTTCAGCTTATCACAGAAGTGTAATTCTTCCTCCATCAGTTAACAGTTGCACAAGCATCCTATTCAAAGCATAGTGTAGAGACAGCCTGTGTAGCATTTTGTAAAAGTGAAAGCATTGGAAACTACACACTGCTTTGTTATAAAATTATAGCTGTAATCTTAATGCTAAGGGAGACAGTTCAAGTGTGCATGTGTGAACATGTGTGTGCACACATGTGAATTCATTGCGCTATGACTGATGTTATATCTCTATAATAACATCTCCACTCAAGTTTGCTGGCTTTTCTTGAAATGTGTACCTAACAGGGAAAAGAGGGAACTTTATATGGAAGAATGAAAGGAGACAGCAGAACTGGGATGGATGCTTTCCTATCAGGGAACAGTCAGCATTGCTTCTGTCTGGGGAAAAATGGGAAGTCTTATCACTGCCTGTTGTGGCAATAGTGGAAAATGCAGCTTCATGGGTACATGGGTGCTATTAGATGCCCAAACCCTACTCACACTGTTGCCATGTGGCGCTTTGAGATTTGCATTTACATAAATTGAGAATTCTTCATATATTTTCTTCCCTCTTACAGTGTAATGTGAATACAAAAGCCAATGTTCCATTTCCCATATTCAGCGAAGTCTCTCCTCTTTCCTAGCATGTGTCCAGCATTCTGCCAGATGAAGAAAGTAACATTTCAGTCCTATGCCTTCAGACTAGTGTAAAGAGGCTGAAGGCACTAAAGAACCTGGCCATTAACATTTGATACCAGTTGGCTGCCTTGATGACTGGAAGGATGTTAGTGAACAGATGGGTTTGTTCCTGGTTTCTGGTAAGAGAATAAAACAGGACAACTTCTGTTTCTGAGCTGTGTGGCTCACAGCTTCAGGGCGTAAGCTAATTCTGCTCTCCTATCCTGTTTAGCACTCTCACTTATAAATTTATGACTCTGAGTAAGAAGGGAGGTATGAAGTTGGCTGTAATTGGTACTGTGCATAAATGTAAATGATCATTTCCAATGTGGATGCTGTGCCAGCTATTACATTTTTTAAATTTCCCAGACTATTGCTCTTTTTAAACCACTGGAATTTGTTTTACTTGTGGAATATTTTGGCTCCTGGGAGATGAGTTCTACCTCAGGCTTTCAAGCCTGCAGCAGTTTATGTTGTACCTCCTAGGCTGCATGTTAAGGTGTTGATGCATGATTTCAGAGATCACTAGAGTCACTGCAGGTACGAAGGATTGTTTGATTTTCTTCTGGTCTTTTCATTTGATATGGTATTACAAGAGTTCAACATGTTCTCCCGGCTGCTCAGTGTCTTCTTTCAGTGAGCCAGGCAGTCAGCCACCATCTTCAGTGCTGACTGGGCAGGGCCCAGTCCCAGTAGGAGTTTTGGAAAAGGGATATGAAAAATATACTGACTTTGATACTGGAGTCCACTGGCCTGCAAGAGAGTGAAGAAACTAGCAGGGTCAGAGGGAGGAGATGGTCCATAACTGGGAAAATGTGGGAAGCAAGAAATAGGGGTAGTGCAGCAGTTATGGAAGAGACAATTGGAAAGTTCAGAAGATAGACTGGAAAATCCAGAAAGGCAGGAAGTGGATAAGAAGTTCTGCATGTTCTAGACAAAAATCTAGATACCCACTTGAAGTACGTTAGTTTTGGAGTGCTTACCTTGAGGTTCTCTGAGTTTGGCTTTCCTAAGAAAATGCTATGTACCCATAATTTTATGGCAGCTTCTGGAACAGGGTGAGAGCCTAGAATCAGGTGTCTTGCTATGCTAGAGTCAGCAACAATTATCCCCATGTATCTATGAAGAGGCTTCTGTGCACATCACATCAGTGACCGATATAGCTCGAGGGAGGATGTGGCCATCCTAAACTCTTGAACATAGCATATATGAGCTTGGAGATGTGAATGCAGCCACTACCTCAAAGAGAAGCTCAGTGGCACCTTCAGGTGGCACTGGTCTTGTGGTGTTGGCTTCAAACTAGCAGCCATATCACTGCACAGAGAGTGTTACGGTACTGCTGTGTGGCTTTCTGGAGTGCTGTTTCAGGTTTGCCCTCTTGCCCCCCGTGACACCTCTGGATCTCCCTTGTTCTTCTCCAACTTTGCAAATTGTGTACCATTGCAAGATGCTGGCCCAGCAAGATCTGCACGGAGGCTGAATGGTGGCAGCTGGCATCGCCTCTTAATATAGAAGTGAGGGGTGCGGTTGCACAGGCAATGTGGTGCAGAGAGAGCAGTTTGGGAACAGGCTGTGTGCTAAAAGGAGTAGTTGCATGTTGCAAAGGCTCATGGGTTTAATACTGAGCTTGAAGTGCAGCGTAAGTACACAGAGGAAAATACAGTGACTTCTCCAGGGCTTTCAGGAGCAAGCAGAGGTAGTATATGGCAGCCTGCGTTTTTACTCAGAAATGGACCATAGTAGGAGTTGAGCAGGATGGTGGACGTGGCAGATGAGACTGAAGCTCACATGGAAACACTTCAGCTTTCTGTAACACTGCTAGCTCAGGTAATGTGAAGACCAGCATGAAATGTCTGCGTGGGCTGGAAAACTGTCCTGCAAACCGTTGCAGAGCTTCATGCTGTCTCTGCTATGCTGCTATAAGCCTGCTTGTTCAAACCCAATGCAGGATGAGCTCAATCACAGCAGTGATTGCAATAGATATGCTTTCTATCCTCTTATAAACTTCAGGAGATTTTCCATCCTTCCCAAAAGCGGTTTTTAAAGGATTTCTCAATAGTTAACCACATGAACGAATAAATCATAATTATGATTCAAATAATCGTCTGAATGAATAATTCATTGTAATAGTTGCAAAAGGAATCTCAGCAAGAAGCATTTTACTATTACAAAGGTAAACATTGATTCATTTTTTCTGAAGAAAAGGTATATTCTACAGCAAAGTATTTTTCATCTGGCTGCCATACCCTAATTATGTATAATATGAAAGAAAAATATGCTTCCTTGTGCGACAGCCATCTTCATGTAAATGAAAAAATACGCTTCATTTTGCAACAGCCATCTTCAATGCTAATGAGTGAGAAATGAAAAAGGATTAAGAGTATATTCACCTCCTTCCTGAGGACAGAGCCAAACAAGACAGCCATAGTCAGCTGGTCAAAATGTCCAGAGCCTGTAGTAACTGAATATTGCCAGCTAGTTAGGAGGAACTGGGAGGAGGGGTAATGAGGGGAATGTTTTCTTCTAGATCTGTGCTGCTAAGATATAGTGTAGGCTAAGCATATGGCTCACAGCCAGCAAAGGCATCAGATACTATGGTGCTAAAAGCCTGGTTAATAATATTTAGCACCGACAAAGAGCATTCAAGGGAAAGACTTTCGTCCTGCAAAGGATGGAAGCAGCCTCACCTGTTAGCCCCATTTTCAGAGGGAGAAAGTACACTGTTGTTAGTCTCTCCTCTCTTCCAGATGCTAAGCATGACAAGGACAGAGCAAGCCACAGGTTTCTAAAGCCAAAAGAGCTGGTAGCCTTATTGCCTGTGAAATGCAGTTTTGGCTCCCAGGGAGACTAAACGCTGTGTGGTGATGAACAAAAAAATGAGCAAGGTCACGGTACCTTGGAGAAGGGGCAAACTCTGTCCACCCCAAACGAGACGAGAGAAGCTGTTTTTACCTGTGTCTTTCCCCAGCTGCACTGTTCACTGTGTGACAGGTTGTCTCCATCTGTGGATGGTCTGATGCCACTGTCGCGCTTACATCATATGGCAATGACATTTATAAAGGGAGGTCCGCGAGCCACCGGCATGGAGTGACTGGCTCAAGGTCAACTACAGCCTCCGGCACGGACAGAAGCAACAGACTCCCACGGCTGAGCCCTGAGCATAGAGCGGAGCCGGCGGCGTTTGACTGTCCCCGTCGGGGTTTTGGCTGAAGGGCCGGGCAGGTTTTCCAGGTGGAAGGAAGGTGGGGGAAGAGGGAAGTTGCGGTGCCACCCTTTGGGCAAGCTATTGCGAAGCGCCCGTCCGGAGAGCTGCAGCCCGCAGCGGGCTCCCCTCGGGGGTACCCCCCAAAGGCCTGGCGGGAGCTCCCTCCGCGAGGTCCGGGGAAGGGGTACGAGCACCTGCGTCCGCGCACGTCCACGGGTGGGTGCGTGCATCTCTCTGTATCTGAGCGTGTCCGTGCTGGCGCTGCCTCTATCTGCGTGCCTCTGTCCTGTGTGTGGCTGCGTGTACCCCTCCTCTCCCTCTGTGTAACGTGTGTGCTCTCGCACACCTCCCTCTTCTCCCCATTCTCTCCCCCCCTCCCGTGTGTGTGCGTGTGCGTGTGTGTGTGTGTGTGTGCGCGGCAGGGAGGACAGAGCCGGACGCGCCGTGCAGCAGCGCGCCGGGGACGGAGCCGGGACCGCGGCCGGAGGAGGAGCTGCGCTGCGCCGGGAGCCCCGAGCGAGCGCGGCCACAGCGAGGCGCAACAGGCGGGGCGGCGGCGGCGGGCGATGGCGGCCGGCGGCGAGGCCGCCCGCTGAAGGCGAAGCGGGGCGAGTCGGCGGCGCAGAGCGGGAGGGATGCGGGCGGAGGAGCCGCTGGCGCTGGCGGCCCCGCGGGCGGGCGGTGGCGAGGCGGAGGCGCCGGGCGAGGAGCGGAGCGGCGGGAGCTGCTGCAGCAGCGAGCGGCTGGTGATCAACATCTCGGGGCTCCGCTTCGAGACGCAGCTGCGGACCCTCTCCATCTTCCCCGACACGCTGCTGGGCGACCCCAGCCGCCGGGTGCGCTACTTCGACCCGCTCCGCAACGAGTACTTTTTCGACCGCAACCGGCCCAGCTTCGACGCCATCCTCTACTACTACCAGTCCGGAGGGCGGCTCCGCCGGCCGGTCCATGTGCCCCTCGACATCTTCCTGGAGGAGATCCGCTTCTACCAACTGGGCCAGGAGGCCATCGAGACTTTCCGGGAGGACGAGGGCTTCATTCAAGAGGAGGAGAAGCCCCTGCCACAGCATCACTTCCAGCGCCAGGTCTGGCTGCTCTTCGAGTACCCCGAGAGCTCAGGGCCAGCCCGGGCCATCGCCATTGTCTCCGTGCTGGTCATCCTCATCTCCATCGTTATCTTCTGCCTGGAGACCCTGCCCGAGTTTCGGCAGGAGCCCAAGGGCCCCCAGCCCGGCTTTGGGGAAGTGGCGCCGCCCGGCGACGAGGCGCTGCTGCTGCTGCCACCGCCGGCGGCGCCGAGCGGGACTCCGCCGCCCCTGCGCCCTGCCGCAGGCGCCGGGCCCTTCTTCACCGACCCCTTCTTCCTCATCGAGACCCTGTGCATCATCTGGTTCTCCTTTGAGCTCCTCGTCCGCTTCTTTGCCTGCCCCAGCAAGCCCGAGTTTTCCCGCAATATCATGAACATCATCGACATCGTCGCCATCATCCCCTACTTCATCACCCTGGGCACCGAGCTGGCTCAGCAGCAGCAACAGAAGCAGCAGCCTGGGAGCAGCAGCAACAATGGGGGCCAGCAGCAAGCCATGTCCCTGGCCATCCTCAGAGTGATCCGCTTGGTCAGAGTGTTCAGGATCTTCAAGCTCTCCAGGCACTCCAAGGGACTGCAGATCTTGGGGAAGACCCTCCAGGCCAGCATGAGGGAGCTGGGCCTCCTCATCTTTTTCCTGTTCATCGGGGTTATCCTCTTCTCCAGTGCTGTCTACTTCGCAGAGACTGATGACCCTGACTCCCTGTTCACCAGCATCCCTGATGCTTTTTGGTGGGCCGTGGTGTCCATGACCACCGTGGGCTATGGGGACATGTATCCCATGACAATTGGCGGCAAGATTGTAGGCTCACTGTGTGCCATCGCAGGTGTGCTCACCATTGCCCTCCCTGTCCCTGTCATCGTGTCCAACTTCAACTACTTCTACCACCGAGAGACTGATCATGAAGAGCAGTGCCAGTACACCCATGTCACCTGTGGCCAGCAGCAGTCACCCTTCTCTGAGCCCAAGAAGGGGGACAGTAATCAATCTCTCAGCAAATCTGAATTCCTGGAAGCAGAAGACCTGGAGTCCATGAAATATTCCAACTTCATTCCTCCCAACAACCAGGGTTATAAAGAGAAGAAAATGCTGACAGAGGTGTGATCAGTTTTGTTAGCCTGGGTCCAGACATGGAGCTGCAAGCTGCTGCACAGCCGTCTTCCTACTAGCAGCTGGATCTATTCAGCATTTACATGCCAGACTGTGAACTGTGATACCGTAAACAGAATGATTGTGATAATGGGCTCTTCTGTCCTGATTTGCTGTTTTTCATTACTGTGTGCAGCCAGAAATGTTCTTGCTTTATTCTGTGGAGTGCTAGCTGTCATCCCCCACTCCCTTGTGAATTTCTTTCTCTGTTTTTGAAGACTGCTGTAATTCAACATTTGCTGTGAAACTTTGCCTGTCTACTCCACTAGCAGAGAAGCCCCTGACACTACTTCAGCAGAAGGATTTAGAAGGGAGTAAGCAGTTAAAGGGGCTACAAACATCTGCCTCAAGCTGTGCCCATGGTTCCTGTGCCAGTGCAGTGCCCTTGGCTGTGGGATAAGTCACGCCTGCCATGCCATTGCCTTTGAATAATGGAAATGCTGTAGCCAGCATCACAGGGAGTTCTGCAGCTGTAAGAGAAAGTCAGCAAGTAGATGCCTGCCTTCTTTGCAACCCTTGGCATGCTGAAGATCCTCTTTTTTTTGTGTTTCAAAAAAGATGCATAGAACTAAAAGCTCTTTGCTACTTGTGACCATATACGATTTATCAAAAACAGGCTTATAGAAATCAACAGGCTTGGTGAAGATACTCTGTGTTTTTCAGCTTATTTCAGCCTTATTTTTGCCAGTGCCCTGGTGTTAATTTGCTTTTATTGTACCAACTTAATCTTCATAGTGGTAAGTGCCTTCTGAAGCAAGGCACATTTGAGTAAGTTCATTTGTTATCTTCACACAATATTGTTTAATGAAATGTTCTTTGTGCTTCAGATACCCAGTTCTGTAGTCAGGCATGTGAGAGCAATTGACTTCACTGTGTTTTTATTGAAGCATTTGTATAGGTTAGAGAAGTTTGCCTGTTGGTATTTTGTTGAGATGGCTAAAAAACCTGGATCACAGACAGCTGCACCTCTGCTGTCTGAAGCCTGCACTGATTTACAGGGTCACAAGCATAAAATGCCCCAGGGTAAAGTGTGTCAGCGTTTGAGACTGAGATGGCACAGATACAAACTTCCCTAAGCCATCTGCACAAACCCAAAAGCATACCCCAGACCTTTCAAATAAGGGGAGAAACAGCTAGCCTTGGAGATATGCTTTTGCTGCATTACTCATCTAGCCAGTTCTTGGTATTTCATGGACAGAAGGCACAGGAATGTCTTTTGCGTGAACTAGGTTTTATGAGAGCCATCTATGCTAGCAATGCAAAATGCATAACTTGCCCTGCAGTGCTGGGTTTGCCAAGGGACCAAGGGGTTGCACCTTAAAATGCACATTTTGCTTCCCAGATAATTTTAGGTTTTTTTAATCAGCTCTGCCTTACCCCAAACCTTAAAGTGTTTCAAAAGCTGCCAGAGGGTGAGAAGGATAAATGGATGTTTTCAGATTCTATTGGCAAATTTTCCTGCAAGGGGAAGTCTTTGTTGTTTCAAATCTAAGTGTATATTCTGCATTCACATGTGTGCATGTGTATGAAAGCAAAGGCAGCCATTAATGCCTTGCATCATACTGTGTGATATGCATATTAGAATGTACTACATATTGCATGTGACTCATGTAATACATAAACCAGACATACTATCAAGATGCAAAATATATAGAAGACACTTTATGTATATATTATGCTTTTCAACCATAAGGCTAAGAATGCTAAAGGCATATACTGTAATATAGTCAGAATAGGCTATAGAACTGGTCGTGAGATTCGATCTGTTTTCATCTTTGTTACCCTGCTTGTTTTTTGTTGTCTTGAGATCTGGCTCCGTGCCTAGAGTGCTTTTATTGTGGCTTCTCCTCATCTGAGCCCTGATCATACAGTAGAAGCTGTTTGTGTAAATCCTAACTGCTGTATTTCTCCAGAGTCCCGTTGTCTTCTCAAAGGTTTTTAGTGTTCAGGGATCTCCCCTGGGGTCAACGCACAACCTTTATATTAAAATCTCTGTTCTCTCTTTCTGAAATCAGTAACAAAATGTCACTTTGTCTCAGTTACTGCAGGTCAGTCTGGGAGACGTATGTGGTGTGATGAGGGCTCTGTAGCTTGAGAGGAGTTTGCCTGAATACATAGGTGCCTAATTCCTCTTTGTTTCATCGGGACTGAGGCAAATGCCTGAAGGTCTGGGCTTTGGGAGCCATTCTGCATCCCTTGAAGCATGTAACCAGCTGGTGGTTAAGTAATCCTGATGAATAAGTGGGACTGAGGAAGGATCAGCACAGTGGTATGTCTATTGATTTTATGTAAAAAGTTGTCTTGGTCGCTGAGTTAATTTAATAAAAGGCTGTTGTTCTTAGCTGTATTTCAGGATCACTATAATGAAATCTTTTCTGCGAGTGCAGGAAAGTGACTTCTTTTCACATTTTGTGTTGCTCAAGCAGATGTTCTAGAAACTACCAAAAGAACCTGCTATTTAAAAGGGATGTTTCAAGGCTCCTGCTGTCTCCTAGCAGAATGCCCATGTTTGGGGTTATTTTATGCCTGAGTGTATCAGCTGATAAAAGTTTCCCCAAAGTAAGATATAAAAAACTCAGGTTAAGCACAAGATCAGGAGGAGCCTACGTCAGAAAATTCCTGTGCTCGTTTCTTCCCTTAGGCCTGACCCTGTTGCCCCTGCCAGGCAGGAGCCCTCCCTGCTCATAACAGGTTGTTCTTCCAACCAGCATGACAGATGGCTGGGCACGGAGGCACTGGCAAAAGAAAAGATGGGGGATAAGTTACTGGTAGCATAATCCGAGCACGTCTTAGAAAAATGCTCTTGGAAAGAGATTTCTTGCTCTCAGGTGAAGTTCAGCAGTGAGTTTGTAGCTGGACTGTTGTGGTTTCTGAAAATCTCCATACAAATGCATGCACGCGTGCAGATGCACACACAAAGCACTGGTGCAAAGGAACTCTGTTGCAACCGGCCAGCTTTGTGTAGCTTTTGCCATCCACATTTTTCAGTTCTGAAAAGAAAGTGCAAATGAAAATGTGAAAACAGGAATATTGTTTGCTCCCTGGGTTTTCTGTGTTAGAGCCAAGAGAAATACAAAAAGCCAACAAAAGCTTGGAAATTAACCCTGGGACTTCCATTTGGCTATGCAAATCCTTCTCTAAGCACCTTCTGAAAATCCCAGAGTCATCAATAACACTCTGTGCTACAGAAGTTCTGGAATTCAACATTTTTATTAAGGAGCCTTTGGATTTTGTTTTCAAGGGACTGATGGGACATGGTGGCACCTCTGCCACTGGCTTCACAGAGGACTCATGTCACCAAATCACAGTGTCGCTTTCAAAAATCTTACCTCAAGTTCTCAGCCCTTAGCACTCACTCCTGGATGTCCAGAATCCAAATCTGTGTGTCTAGCTGTTTCCTTCTGAAGGCAGAGCACATCCTCATGAAGCAAAGTAGGCTCCTCCAGGGACTTGTTTCCATAACAACCTCCCAGACTGTTTCTCTTTACCCTGTGACTGTGGCTACTGTGGCTACAACTGCATATTTTCAGTTTTTAGATATTAGCACCTTGTCTTTACAGCTGTTTCTTTGCTTACTGAAAATGATCCCACCACCTTATATCGTGTACAACTGTCCTGTCCAACTTCAGACAGACAGTTTTCAGCATGTGAAAGCAAAGAGTGAGAACCAGGAGATGGAGAGGGATTATATTTGTATATCCTTGCACACAGAGAGATGGGGAGCATGTGAAAGACAGTCTGAGCACTTGCAGTCAAGGAGCTGAGGGGCAACTGGCCTGTGAATGTAGAGTCAACTGGGTGCTCGGTGACAAGGAATGCAAGCTAAAGCATCAAATTAAAAAACCCAGAAACTTCCTTTTCAACAATCTCGTTAGGAAATAGTTTTGCTGTGGAAGAGACTATTGCTCGTTCCCAAACCCTAGGCTGTTCTGCAACAATCAGTTCCCCCGTTGATTTTCCCATGGGCTGTTTTACACCAAAGCAAGACAGGGCAGAAAGCATCTCATTGGAGGTGGGAAAGGAAGGAAAGGGAAGAATTTTACTGAGAACACTGTTTTTTTTATCTGCAACTCATCGACCACATCAAAGACAGTAAGTGTGAAAGGCATGAAGAGCTGTTATGTGATATTTCAAAGCCTGTATTACTGGTGTATCCCTGCACTTACCTCCAAGATGGAATTCCTGTTCTGCTCTTGCTTGGAAAAAGTCATGGTTCAGGATTGCTGGTTTGGCCCTGTTCCTTCTGATCCAGCTTTCACGGGTAAAAATTCACTGCTACAGCAGCTATGGGAGTGAAGGTGATCGGACTTGGTGTTCTCTCCTAGGCCTCTTCGTTCAGTGTACAGAGGTCCTATGGAGATGAAGAAGAATGAGTACAAAGGAAATTCAGGGCAGCAAAAGACAGAATAAGGACTGAAGTGTCTTCCATAGTGTGATGGAAGAACAGCACCAATCCTAAAAGCAAAGGAACAAACAGCTCCAGCGTCTGCTGCTTTAGCAGAAGTAGGTAAGGTTTCTTTTTCTTCTGTGAAATTAATGACTGAGACTTTCTTGGGGTTGATGAGGCAGGATTTCCTAATTAAGATTTGCAGCCTAAAGGGAGAATTTGGTTCTAGGTGAAAAAAAGGAAGATAATAATAAAATACATCAGTGTAGTATGAGCCAGCTTCTCACCGTCTGCTGATTCAAGTTGGCAAAACTCCATTTAGTACAACTACCTTGGTTTATACTGGGCTTCAACTTCAATCTTTTGCATCAAGTCAAAACATATGTACTATTTCTTAAAATGCTTATTTTTATTTGTTCTTTTCTTGATGTCCTCTCTATATCAGGGAAAGATCTGCAGATTACAGAAGGAGTTAACCACGGCTTTCCCAAAAGCTCTTATGTGACTTGAGTCCAAGTAAGTCTACCAAACTTAGCAAAGTTAAGCTTCTTTTTATGGTTATATTGACAAAAATAAGAGCAGCAGGATTTTATTTGTTTATTTATTTTCTCAGTGGTGGAGATGTGCATACAAATTTATAGAGAAGTTTTAAGACTAAACAAGATTCTGCCCTCAGCTGCAGCCCTGTAAGCACAAGATAACTCTATTCACATTGCTTTAACCCAGAGCACAGTCTGAGCTCTTCATCTTTGCTTTTTGGTGCTCACACTCTTAAACAAATCCTATTCTGAAGACAATTGTATCCATGTTATCAGCAGGCTCACAGTCAAATCCCTGACTTGCAGTCATCTGCTTTACACATAAAGTTGAGGAGAGGAGCAGGTGCTTGCAGAATGAAAAGACTTAATCCTCTGATAAAATGAACCTGTGAATGTTGAGTGTCTTTAGCTGCCACCAGAGACAGTTGGTGATGAAATTGCATACCAATTACAAGATGGAGTTCTTCTTCTGCAGGGTCAGGTCCTAAATAAGGCAAGACCTTAGTCAGGGAAATAAACCCAGGAGAGTGTTTTTGGGGAAAAGCAGACAGGGACTGCGGTAACAATGATTTTTTTCAGTGTTGCTTATGCTGTTAGTACACATTAATTCTATATGCCTTGCCTAAGTGGGTGGGTTTTTCTTGCTCAAGGGAAGTCTGGGGCTTGTTGGCTGGTGCAAGAGCTTGAATATCATAGCATAGTTTTACGCTTTGGAAAACCCATAACTGTGATCTGTGTGGGGTTTATATTTATGCTTTATGTTTAAAGCCTAAAAATTCATGGATAAACACTACAGGAAATATCCATGTTTTCTGTAGTGCAAATTGAGAGGGGCTGAAGCAATAGGTTGAACTTCCCTCTATACAACTTTTTCTTAGTGAAAGAAAGGATATGTTTTATAGGAGGGAAAGTGCTCATCAAGTTACTGGTCACCCTAAAATACCGAAGCCATGTTGCCTATTCATTAGAGACAAGACTCAGGGGAAACTTTTGTTGTTTTACAAAATGTAATTGAAAGTTCAGTAAGTCTTTCTTTAGCTTCAGTTCCACTAAATGAATATAAAAACACTTAGCTGTGCGTAAAATTTTGGAAGACCTTTAGTCAAAAAATGCTGTAAATCACAAATTTCTCAATTGAGTTACCAAGTGTAGCCACTAAATAACCAAATTTAATGGGTATTGTAGCCACTGCTTGTTTAAAGAAAACAGGGCTCCCAATTCTGCTCTCTGCCCAAGGCTAGATAAGCATATCCTTAAGGATATGAATGGTGTGATTCCTGATTTAGGGAACTGAGAGAGAAGAGTAAGTGCCAAAAAGGAGGGCTGTAAATGCAGATGTGCAAAGTAGATCTCTTTAGGTGTTGTAGATAAACATTGTTCCATTCATCTAAAATGCTGTATAAATTTTACACCAACAGAAGATTTCGCTTTTAGAGTACATATTGGTTTATTCTCTTACATTCTCTGGAGAGAAATTAAATGGTATTTTACAAGAAAACGGGAACATTACTGTCTCCTCTTGCTGTTTGTTGATGCATCTGTTGTTTTCAATTAGCTTGATGGCATCCATTTTCAGAAAGCAGATGCTGCCCTCTTTTACACTGGTGCAATTCTGGAATAACTCCACTGACGTCAGTGAAGTGACTCCAAATTTATCCCTGGTGAAAGCAGAATTGGACCACAATCTTTTTGGTTGCTTATCCACTCTGGTGTTCTCAGAAAGGTGCACCATTACCGTACCATAAGGGGAAGGTGAGTGCCTGTCTGCTGTGCCATGGTCAGCTATTCTGTGTCCTTGACATTGCACTCACATGCCTGGCTGGAGCAGAATTCAGGTCTGCCGTGGGGTATACGTGGTCACCAGATTGTCCCTGTTGAATGGAGCAGTTGCTGCCCCTAGATTCCTGACCTCTTTCCTATTCCAGTTTCCATCAACTGCCTCATGCTTGGATATATTTTCCAAGGAGTGAGAATTTTTTAAGCTAAATAAATGTAATTACAAGTCTTAAGTAATATAATAATAGAAGGGTAGCAGAGGTAGGTGTGGAGACAAACTCTAACCCTCCTGCAGTTTTTTGCTACTATGCCTATGTAAAAGTTGTTGCAGTTCTGGCAGGTTGGCTATACATCTGTTGGTTTCAGAGTCTCCGTTTTCAGGGGACACTAACTTTAAACAAATTTCGCTACTTCTTTCCTGCTCTATCTGTGCTGATCTCAACCATGCCTTCCCTGAAACTGGACAAAGAGCTTCATATAAAGGGCACTAGCATGCTGTATGGAAAAATACCGCTTCAGATGGGGAAGATGAGGGTGAATAGAAGGAATACAGAAAGTAAAGAGCAGAGTAAATACACTGTGGGAGACAGGAGGGAGCTTTTTGAAGAAGTTCTCAAGGATTAGTTCTGGGATTGTTTAAAGCATTAGCAGTAGAGCTGAGACTATGAAATTTAGTAAGGAAGCAACTTCAGTGTCATCATCAAGATTGTGTATTAGGACACAGAACTAGATTACTGAATCTAGTAATTGACTTAAAGAAATACATTAAACAGCACAGAAATTAATGTTGTGATAGGAATTTTCTTGGCAAGCTTATCAGCTGGGGAAGACAGACAGCAAGAAAGATTGGGGATGCTTTCAGATCAGCCAGAGTGCCAGTGTCACTTACTGAACCACCAGAGTAATGCAGCCATAAAAGCCGCAGGTGGAAGTCTTTGAAAGTCTCAGAAGGAGCACATTCAGTACCACCTGGGAAATAACTAATTCTGTAAGGCCTCATCTGGAATGCTGTGTGCATTTTTGTTGACCTAAATTTGGTCAGGAAGGATGTGCAGAAGAACAGCAAGAATGATCAGGCGAATGGAAACTGCTCTTCAAGAGGCAGCTGGAAGAGCCTGACTTTTCTAGGCCAGCAAAAGATTGACAAGACCTGTAGTTACAAAAATACTGGGGGCAGAGTAGCCAAAAAGAGGTAGGATCTATTTAAGTTAAAAGGCAATGATGAGTTTGACCAATAGAGCACAAATTGGCTATGAATACATTTATCCTGGAAAGAAGAAGATGATGTCTAATATAACAGACAAAGAAGGAGAAATGAAAGCTCATTCCAGGTTGGATAGGAGAAATGAAGACAAAAGACAGTTTTAGGTTTTTTTTTTTCCAGATCAACTTTGTTAAATTTATGAAAGGGATAATATGGAAGAAGTTACAAGCAATGGAAACAGCCTAAGTTCAGTGACTTTGTCTACTGGAATCACTCTCCTACACCTGGGATGTATTTAAGATGCTGAATAGATGAGAAATTTTAAGATCTTCCCTCATTTCTTATGCCCTCCAGCTCATTTGCCGTACTGCACCCATTTAGCTGTGGACCGCCAGATCCTGGTGATATTATTATTTAATACTTGGGGGGTGTGTGGAAGAAGGAGAACTGGGGGAGGAACTGTGAGTCTTGGGAGATGTTTTTTCTCTGTGAGACTGGGGGAAGCAAAAGAAGTCCTAGGAGTGGGTAGGTTGGGGCTGGGAGTACCAAATCACTCTAGGAACTGGTCTGGAGGCAGAGAGTAAATTCACGCCCTTTAAATACCACCAATCTCTGTTCACTGGTCTTCCCCTCAACCTGGAACCTCTGCTGATCTTGTCTGGTCTTTTCTCCCTATCCAGACCTTTCTGTGATGACCTTCCTTCTTCCTGGGGTCTCTGGTATGTCCTCACTACCATGAGCTCCCTGGAATCATTGGAACAGTGCATTGCACCTAATTTTGAGAAAAGCCTTGGGCCAGCTCTGCTACGGCTCAGCCAGGTTATCTGATTTGGATGCAGAAATCAACAGAGATGTATGATCTTCGACAACTTTTGTTGAATGCAACGTCAGAGCAGCTGGTAACAATGGCCACTCTGGTCTGAAGAGGGTAGCAGAATAATTTCCTATTCTAGGCACCATTGTGACAGAATCAGAATAAAGCTTCATGTTTCCTTGCTTACCTCTTTCATTTCATTTCATGCTGTGGAAAAGTCACAAGATACCCTGTTAAGCTCAGCAGATAGAATAGACGTTTACCAAGGCAGGAGCTTCACCCATCCATCCAACTCCATGTCAGAAAAGCACCAAGAAGAACCTGCCCTTATACTTTGTTCTTGAGCCTTCTAGCTTGTTGCTGCTCTTTGTTCACTTTTATGAAGAAATCATTCTCTTGTGGTTTGTATCTATATTTTGGCTTGCTTATTCTACTCTTTAAGTGAAGAAATAGCTCTGCTTTTACTTCTTTAAGTAAAAAAAAAAAGGAAAAAGAAAAGCACAGGGGATTTTACAAATAACCATGCAGATTATGAAAGCATGTGAATATGGACACCATTTGGGCTTTATCAATTACATTAGCAGGATAGTGCACACAAATCCAGTTGTCTGTAAATTGTGTTAAGGGCTTGTCCCCAGTGCTTGGCATAATTTCTTGAGTTATGGCAGTGGGCCAAATTAGAAAGGAATCAGAAAAATACAGAATGAGGCAATGAGTTTCATTTGAACCATGAACACAGTGTCGCATCTGTTTCTGAGATCAGTTAACTTTGAAATTGATGAAAGAAAGCACCATCAGCGTATGTTTATGTGCTTCTTAATTTATTGTTGTTATATCATGTGCAATGCTGTTATGTATACAGTGCTGGCTGAGACTTGTAACACATTAATCGTAAAGATCCTACTGCAGCAATCTCCACACAAACACAGAGCAAAAAGCTGGTGAGAGGGCTTGTATGATTAAAATGGTGTATACCTCTTTGGAACTTGAAGATCTTTCCAATAGTGAGAGAGCATTTCGATTTTATAATAGGAGCAGAATAAGGTACAGTTAGCTTTTGAGAGTGGTGGGAAAGCAAGCATCTAAATGAGCAGAATCTGTAACTCCTTCTTTAGCAGTACAGAGCAAATCTTCATATTCTTTGCCCTGGCAACCTTGTCTTTTAGCAAGGAGATGTTGACTTTGTCAGGGAGTACAGTTAAAGAGCACAGGAACAAATTCTACAAGTAAATTTATGTTGATTTATGAGGATGTGTAAGAAGCATGGGAGATGCATTTATTGTGAATCTTCAAGCCAGCCTGATTTATTTATGCATAAATATTATTTACATATATTCTCTTTTCATGGCTTTGCATTTGAAGTAAACAGCTCAAGAACACTCTATCCAGTGTGTGAAACACTAACATGCTCTTAACTTGTGATCAAGTTCTGACCCTATTGACCTTTCGACGGTTCAGTTTTAAATCTTTGTCAGTCAGGACCTGCATTCTCATAATGGGTTTATATTTTTAAGGGTAGGCCTGTCATTAAACAGTCAGGAGCTCTGTGTACAAGCTCCCTTGTCAGTGGTGGAGCAACAGTCCTGCTTTGTGTTTGAACCCCACTTCATCATCAGTGCGTAAAACAGAAGGGTACAGAATATCTGTTTTTCTATTGGTCCCGTTTGGTGTCAGATGGCCAAACTTAAAACATCTACTTTATCACTGTAATTTTATTTTTTTAGATAAATACCACAGATATATTGTATATTTCTCAAGCTCTCAATTACGCTCATATTTTAATGTGTCCAAAATAGTACTGTCAAGTGCATTCCTTTTAGTACTGTAGACTATAGTCTTTCGTGCTTACGAAATAATACCCACAAAGCAATTGATCTTTGTACTCTGTCCTTGCAGATGGCACAATGACTTTCAGAAAGATTTTTGGGGGTACTCACGACTGCTTATCCATTAGTCTGTTATTAGATGATCTATTACAGTTTTCTGTTGATGGATTACAAACATTTTTGTAGGACACATTTCCATCAAAAGATGCCTGTTCCTCAAAATCAGCAATATTTGTGAGAGGAGTTCCATTTCAGCTCATTTTGCTATTTTTTAGAAAATGCATGTCTGGAAAATTTTGTAATGTGCGTGATCATTTTCTTAATGTTCTGAATGTTTCTTTTGCTTTTTAAAATTATCTTTTTAAAGGAAATACATATAAAGAAGGTAAAATGTGAAATTTTTCCAAGCAATGCAGTGGTAGCCATTGGTTGTTCCTGATTACAAGCAGTGTGGCTCTGGTATCAGCTCCAATACTTTCTTGAATCAGTGAGGTGATATTAGATGCTCCTAAAGAGATGAAACAACAGACCAAATGGTATGGGTACCTCAGCATGTATTAGTAGTGAGAGAAGGGACGTTCCAGGGCTTTGGCTATTGCTGAGGCAAGCCACTTGTTCTTTTCTGCAACTAGAAAACCTGTGCAGGTAAAAAACGTTGTTTAATAAGTCCAGTCTGCTTTTACAATGCCGCCTGACTTGCTGGAATGTATCTTTATGAATTGCGATCTGCCCCTGTTTCTGAGCTCCTCCTGCTTCCACTCAGCAGGTAACCTTTTAGGATCTTTCTACTCCTGGAATATGTAATATGGAAAATAAAAAAAAAAAAAAAAAAAAAAAAAAAAAGAAGAAGAAAATGATTACTGATAATTTCCTGGGTGTACTGGGAAGAATGGAAGTAGAAGGTGCTATCTGCAGTGTGCTGTAGCTCATCCCCTTACTTACCTTTTTCTGTTGGCTCTTTAAATACCAACTGTGGGGATTTGTGAACTGCCATTAGCTGAGTGGATTTCAGAAAAGATGACTAGTGAGCTCTTCTTTGCATAGTAACCGTTAATCACCATTTCAATAGAAGATGTCTGAATACATATTGATCAAGCCAGCTGCAGCTGTGATATAACTGTGATGGGTTTTGGAGACTGTTGCAGCTTTCCTCTCTGTTTTTCATCTCCCAATCACATAACCTACTCAGCAGAAAAAAACACCTGCTGGTACTTCTTGCCCTGGCATTTCTGCTTATTACTGATGTGCAACAATCAAAAGGTTGTGTAAGGTTTTTCATTAATTAAAAACCACTTAATAAGGAAGGTCTTGTAATTAAATATTGGACTTGGAGTCAAGGGGCGGTCCCCAGTACTGTCATATGGGCTTTGGATGTCCTACATATCTCAGTGCCTCAGCAATAAATAGAATCACAGAGTGGTTTGGGTTGGAAGGACCTTAAGATCATGTAGTTCCAACCCCCCTGCCATGGGCAGGGATGCCTCACGCTAGACTATGTCACTCAAGCCTCTGTCCAACCTGGCCTTGAACACTGCCAGGGATGGAGGATTTACCACTTCTTTGGGCAACCTGTTCCAGTGCCTCACCACCTTCACAGTAAAGAACTTCTTCCTTATATCTAATGGGGCAGTATTATGTCATTTAGATGATCCTTTTCCCTAAACCATTTAGACGGGAAGATCTTTTTGAATATGCCTATCTCTTAACTAATACCTATATAATGTCAGGCACAGATGGGGACTCCTGCTCCCTAAGACACTGTGGGGTATTACTGTCATAACAGTAGTAACTGACATACAGATGGGGAGGATCAAACCAACTCAGAAAAAACATTTGGCCCCGTACATGGTACTAATGGTATATCCAAATGCTAGGAAATCCTGCTGTTACCTAGCTCTGTGTTGGCTTTGGGCCTGTGCTTTGGCCATGCTGATCTGATTTCTGTTTTCTTCAGGCCCAGACCCAAAATATTCAGTGCAACCCCCTTATTCATGACTCTCTGATCCCTTACAGGGTGCCTTATAATTAAAGGCATGCAAAATATTTCTGTCTGACAAAGCCCAGAGCTTAATTTACTGCAAGGTAAATTGAAAGCCCTTTGAATGTGCCGTGGAGATAAGAAGCTGACATCAGCTTCTCTAGTCCAAAAGAAGTAAATTTATGGAGGTTTTTCTTTTTTCACCCGTTGAATTGCTATCAGAGAAGATAAAAAAACGCTGAAGATAGGAGGAGTTCACCATCCCTCTCATACATTTGTATTAGCTCTCCAAGCACGAAGGTGATTTGGATGCCAGCAGCTCACTGGTACTGAGCAGTCTAATCTGCACTTTGAATCTGGCAAGATCATTTTTTTTACAGATTTTCACTGGCATTGTTAGGAACTAATCCTCTTAAAAGCTTTGCTAGTTGTTGTTCTTTTATGGCTTTTCTGAGGAACACGAGGATACATAGAATAGCAATCATGGCTCTTCGTGGTTTATATTTAGTCATATATTGGTGATTCAGAAACAAGCATATGTGAAAAGGCCCAGATGAATCCTCTTGCAAATTTCTTCCTGTCCTATAGTGTATTTAGGTGCCTGAGTCACATTTTTGGAGAGGGCCTGTTGTCATGTCTTTGTGCCCACCATGGTGCATGCAGAGTTTTCTTGATGGCCGAAATATTTTAACACCTTGCTGATGCAGAGACTCGATTTCAGCCAAGTGGAGCCAAATTCTCATCTTGTATTCATGCATCAGCACAGTTTTCTTCTGATGCCAACTAAGCAGGGTGGTAGAGGGTGTTTTAGAAGTCTAGCTTTTGAGCTGGTCAGTTTTCCATATGGTTAGGAAATGAGACCTGTTATCTTGAAAATTCTGTGTTTTGAAGCATAACAGAAGTTCCCATTTGAATGTTTTTGCATTTTAGCTGTTGGATCTGCCGCAGCGCCATGCCAATCTGGAGACAGACTGGTACTCACAGGCACATTCCGGGTCTGGATCTGACATTTCATTTTTCCCTATGCCTCAATTTCCACAACTGTAGAAGGGAAAGAAAGTCTTTTTCTCCTCAGCATGCAGTTGGGTGTTTATCAGTGATAAGGATCTATAGGAACAATCTGTGTGTTCGTTGGTAAACTTATTTTTCTCCAGATAATGCAAATGACCCTTTTTCCTACAGGGAATCACAGGCAGATGGTGTGAGGCAGGGCTGGTTTTCAGCTGGGGCATCTGATTACTGTGGGACCTTCAGTCAGCTTCTCTATAAGCCTCTTCCTGGTTTCACATGGTTGTAACTTCCATAAAGGGTATCATTATTTTCACAGGTGGAAATAGGACAAATGAGATGTTGACCTTCTTTACTTATTCAGTGACATCGTCTCTGATAGTATTTCCCTGTGGCCATACACTTCTTTCCACCAATAATTGTAAGACTAATATAGTAGGATATATATAATATATATATATAATATATATATAAATATATAAAAATATATATATATTAAAATATATATATAAATATATAATATATAAATATATAATATATAGATATAATAAGACTAATATAATAAGACTAGTAGGTCTTCAGGTGACTATAATGGGAATATACATACTTAACTAACAAGTCAGGCACTCATAAGATACTATAAATATCTCCCAGAAGTTTGATAGAAGATAGCATTTAAAAAATGCCTGTTAAAGCTTAAACACACCATGGCCATGGGGAATTTTTTCTAGTGATCTTAGTGAAACAGAGTTGGACCAATAGCAAGCACATTTGAAAATCCTGCCTTTTGCTGTAAACTGGATTAGTACTTGACAAGAGTGACAGGAACAAAGGATCCTTTGAACCCAAATTACCCACTTCTTAGGGACTGGTGAGCTGTAAATTAACTTTCTGCATGTATTTACATTGTTGGTTTTGATCACACTCCTTGTGTCTAGGTGATGGTTGCTCTGGTGATCCCTTGAGTGTATGACCTGCACCATACCACCTCCATTCACACTTCCACGCATGGAGTCCACCAGACCAATACCTCCCCTCACAGTGCTTTCCTTTAACTCCATGACTTCATCAAAGCATGGCAACTTTCCTATAGATTGATACAGTTGCTTTCAGTTTATTAATGTTTTATACCAGCATGATGTGTCTCAGCTGTGAAGGCAAAATCAAGTATTGGTGCATATTTGGGGCCAGAGTTAAACCTTGGGGAGGAACAGGGAGAGAGAGAAAGGAGAGCTGAGACAGAGGGGCTGTGGGGACCCTTGAGAGGAGGGGAGAGGTAAGGAGCAGAGGTGTCTATTACCATTGCCACAGCCATGACAGCAGTTTCATCATCCCAAGCCCCTTTCCATGCATCTCATCAGCAGCTGCAATCCTGCTTCCCAGGGCTCAGGTGTAAGCAGAGCAAAGGGCAGGACCATGGCTGTTTTGCTGCCCCTATCAGCCTGTTGTCCTTGGCAACTTTTCTCTTTGCCTCTGCTGTAGACCCAACTCTAATATTTTGTTGTGATTTTGTATGCTGCCTCCCTGGGTATATCCATACTGCAAAAGAAGCATTTAAGCCAGCAGTGAAGATGAAACAGATAAGGCTTTAACAAGGGCAAGCAACTGAAGTTAAAGCTGATACAGAAGGTTAGGCTCAACTTGAGTAAAACTCAAGTTACTTCATCAGCTCAGATACTTTAGGCTGAAATAATTGACCTTGGTGACCCCTTTCAAAATTTTTAATATAGACAAGCATATCTTGTTGAATTTTAATTTAAAGTAAGTGACTCTGCAGTTCTCCCAGAATATTTTTCTTGAAGGCATGCTTTGTGAGTCTAAGGAAAAATCTAAACCCTGTGTCATAGGATCTTCAAATACTGATGAGAAGGCTTTGAAATCTGATCCACAGTCCAAATTTTAATGTCTGTGGTTTGTCTCCATCTTTGACCTGTAAATGGGAGAGGATCGTGAAACTCTTTGGATGCTGTATCAGTTGAGCTGCAGCATATGTGCCAAGTGCATCCATGCATGTGTGAGTAAAGGCTTGAACACCATCCAGTCCATGTTGGATAGCTGTAGGCCACACAAATTCCAAGCTTTTACAATGATCTTAAGTAGAATTATGTGGTAATTAGCAAGCTTGTTAACTGAATTTGTTTTGTACGGTACTTTGAATACAGAATCACAGAATCAGAATCATTAGGGTTGGAAAGGACCTTAAGATCATCTAGTTCCAACCCCCCTGCCATAGTCAGGGACACCTCACACTAGACCATGTCAGCCAAGGCTCTGTCCAACCTGGCCTTGAACACTGCCAGGGATGGAGCATTCACCACTTTCATGGGCAACCCATTCCAGTGCCTCACCACCCTTACAGTAAAGAACTTCCTCCTTATATCCAATCTAAACTTCCCCTGTTTAAGTTTGAACCCGTTACCCCTTGTCCTGTCACTACAGTCCCTGATGAAGAGTCCCTCCCTAGCATCCTTGTAGGCCCCCTTCAGATACTGGAAGGCTGCTATGAGGTCTCCATGCAGCCTTCTCTTCTCCAGGCTGAACAGCCCCAACTTTCTCAGCCTGTCTTCATACGGGAAGTGCTCCAGTCCCCTGATCATCCTCGTGGCTCTCCTCTGGGCTTGTTCCAACAGTTCCATGTCCTTTTTATGTTGAGGACACCAGAACTGCACACAATACTCCAAGTGAGGTCTCACGAGAGCAGAGTAGAGGGGCAGGGTCACCTCCTTCGACCTGCTGGTCACGCTCCTCTTGATGCAGCCCAGGATACACTGCTATTAATTAGTTTCAGGCTTATCAGATACAATTTATGGGCAGCAAAAAGAATCAGTTGTTCTGGAGGTTGCTGTATAGCTACCAGGGTAACCCTTTTCTGGGGTTAGCTTACTGTTGTTTATTGAAGCAAAATGCCCACAGAAAGCAGATGGTGATCTTTCTGAGCAAAGACACACAAGATCAGCTGGTGTGCCGGCATGGGAGAATCTGTAGAATTACGATGAATTCTGGAAAGCTTGAAAATTCAGAGGAAAAAACCTGTGATATGAAAAAGCCTGCCTGTCAGGAAAAGCCACCAACAGCCTGTAGCGAGTTCGTGGGGTGGCACAGTGCCATCCTGTGGGCCATGGAGGTATTTGGCAAGATAACACTCGGATGTACGACCTACACTGCAATAGGGTGTTGGCGTCTTATGGCAGACTTGAGTTATTAAGGAAATATATTTTACAATTTCTAAACATTTGCTGGATTACTAATGTACACTATGGATAAAAGGAGATCCTAGATATCAAATATGGAATACGTAGCCTTTTTTCCTCTATTTTTTTCCAGTGGAACATCTCTACTGACTTTGGGGAAGATCCACATCAGATATATCAGTATTATACTAAAAGTAGAATCAGACCAACAAACCCCACTGTGATTTGTCATAGGTTCAATTAGTGCAGCTGTTGCAGACATCTGTCTCTGCCTTTGTTTGATGGGGTCTTTGACTTACCAAATTCCAAGCAATCACTAGTAACCATTGTTGCTCTGAATTTTCTAAAACTATGAGCTAGCTTTGTATGTCTACCAGCTTGTTCAGTCTTCATAATCCTTGGATTGGAAACTTCCCTCTTCAGCACAAAAATCTGCAGGGAAAAGCTTACATTAAAGAAACTTCAGTGAGGGAATATTGCTTTGAAGATCAGCACAGATTTAGCCTGCAAATCGGATTTCTCACAGCTTTGGTGAACTCAAAGCAAGCAGGCCATACATTTTGTTGGCAGAGCTGTCTTATTCTTAGAAAACTTTATGAAAAGAGAATGCATTTTACAAATTTTTGTTATAATTTACACATCTCTAGATATCTACAGTCTGCTTAAATATGTAGCTTCTGTGTGGTCTGCTTAAATATGTAGCTTCTGTGTGACTGTGAATGTGTTTATATATATATAAGCATGCATATTTATATATTTTATGTAACACTGGCATTTTCTCCTTTCTGAATCTAGACAGAGCTCTTGACAAACCTTGTTCACTTTGTAGGCTTCTCCAGTCTCTGACGTTTCTCCCTCTTATTTTGTTCTCCTCCCGTGGGCTTTGGCAATGTTGCAACTAACCTTCCGGCCCTGGCCTTTCTCACTGGTACACTCTTTTTATAGCCAGTTCTTGCTCTTTTTTTCTTCTGGATACTTGAGTCATTGTCAAGCAGTAGCAGGAATTGCGGGAGCACAAGGGCTAGAAAGTGTATGGTCTTCATACTGTATTAAGCTGCTTTCACACTCTTGTACTGAGTGGGAAATGGAACTGTCTTGGTAGAAAATACTGTGTAAAACTATTAACGGTGTAAACTCCTTGCAATGCAAGGCTTGAGCTATTCATGGCATTTAGGCAGGTACATGTTTAACTTCTTTAAGCTCATGACTAGCGCTTTCCACTACTCACACAATTAAATTAAGTCTGGACCTCAGAATTTTGTTTAGGTCTCAGGAATCCTAAAATGATTAATTTAATATCACATCCTCAGCATGTATCTGTGGTGGGTTGTCCCTGACTGGACACCAGGTACCCACCAAAGCTGCTCCATCACTCCCCTCCTCAGCTGAACAGGGGAGAACGAAAATATAATTAAAGGCTCCTGAGTTAAGGACAGGGAGAGATCACTCACCAATTACCACATGGGCAAAACAGACTCAACGTGGGAAATCAGTTTAATTTACTGCCAATCAAATCCGAGTAGGATAATAAGAAATAAAAACATCTCACATGTTCTCACTGCTCTCTCCTAGTTGCAGTTCTGCAATTTTTTTGTTTTGGTTTTGGTTTGGTTTTGTGGGTTTTTTTTCACCCCTTCTTAAACACGTTATCCCAGAGGTGTTAACAACATCATTGATGGGCTCAGCCTTGCCCAGCGCTGGGTCCGTCTTGGAGCTGGCTGGAACTGTCTCTATCAGACATGGGGGAAACTTCTAGCAGCTTATCACAGAAACCACCTCTGTAGCCCCTCTGCTGCCAAAACCTTGCAAATCAAAGCCTACAAAGGGTAGCCGTAGGAACACATAAGTGCCATACTATGTAAAGAAAAATGCAACAGGTAACTTTTAGGGGCATGTTAGGCTAGGAGAATTGAGGGTTTGCATTGTTGACATAAAGAGGGAAAAGGAAAGTAAATATTATTCAAGTTATGAGGAACTCTTATATGACGTTTCGCATTGCAATAGACTTTTAGGAAGGATCAAATGCCACGTTTATTCCAGTCACTTTTGTCTTCCCTTTCTCTCTCTTTTGTCATGGAGGACTATAGATTATTTTTGATAAGTTATGAATAGCCCTTTAGGTTTCATGTGTCACCAGCGCAGACGGACCTAGATGCAGCTAGAATGGATGGCATCGAAATGTGACAATGAAGAAGTGTCTAAATGAAGAAAAGTCTGTGTAGACCCATCATGGTTTCCATTCATTGTCTCAATAAATTATTTCAGACCTGATAAAAAAAAAAAAAAAAGAAAAAGCCACTCTTGCTTTGACAGGCTTTCCTGATCTCACATGGGGGAAAAGACTTCTAAGCTGAATTGTTAATATAGATCTGCCTTAAAAGGACTTAAAATTAGACACAAAGAAAATGGCTCCAGGAATTAACAAAGTGTCTGTTACAGTAAAGGTCAGACCTTGGGTCTCTATTCCTGGAGCAGTACAGCACTGTAATGCATCTTAACAAACTTTGTAACTTTCTAATATGCATATTTCATCTCCTGCAAGAAGAGATGTGTATAATTCCTATCAACCAGAAGGAAAAATCCTCCATAAATCAAATTCCAGTAGGTGTCAAGGTAAGGAAAGAATTGTGGCACTTTCCATTGTAGCCAGCTCTAGTTATATTGATAAGATACATCAAATTTGGTCTCTTCAGTCATTCCTATTAAGAAATTAACACTTAGGTTGATGTGTCTTAACTGTGATACATGCAAAATAATACATTTGTCTTAGGCATTTTTTTAACATGTAACACTCTTTTTTTCCCCTTGCTAGGCTGGATTCGGGATGCTACAAGGCTGTCAGGATGCGGCAAAAGATGTTGTTGCATCTTCTTACTGCAGAGTTGGAGAAGTTTCTCTGTGTGCAGTGAATATAACATTTATGGACAGGAAACTGATTTCCTTGATTTGTGGTTTTCTTGTTGCTGGTCTTTGTTAAAGGGATTAACACTCTTAGTTCCAGGAAACTGAAATTAGATGTGAACAGGGTTGGACGGAGGAGGCAGGGAGAATCCCATACAAGATTCAAATTCATCTGATTTCTGGGAAAACTAAATAAAGCTGGATTCTATTGCCAGTGGCTAAATAACAGCAATTTATCAGCTGTTCATCAAAAGCTCCAGTCAAGCACTGAGTACTGTGGGAAGCTGGAAATTGACACTGGGCACCTCCAAAAGACTCCATTGTTGAAACTTATTTTAAATGTTTTTTCAAGTGGAGGATTTAGTCCTGGCAAATGCATAAGGTCAACCCTTATAAGAGCAAATAGCTTTCTCTAGAGGATCTAACAAGTGGCCAAAGTCTGCCCATTTGTCTGCCTGTCTTTTGGCCTTGGATTACTGTGCTATTTAAAACTGTGTTTTCATAACTCAAATAAATGGTAGATGTTTCACATAGCTCTACAAGTAGTAATCATCATATTCGTGCATAATATCTGATATCTAAGGGATGGGCCCAAACCAGAGGTATTTCTCATTTACCTACAAAGTGTCTTGCTTTAGCGTATGTACAGTCAGTTCTTGTGGTGAACATGTGAGTCCATTGCGCCTCCAAAGGAAGCAGTGATTTAGTTTCAGTGGCTGTAGAGAGTTTCACTGAAATAGCACTGTTTGTAGTCTTTCATGTGATTTAGAAGGCACAATAGCCAGACAGTTCTAAAAACGCAATATAATTGTTTGCAGAGTTCTAGGAAAATGCTCCAAAGTCTTCTTGTATTGCATCATTGTGATAAAGAACTGTTGCTTTTCAAGCTCCACAAGTCCATGCTGTGTAGTGCTGAAAATGATAGAAAACCCAATAAGCACTGAAAAGTGAAAGGCAGAGTGGGATACTCTGGCCTGGAATCCCCTCCCTTTGGCAGCAGGAAAGGTCAGTCATGCAGCCAAATGCCTATAACCAAAGATGGATCCACCTTGTGTGTGTTGCCAGCTTTGTGTAGGAGAGTGGGAGGATGGGTAGAAAGAATGGATTCTGGGAAGGGAGAGACTGAGAGGAAGTGTGGAGTAAAATATAGCCTGAGCATGACAGCTGGGATTTTCGGAAGGTACTCTGATGGATGCTGGACATCCAACTTCCCTAGGACTCTCTATCAATACACACAAATGACTTTTAGCATGTTTGCCAGTCCTCACAGTCAGCGTGTGAGGGAGAAAGGATGGAAGGCAGCTCGCTCTAATTTGACAGCTTTTGGCACCTGGAACAGTTTAGGACTGTAATATCTCCTCATGGCTGCTGGCTGAGGGTCTGATCCTCTGATGAGCTGTGACTTCCTGACTACCAGTGACTCCAAATAGGCTTAAAGAAACCCTGAGGTGCCAGATCCAAAGATGCTTTTGGAGCAGCTCTGCTCAGTAGTCCTGAGTGTGGATGTGAGCACACAGCTCTTTGGAGGCAACATTCACTCCACACTGATACTGTTTGGGACTCTTCAGAGTCAACCTGAGTGTAGGCTGCATTTAGTAAAGTGTGAATATACTGCAGAAGTCTGTGGATACCCTTCAGATACATGGCAAGCAGGTCAGAGACTTTGGACCATACTGTGTGACAGCACAGACAGCAGGGATGTTAGTTACAGGATAGCTTTGCTTTTGCTGTGAAACCTTGCTCCGATGCGTTATCTCAAAGAAGACGGTTGAGTTTTACAGGCCAGATCATGTGGTGAGATAAAGAATTGCAGGTCTGTTGTTGAAGCTAGTCTGATTTATACAGGTGTGGTCCAACATTTCTGAGAAATTGTGGATGGTAGGGTGTTTTGTTTGTTTGTTGTACTGAAAACCTGAAGCTGCTCAGATAAAGTATGTGAGGTAAACAGATGGAGCATGTCGTTTAGGCTGTTTGCTGGATTCAGACTTTGAGAATACAAGTTCTTTGTAGACAATCCCACACACAGTATTAGAAGAGGTTATTGGGCTTGGAAGTTGACCAAGGAGACAGGACTCAACTGAGCTTTGAACAGCAATCATTGTCTGTATTGGTGATGGCATAATATGTGCTTGACTCAAACCCGATGTTGCACAGGCCAGAACCTGATGAAAACGTGTAACTAGATATTTGTGATTGTTCCTACCAGTGTGATCCACTGTTAAATAGGCTAGATATATGAATAAAATCAATATTTTTTAAAGTGTGGTGTGTTTTTTATGTCAAAAAGACTGCTTGCACTCTTGGACCTTATCATGTTCCTATGAAATATTTGGTGTGGAATTAATACAGTTGTGAAGCTTGCCTAGGACTGTTCACAGCCACTTGCAGAAGAGCACCTTTTCTTCCTCAGAGGCAATTACTGCACTCTGGCTGCTACCAACTCTGTCCCTCCCCTTCTTGTCTCATGGCCCTACAAATACCAAAGGATGGATGCTTTTTAAAGAACTTTGTCCTTTTCTACACAATGTGTGGTTTCATTCAAGCCCTTGCTCAAGAAAGGTACCTTAAGAAAGGTTTTTGAAGGTACCTCTGAAGTGCTTCTGCATCTCCCAGATTCTGGATCTTGTTGAAAACCTAGGCAAAATCAATCTGTTGCCATCTCCCAGGAGACCTAGTTTGCTCTATCAAACTCACCACATCTGGGAATGTTCAATGGTAATCTCCAAATTACTCCTCACATCTTTTGCTTGCTCTTTGACTTGGCAGCCACACAGGTAAGTCCATGTATGTGGAATTTATCCCCTGGGGAGGTATTCTTCTGCTTTACAATCACACTGAAAGAGGGTGATAAAATAATAGTCAAGGAAGATGCCAAATTCTGTTTTCCTCACTAGATGCAGTGGTCTGTATCTTTCTAAATGAAGCAAGGGCAACAGTTCACACACAGCATTTGCTCTAGCTTGACACTGTGACAACACTGTTACTATTAAGTATATCTGTTTGTCTGCTCCCTGTCACTCATCCGAAGACCTGACTGTCTCTAATCACAACCTCACACACCATTATATAAGGTCCTTGGCTGTCTTTGTAGTTCCTTGAGCCCTGGACAATCTCACTTTCAAATTTGACTTCACACTCATCTTTTGTTTGTCTTGCAAAGCCGTTGTTCTCTCAGCTACCTTGTTTCAGATCACAGTCTCAGCCTGACTCCACTTACCTACTTCATATCTTTCCCTTCTTTCAGTTCAGATAATTCTTGACTCCTTTTTAGGAGGAAAAAGGAAAGCTGCTGCCCCCAAACCCTCTACGTTAAAGTGAATGACACATATGCCATCGAGGAACCAAAATGTCTCTTGGTTCCCATCATTATGGACACTATCACTGCAAGCCTTGCATCAGCAGTGGTCAAAACCTGCAGCAACATGTAGAAACTAGTTTGCTCATAGCTGCTGAAGCATTTTACAGGTAGATGCATTGTGTCTGGGTATGTTATAGACATTACTATCAGATAAATCATCTGTTCAGCCAAAAAATATCAATTATAATCAGGTTCAGGTTATAATTCAGATCTAGTCATGTCCAGTGATGCAAATCCCCTTATATCCCCATCATAACCACCTCTATCTCTTTTTTATGAAGTAAAGCTCAAAATGCTTCTAAAATAAAGAAAAAAAAAAAAAAAAAGAAAGTTTTTCATACGAAAATGTGCATTTTATCCAGCAGAAAACAAAGATCTGAAGTACTGCCAAGGGAGGATTGATCATCTTGTCTTTCTCAGGCTGCATGTAGGTAGGTGGTCACTCATCAGAAGTCTAAGTGGATGATGAAGGTAAAAGCATTTATAGTCAAGCTGTAAGCTTAGCCCTGATCTCCACTCCTGTAAATAATTACAGAATAAAAATGCCACCACATAGTAACACATAATTTTGCACAGAACCACTGATGTGTGGTGTTGCTGTATTATCAACGATCACAATTTCCTGCATGCTTCACATTCATGCCTAGGAGATCCTCAATCATTTTATCCCTTATGCCTGCTCCATCCCTAATTCTACATACTTACTTACTAGGACAAACTGTGTTCTTTTAACAGGACCATGTGACATGAATCCTGGTGCATGGGCACAATCTGATATTTGCTACTCTGATAAGAGAAGCAGAGAGAAATTGAGGCTAGCAGTCTAGTTGCACAAAAAGAAGAGAAGGAGACATTTTCATTTTCAGTGATGCTGAGGGGAAAACACATTATTACACGGCTTCCTTAGGAAGTCTGGGATTCAGGGAGTCCTGGCAAAAGATACAGCTATTCCAGAACTGGGTCTGTGAGCCTCAGAAACTAGTCTTCCTACCTTCCCTCAAACATGATGCTGGGTTTTGTGGCACTCTTTTAGTCTGACTTACTGCAGTGTAACTGCTGTATGACAGATGAGACAAAGAATTTTTTGATCCAATCAGGTTTAGGTAAATTTGAGGAGGTTGTTTTTGGAGGAAGGATTGAGGAAAGCATAAACTGTGCACAGCTAACAGGTCAGTCAAGCTACGTCTCTCATAAAGGCTAACAAGCTTGTGGAGTATGCAATCATAACTCCATTCACGGGTAATATAGGTATAAAAGAAACAGCAGGAAGAAGGAGTAGCAGTGAGGAGTATAAACGTATTAACTTTGAGTACAGCATTTATATTTGCTATCATAATTGGCCCATTACAATGATTTTCTTGGAAGTGAATTAGTGATCCCAGCAGAGGATACAATTTGCAGAGTCATTGAATTAGAAGAAATGAAATCAAAGGCAGACTAACATCTCTCCTCTTAAATAGCTGTGGCAGATATCGTGTTGCAGAAATACAGAATGAATGCTAACAAATCACCAGAATTGAATGATGTTCACTCACAAGTTTCAAAAGAAACAGTAGAATTACTTGCGGCACTATATAATTCACTTAAACTTCCATTGGTTCCTGAAGTCTGCAGAGTAGCAAGCATGGTGCCATTCTTTAAAATGGTTGCCAAAAGGGTATCTAAGGAACTGTGGTCTAGCAAATTTGACATTTGTACTTGGCAAATTAATAGACAATATAACAAAGAATTGAATCAATGAATGCCTGATAAAAGCAAAAATTTCCTTGGGAAAAGTCAACATGGTTTCTGTTAAGAAAGATTTTTCCTTAGATAGATAATTTCTTTGAAGGGGTAAACAATGATAATGGTGAGGGTATTTGGTTAGGTTAGATTTCCAAAAAGCTTTAGAGAGAACTGCACGGCCACAGGATAAAAGGGAAGATCCTGGCATGCTTACAAATGGGAAACAGTGGGCAGAGTGTCTGGCCAACTGACAAATGGAGAGAAGTCACTGTTAGATGGGGTCCGTCCTGAAACTTGTGCGTTTCCACACTTTCATAAATGACCTGGCAGAGGAGCTGAGCAATAAGGTGATCAACTTTGCTGGTGATACAAAGCTCTTCAGAGCAGTAAGGAAAAGGACTGACTGTAAAGAGTTGCAGAAGGACTTACAAGGTTGAGTGACAGCACAATCAAAAGGCAGATAAAATTCTTTGCTGGTAAATATAAAGTGATGGATGTGGGGAAAAATGATCCTAACTTCAAAGCAATAGGCACTGAGTTGGTCCTTGCCAATCAGGAATGAGACTAGGTGGTTATGATAGATATCTCCATCAAAAAACATCGCAGTGCTCAGCAGCAATCTAAATAGCTCTCTGCCAAGAGCTTGAGTACCATCTATAGTCCTGGTACCCCATTTTCAGACTGTAACTGGACAATATTTGGAGAAGGTAAGGAGGATCATCAATGTAAGCAACAGCTCTGATGAGTGACTGAGTGGGCTGCACTCTCCCACCTGGAAAAGGCACCATGGGTGGTGGGAAAAGCAAGAGAGAGGTCTAATTATGAATGGCATGGAAAGCTTGAGCAGGGATTAGGAGTTACCTGTTTCTTCTGAGGTAACTAGACTTGGAGTAATCAAATGAGGCCATTGGGATTCAGGTTCAAAATACAAAGAAGGAGATGGTACTCATGCAGACAGAAACAGAACTGTGGAGCTCTCTGACAAAGAATGGTGATGAAACAAGATATTTACATGGAAATAAGGGGAGAATTGATACACACTAGTAAAAGAGATTGATTGCAGATTACTAAATAAACAAAAACTTCCAGTTCAGTAGACTCTGAGAACTAGAAAGAGTTAAAAGATGGGGAAGTGTCATATATGTTTTTTCTGGTCTTACTTTTATTGAGATATTTTCTTGAGGTCATTCTTTGGACTTGCTAATATTCAGAAATTGGCAGAAATGGAAAACCTATATCTAGACTAAAATCAGACCAACTTCAATAGTAATTGATATTGAATGGGGTTATATATAGCTTTGACCCTTTGAAGGGATCTAGATCTTACCTTTCCCAAGCTCTGATGGAGCTAGATTATTGTTTTCCAATCTTTTTTGATTTGCACATCTTCTAAATATTGTTGTTTGATATGAGAATAGCAGTACAGTAAATACCAGATTACTGACAAGTAGATATTTTTTCTTAGTGACCCTTATGGACTCCTTAAAACTTGTCCAATAGAAGTACAGTAAATACCAGATTACTGACAAATAGATAATTTTTCTTAGTGACCCCTATGGACTCCTTAAAACTTGTCCGCAGACTTTTAAACAGTCATGAACAATAGCTTGGTGGATACTAGCTGCACTGTGTAGAGTTCATCCTTACTTTTCAAATTTACTGTAGGCAGTAGATATCCACTACTGGGAAACTGGCAATTCAGTAGACACAACAGTGGGAGTCTGAAGTTGATGGAGAAGGGTGATGAGAACTGCTCATGAGAGAAAGATGGGAGCTCTGCATCTCTCTGACTTTGTTACTTGGCCAAATTTGTCTTCACTAAATACCATGCCCGAAGAATTGAATTGAAGTGATAATGTTCTTGGTGATACCATCAGGTAACACAAGATCTGTATAGCACACTCTTGCTCTTTTAAAAGGGAGAAGTCATATTCCATCACCAGACCAAGCTGAGCCAGTGTGACTGGTGTGTTTGCCTCTAAATGGAGCAGGCAATCTGCTTGTGTATTGATTTTGTGCACATTAATAGCTCCTAATAGCCCAGGCCATTTCCTGAGTAGCAATTTGCATACTTGTAGGGGAATAATTTCCTTATTTATTAATAGAAAAATTCACCCTTTACAGGTGAATTTACGGTATGTTTTGCTGCTGACAAGAGAATAATCATTTGTAGTGAGCCTTCTGCTCGAGTTTTTAGTAAATCTACAATCCTGAAACCCCCTCCTGCTTACCTGCTCCACTGTAGTATCCAAATTTTGCAGCCTACTCACTTAACTCTGCTGTGGATTGAGCTAAGAGAGCCCCAGATCCCCTTGTCAATTCCTTCCCCTCTAGGCACCATGTAGTGAACAAGCTCACCCACATCAGCTCTTGCACAGTGCTTCACTTTTAATTCATGTATTACCCTTACATTACATTATATCACTTGAGCTTCCTCTCTTCTAAATGGCCCTGCCTTTTGCCAGCTCTGGTCTTTCCCGTTGCACACGTCTTGCAAGCGTTGCATTGCTTTCCCTCCGGCCTGGCTTGGTTGAGATGAGCACAGTGTTCCAGGAGAGGGCGCAGGATGCATTCAGAGATGAGATAGAGACAGTTGGAATGCATGATTTTATTTCTTTTTCCTTTTTTTTCTTTTTTTTTTTCTCTTATCCTTTTCTTCTGCAGCGCTATTTCAGATGTGTAAATACTTATCCCTACAGGCTCTGCCTCTAGGACACTCTAGATTTTTCTTTCTCCCTTTTTTTTAGCAGAGTCTAAGTAGCTGTCTGCTTTCTTATTTCTTTTTTCCCAGCTGTTCATGAATTAGGCAGTGTCTGTGGAGCTGCCCATGCATCTGTCCTTATGAGGCACAGCTGTTTTAAAACTCCTCAAGTGAGAAAAGGAAGTTGACATGACTGTGTTTGTGCGTTTAGGTTTGATCTGTATTTGCTTCTCCTTTAGTAACTACATTTTGGTGGTAAAAGATCCTTTGCCTCACTGGTGTGGGGTGTCAAGCCATCACTGATGGAAATGTGAGGTGTCTACCTGCTGAGGTTATCCTTTTAGAGTAACTTAACTTGTGGATTTACAGGACAGGAAAGGTGCAAGAGTGACAGTGGGAGAAGAGCTAGTTGCATTGCAAGGTGGCTTTGCCAGTAGGTTGAGCTTCCACTGTTCCCTTCCCTATTCTAATTACATTACATTACATGATCATGGCAATCCTTTCTGGCTTTAGAACTGATGGCAGATGTATTCCCTAGATAATGAGTCTCATAAAAAAATTATATGAAATCTCCCATTGAATTTGATAGAAGGGGTACTGTTCCAATTTAAAGGTTACAGGATGACGCAAAAAAAGCTAAAGAAAGGTTATCCTTTTCCACTCACCCTCTGGAACTTGGGTAATTATAGAACTGACCTTGCCAACACTAAAGCATATGTTTTTGGATGGCTGAAAGGAAGCTCTCTATGGATAAGGAAATGCAGGAACTTTCCTTATAGACAGATTTGTAGCCTAGAGATTTTGCAGCAGGTGCTGTTCTGCTTCTTTGACACTCAAGTCTTTACTCAGCTGTGGATGATGGCTGCATAGACGAAAGCCTGAATCTGACACCAGCCTCTGTGGTGGACCTACAACAGTGGCAACAGATACTTTTGTTATGATATTTGACAAGTCTTTGCTCCCATAGTCACCTAGGTGTTTGAATACAAACATGCTTGCTAAAAGCCACAAACACAAGTGTGGCCCGGGCTCCTACTCAGCAAGAGAATACAAAATAACCAGACCCTTCGTGTCTTAACACATCTAGTGTCAAGAGAGACTCTTTTTCTTTTCTGCTGCTACAAATGGACTTAGTCAGAATTTGGTACTGTGGCCCACGACTACGGATGCTAGGGACCACGGCAAAGCAGATAATGAATAATCAGGTAAGGATGTGTGCTAGTATGGGAAAGGTGTGAGCTGTTACAGGCATCCAGGTTTTAATGAGTGAAGTTCTATTTAGTGCCACTAGGGGATACCCGAACTGTTACCAGCGTGTGAGAAACGGCTCCGTAACCTCGGCTTCCTTGGAAATCAATTGCTAGGAGAAGGAAACGTGTTCGAAGGGAATGGAGGTAATAGATATTTAGGCACATCTGAAATCTTTTCTTCAGGTTACAGTGGGAGTTAAGTGAATAGAATCACGTGCATACACATTGAATCAGTGACTGACAGCAAACTGGGCTGATGAGCTCCTTGTGTTTAAAAGCTGTAGCTTTCTTAGTGTCAGAAAGTGGCTGATTCCCGTGGGATAGGACTGATGTCTCACTGAAGGAGCAGCCACATCATATTGTGAGAGCCTGGAAAAGCTAAGGTGGTATGGGAGAGACAAGGACATATCTAGAGGTTGAGAAAAGGGGCTGATCAAACATTCTAGATTTTTCTGCTCACTGGATAGCTGATGCAAACCAGGTAAGTGGACCTGATTCCCATTAACATTGCTTGTATAGCAAGAGAGAGCAGAACAAATCCAACAAGCTCAGTCAGAGCTCACTTCTGAGGTGTGCTAGGGCTGACATAGTAATCATGGCCACATGTAGTGATCCAGGGATTGTTTAATTCCAGAAAATACAAACTGTTTCAGACAGGGAAGAATCTAAAGATGTGAAGAAGTTCTCAAGGAACTAACAAAAAATAGCTAGAGTTCTACTTCATAAGTCATGCCAAGTAGGGATCAAAGCTTTTTCTTACCTTGGCCAAAACTAGGCTACTCCAAATGCATCAGCAGCACTGCTGCTGAATTTGACAGTGTCACCACCAACACTTGTGTCGGTGTTGATGTGGGAAACTGATTCCTCTCTGACCTCTAGTGACATGCCCTTTGTAGGGTCTCAGTTCTACCAAGAAGAGTGCAACAAAGGTTGTTATCTTGTCATTGTCTGAACCGTCTTTTAGGGATAGTTTAGCTGACAAAAGCTGTTAATTAGAGCAACACAAACTTCTTTGCTACTAACCAAAGAATTTTTTTAAGGGCACATGAAACATGTCCTCTTAAGACCCATGGCAGAGCTTTGTCTCAGTCAAGTTATTCTCCAGTGGTCTCATTCAACACATGTGGGACTTATGCCCAGGATTCATTCTAGAGCTGCCTTTTCAGTCCTTGCCTCCCCTTGAAAGACTGCAGTGGCATGAATGGGATATGCACCAGGAAAAGGTTTCCAAACAATTTCCTCTAGAGACTGGAGGTAACTTCTTTCACAGGTGCTGGCCAGGGATGCAGCTAGAGGAGTCCATGCTGAAAGGCTGTGCACAGAGATGGCTTTCCTCCACAGCCAAGGTCAGGTAGGTGCTGCTTTTCTCTTGGTCCTGTGGACGTAATTTCCTGAGTGATTGCTTATCTGTTGTACCTACCCACCTGAACATCATCTGTATGCTGCTGGCATAAGGATTTGTTTCTGCTCTTCCAAGGGCTGTATATCAGTGTTGAATAATGCAGCCAGATGTCTCTAGAGCTTATGTACTGCAAGTCATTAAACTGGATTGACTTCGGGTCTATGCATGGTGCACAAGCTGTTCTTTTTGAAACAGTGATTGATTGTCTTAGATTGTACTAAGTAGTACCCTATAGAATAGGAATAATTCCAGTTTGCAGTGAGACAGTTTGTTTTAAGGTCTTTGAAGACACTTTAACTGCTTTTTCATAATTTCTTGGTTAAATTATATTCATTTATCCTCACTGCCTTTTGATCTGAAAGCAGGATATAACACATCTGAACATTTGTTTTCCTAGCCAATTGTGGTGCTTTTTCACCCCAGGAAGTTCCTCCAGCTATGCATTTGTAATATTCAAAATTTCTTCCATCTTTCCCTCTTCTTCCCCACCTTGTTCATCTCCTTTTGTCTTAAAAACTGTCCCATACGCTTCCTTGAATTCTTCCAAGTGCAGGCTCCCCTTTCCTTCTCCTGATTCCTTGTGGCAAAGGCAAAGATAATTTTTTTCATCTTGACGAAGGGCATCCATGGCAGAGGAGAAGCAAAGAATGGATAGATGAGTCTTCTTACCAACCTTCTTATGGTTTGGGATTTCACCTGCAAAGAGCCATACCAGGCTTCTTAATTCAGCAAAACTGTATAGGTTTTTCCATTATCTTCCATTGTTTTCCCCTTGGTTACATGCCGTATATAAGTATAGCGAGGTTTTTCAGAAATTATTCAGCACATGTGTCTTATGTTTGGTTTTTGCATCTATGCAGTAAGCTTGATCTTGAAAATCCATGAGAGAAAGCCTTAGCGTGGGCTGAAAGGTTACCCTCCAGTGCCCAACAGTGCCAGTCCACTGCGCTTGCTGGGAATATCATCCTTTTGGCCAGAAATTCTGCAGAATGGAGCTCTTGCCACCTATTAGTGGGCAGGGAAAGGGTGGGCTGGAGCTTTGTGTGGAACTGCATGTGCCTGTGGACCTCTGGAGAAGGGTCACTCTGCTGCAAGGTGAAACAAGTGACTAGTGAATTGCTTAAATGTTTTTCAGCTTCAAGAGTTTGGGATATTTTTCTTGAAATGAAGTTAAATTGGAGGCAATAAGCCTCAAGAAGAGACACAAGTAAATGGCACTCAATGTGCCCAGGAGGTGAAGCCACCCTGTCCTCTGCAGGGTTGGGTAGTACAGAAGATGAAGAACTGGTTTTCCCATTGGGAGAGCTTGCTCTAGGCTTGGTGAAGCTTCCTGTTCCTCTGTAGTGTTTCTCCCAGGAGCAGTGACAGCTGGAGGATGGTTGAGGTTTACATAGGCCTGCAGATCAGCAGCCTGTGAGGGAGGACACTGCCATGACATCCTTTAGCTGGAGAACCCCAGAGCTGCCTGGATCTGCTGCTCAGAGTCCACACACTGTGAGGAGTGCAGCAGTGATCACAGGAGGCTAGGAGACTGCATGACACTTAACTTCCATGTCCTCTCTGCAAGTCTCAGAGATGGATCGGATTATCCCTAACAAGTGACCATGGCCGTTTTAAATGGCTCACCTTTTCCACTGGTGCCTTCTCAATTAGTAACGAGAATGAAATTTGGCCAGGGGTAATCTGCAGGCAAATCTCAGATTTGACAGATGTGCCAGGATTTTAACCCATGTGAGTCCAAAGTCCACACATCTGTCTGTACTTACTGCTCCCTGCCCCAGTACGTCCCACCGACTTGAGCTGTCAAGACCTTTCCATACTGTTTGTTGTGCCAAAGTAAAATAGGTCAGCTAACCTGGAGATCATCTCCAGTTAGCCTTCAGCAAGGTTACTGGTGCAGTTTTGGCCACCGGAGGGCTCCAGCTTTATTTCACAAATATGACAGAATGATACTAAAATTATCATTGTGGTGGGTCAACAGGGGGGCCTAAAATCCCGCAGAAGCCTCATGCCTTATCCTAATGCTTGGCATGCAAATTGAAAACGGGATGTCCAACTTCCTGCATCGTGAACAATCAAGAATCTGGGACGCTTGCTTAAAATTATTTGGGTTATTACAATGATTTTCTCAGCCTCCTGAGGTCTGTCTCTGTTCCAGTGTAGCAAGGATGTGCTCATAAAATCCCTTTTTGTGTGAAGAAGCATTGGCAGGGGCAGGGGTGTGTGTGGAGGGAGAGGACCATGGGAGAAGCAAAGATAGATTCACGCCACTCTGAGACGCTTGGCGAGCACAGCAAAGGAGGGAATCCCCAGATTGCATCTGCTGAAATCTGTTAAAATCCTGCCTTTTTCTCCCTTCTCCCCTCCTTGAGGGACCAGTGCAGCACATGAGGGAATCAGAGGGGAACCTGCAGTGGATTCATTGCATGTCCTTGAAGGAACCCAGGTTTTGTAGCTGACCCTGAGCTTTACCATCAGGAAAAAAGTGGGGTTTTTTTCTTCTTCTTTTTTTCTTTTTTTTCATTTTCCCCTCCCTCATCTCCAGTCCTATTTTTAGAGCTTGACGTTTTCTTAGGGGTTTCACAGTCTATTTTTAAAAGGCTACACGGGCTGCAAAAACATTGTTATTTTCTCTAGGGTGGTGCCAACACAGTGCCTATAGTAAACAAGCTGAGCATTTGCAATAGGTAATGTTTTAAAGCAGAAAAACATTACCGTTGAATATGAAAAATGCTTTTGCAAATACATCCCCACTGTGAAGTGTTTTATTTTCACAGAGCATCCTTTTGCTTGCCTCATGACTTTCCCCTTTTCTGAAACAGCATTGGTCTGACCGTCAGATTGCTCACTGCTGCATGAACCTGATCTGTACATTATTAGATCATCTAGAGTGACCGTACATCAGGTTTGGTCCAAGTCTCGCAGCACATTTAATGTTTTTATAAAGCTATTTTTCTTGCCTATTATATTGGGAATGAGTTAAACAGCCCAGCTCTGAAAGCAATATAAGGAAGAGTTTGAATGGCTTAAAATATGAACAGTAGCAAATATTTAGTAGTAATCATCATGATATTATCAATTTCAGTGTCATTTCTCAAATGAATCCAGCAAAATCACAGCTTCTTTTCACCTGTTGGGAGGAAAAAAAAATAAAAAGAAAAAGGAAAAAGTCAGGAACAGTTATGTAAAGATGTGGGAGCAGATGTACTTCTGGTGCAAGCTGGCACTGCTCCACTGATGTCAGTCAAACTACTTGATGTGGGGGAACATTTGTCTGCAAGGGAAGATAGTCTCAGATTTGCCAGCGAGCTATGGTGGCTTCATAAGCTACCACACAGCAGCTTAACACAGTATCTGCCGATATCATGCTCTGAGCCCCTCACAAATATGACAGGCAATGTACTGAAGCTCTTCCATTGATGCTTAACCCAGTGTCTCTTCTATACTGCCTCCTGAAGACAATGCTGCCCAAGAGAACAATTCCTGCTCTTTAACCTATGTGCAGTGGTTCCTTGAGCTGTAATAGCTCATCTGTACCTTTGAGAACTGAGCCTACAGGCCACAGACATTTGTAGAGCACCTCCTCAATCAGCCTCCTGTGTGAATGTCATGGGAAGACATGGTAAGCCACCCTTCCCAAGAATTGCAAGGGCATTTAGGAACCTAAACTGCCTTGTTTCAGTAGAATTTGAGCTCATAAATACTTCTGCACCTTTGAATCCTGGTATGCACTATGGGTTCTGGGCAAGGAATGGCTCTGTTATTTTCACAGTCCTTGCTCTCAGTCCTTTCCCTGAATGATGAAAAATCCAGAGCTTCGCAAGCTGGTGGTATTCATTTCAATTCTAAACCTCAAAGGGATTTATTTTCCATGAATTTGTCCCACTGCCTATTGAACCCTTGTAAACAATTACTCTCCACTCCATGCTGCAGCAAGGAGTCCCACAGCTCAGCTCTCCCATGTGAAGAGTCACCTCCTCTTCTTTGAAACTGCCCCTTTATTTGTTGCCTTCTCACTCATAACTTTACTCCACTGCATTGCTTGATGGCTCTAAGCTGCCTAGCATTCAGTTTCTGTTCACAGAGACCCATCTCAAGTTTACCAGGAGACCCGTGAACTTTTGTGAACCTAACCAGAGACTTGTGTTTGTAACCAAACCCGAGGAATTTTGTCCAGCTTTGCATTTCATTGCAGATTCCTTACATCCTTCTTATTATCCCACCACGCAAAGAACCATCACTTGAAAGCCCCCAGTAGAAGTGCTTGACTTCAAGTTATTTTGGTACCATACCCCAGACTCTGAGAAGCCACCAATGCTGGTTCATGGTCTTGGCAGCTGAGCTGGTTGGCTGGTTTTGAAGGTACAACTGCCATGGCAGATGGCTGTGAGGTTAGCAGGGAATTTATTCAGAGCTATGCATATACCAGGCTGTCTTTCCTCAGCAGGACTGGCAATCAAGAGCATGCTCACACACCCACCCACATCTGCATGCTGACATCCCAGCACTATGTGGTGACCGAGGAGTGGAGGAGACAGCCTGTCTGTCACACACCAACTCTTTTGTGCTGCCTCACCCCACAGTCTGTGCCAGCTCAGCAGGGCTGTTGGCTCTGTCTGCACTGCTGAACAGCGGAGGTGTTTCATGAATAGATGAACCTGCTTTGTTCAAAGTGGAATAGGGCTGAAATGGTGCAGAGCCTCCATCTTGGGCATATCCTTTTATATACCCTTCATGATCCATGCCCAGCCAGCAGTCCCATGTTGCTGTCGCACTGTTCCACTGCAAACTAGATATCAGCAGTTTGTAACACTTTTTTTCTGAAGTGCTGGTTTATAGGAAGCTCAAAGTCTGATGACAATCAATGGGTTGGGACAGGAGGGATAGGAATAATTCACTATTTTCCTGGGAAACAATGTTGTGTTAGATGTTGGTGTTGCAGTGAAGATGGCTGAACAGAGACAAAGCTGTAAACCCTCGAGAAGATTCCTCTTCAGTGTCTGTAAGAGGTAATCATGTCCACCATGTGCTGAAGAATAGGTGAATGACCCTTGGTCATAGCCTGTGATGAGTCAGCAAAGATACCCACGGTTAACGGGATCTGAGCTGCCAGTTCCTTGACTTTTTTCTCTACCCCCAGAATAGCTGCATTAATTTTTATCTTTAAACATTCCTGCTACATGACAAAAAAACCCACCAATGATACCAGCTGTGAGTCATGCCAGCACATTTGGATGCTCGTGTATTTAGGAGTAAAGCTGTTGGAGTTCAAGAAGCATAAAGCGGCGCTTGATAAGTGAAGTAGTGGTAGTAGTAGCTTATTTAGATAAGCGAAAGGGAGGTGTGCTATGCTGTCAGTAAGTACTTGGCACCTTGCAGTGCTGGCCCCTAATGAGATTGGCCCAGGCTGTTTTAAGCTACTGGATTTCCTTTGAGTTAAATTCCTTTCTTCAGACTTGAAGGACATATCAGTATTATCTTCCTGATGGGAGGCAAGTTTAGATTATCAAGTGTACTTTGCTGTAGTAGTATCAATATCTGTCCTTCTTACTGCGGCATTTGAAGACCATATATGCTAAGTGATACGACACATATCACCTCTGTCCTTTTCACCTCAGGCTGCGGTTGCACAATTAATGACCACTGATATGGGGTCTATGCATTATTGGATCATCTAGCAGTACCCACTGGGTCTGAAACCAGCTATGGATGTTTATCATGTTTCTGCTGACCTATTGATAGATAGCAGACATGGCAGTTGCTTTTGGTAGTTGTAGGAAAAAGGGTAACGCTTGCTCTGACACAAAGCTTGACAAGACGGGGTTAATCCTGTACATGTTGGAGCGCATTTGAATCATAGAATCACAGAATGGTCAGGATTAGAAAGGACCTTAAGATCATCTAGTTCTAATCAGGTTGACATAGGCATGGACGCCCCACCCTACACTGTGTTGCCCAAGGCTCTGTCCAACGTGGCCTTGAACACTGCCAGGGATGGAGAGCATTCACTACTTCTTTGGGCAACCTGTTCCAGTGCCTCACCACCCTCACAGTAATGAAGTTCTTCCTTATATCTAACTTAAATCTCTCCTTTTTAAGTTTGAACCCATTACCCCTTGTCATGTTACTACAGCCCCTGATGAAGAGTCCTTCTCCAGCATCCTTATAACCTCCCTTCAGATACTGGAAGGCTGCTATGAGGTTTCCACGCAGCCTTCTCTTCTCCAGGCTGAACAGCCCCAACTTTCTCAGTCTGTCTTCAAATGAGCATAGTAACTTTACATGCTTTTGTGATATGGTTGTGCCATTTTTGCTTTAGCACCAGGACTCCTAAAAGCAAATTTGTAGTGTCACTACACAAGGTACAGGCTCTTCCTATGTACTATTCTTGTGCCTGCAGTATCATTGGTGTGTATCAGAGATACATCTAAAGTGTGGGTGCAAATCTGTGAGGCATCCCTTGATCTGTAATGCCCTGGAGTTGTACACTCTCTAACTGGACCATGGAAATATGCTAGCACTGGGACATGGATTTAAGGTCATCCTGAAGGCAGCAGCCTAGCTGTTGTCCCCCAGCTCCCTGTTTTATTCCACAAAAAAATGCTTATTCCAAAAAGAAACAATCCCTCTAACCAGACCAGTGCTTTGTCTGTTCAGCCCTGGTTCCCAGTCTCTCTTTGTCAGACATCTGTACATAACCCAGAAACTCACTTTCTCCCCTGAAGTACAGAAGAAAAGCCTTTCATTCAGTTTCTAACCCAGCTCTGTTCAGATCTGTGCGCAAACCACCTCTGCATGTCAGACTGCAGTTTCTGGGTTATTGCTCTGCAGAGCCCTTGCTGGTGTTCCAGGGGAATTGGTTAGCTTCTAGGTAATGGGTTACCTCTTTGCTTCCAGCTGCTAAAGAACACGGAAGCAAGCTAAAAATACTTTTCAGCCAATACCTCATGTCACTTCTACACGTGAGGCATTTGTGCAGTTGCCACAGGGATGTGAAGCAATTGCACAGGGGAGGGGACATAACCCTCATTTTTGTGAATAGAGGGGGAGGTGCCCATGAGAAAAATCCCTCTATGATAAGGCTGTGCAGCCCGGTGCTTTGATGCCTGTGCTGAAAAAGCGTGCAGCTAAACACTCACAGATTTAGACCAACCAATCGTGTGTGAATGCTATTTTTGGAAAGCACAGTGCAGAAATACAGCACATGCATCACATGTGAATCGGGAAAGTGCAATCTATTTTTGGAGCCTGTTTGCATATGTGCTGAATCAAGGTTTGCACACAGAGCAAGCTTGTACCTAACATCTCTTAAATCTGCTTTAGCAAGGTTGTTAGCTTTCAAGTGATTTGTGGGTACCACAAAAATCCTTTCTCCCTCTGATTTTACTAGCATCTCAGTATTGCAGGGATATTAATTAGAAAAGCCAAAAACAATTACTTGAGAAAGGGAGCCATAAGAAAAGGTGAAACAATTTAGAGTTGAAGGGAGATGGGTTCCGCAAAAGTAATAGCTAGGTAGTGCGGAAATGCCAGAAAAGCATTAAAAAGTAAGAAAAGGCAGGAGAGGCTCTGAAAGAAGTTGAGAGATTTACACCTTATTCTATCTTTGCTAAAGCAAACCTATATGCATGGAGCAGCCCCAGAGAAAACAGGAATCAAAGAAAGAAATCTGAATTTGCATGAACTTACATTGCATGAATGACAGCCAACCCTGGTTTTGTGGGCATGGCTGAAAAGCCTCAAGGTTACCAGGGCTCTCAGGCTGCACAGCAAAGGGATGCTAGCTGAGTGTAAAGGACTGGCTGGCTGGTGGTGGTCCCAGAGGATGAACTCTGTTCTGCAGGACACAACCTTTGGCAGACTACCTTCCAGAGCAGTGCTGTTATCCTCACAGATGATGGAAACTAAAACAGAGGTCACTGTATGGTCAGAGGTTTTACCCTGCAAGGGATACTTCTTAATAGATTATTTCCAGGAGGCCAAGACCTCAAGTACTGGAGACAATTAGGCTGCTGCAGACTGCTGTGGTCATCAGGGGAGACTTTAGATCGGTGTCTTCTGTCCTGCCATGCCATTTACACGCCATGTGTTGCAGTTTGCCTTCTGCTGGTGGGAAGCAGCAGCACAACTCTGTGGAAGGGGTGGGAGTGGAGTGCTGAGGGGAAGCTCAGGTATGGCACTGGGGAGCTTTCTTGATCCTGTGTACACAGAAATGGGGTTGCAGGTGTGGAGAACATGGTGCTAGCACACCAGACAGACATTGGGGATGGAATGTGGCTGGGCAGAGGAAGGGCAGGACTGTTCTTTAAGAGCAGTTAGTCATAGCCCACAAACCACAGGGTGTGTTTCTCAATGTGTTATCACTGCCTTTGGGAGCTGGATAAAGCATGACATAGTGAGGCTGAGCGAACATAGCACGCTAGGGCTGCCTGCTCAGTCATCCAGCAACGGCAACACAGGTGAGCAGAAGGTGAGCTGAGCTCTTTCTCTTTTTCTTGCTCGTTCTTACTTTCCAGCAAGTCTCCTGACTCGTGGGTAGCTGTGTTATGAAATGACAAAGTAAGCCTAAAGAGAGCTGCTGTGCTCTGGAGAGATGAACACAATGTACCTGCAGCTTGCTGGAGCCATTCCCATGGTTCAGGAAAAGGCAGGCTGGATGTTTGGAAGGACCAGAATGGATTTCTGCTCAAATGGAAACCAGAAGGTGGAGGGAGTTGGATGATATTCACAGCTTCAGCACATACAGCTCTGGGGTGAAGGGAAGGTGTTGTTATACTAAAGATGGGAAGGACAGCAAGTGCAATCTGAGTATTGGTTTGTTGATGGAGGTCCAGATGAAGTCCAGAGCAGAAACATCCAGTATCCTTCACATCAAAACCAGCCCTGAAGATTTTATAGCGATGCTTTTGAGCCCTTGTCCTGGTGAGGTTGGCTGTACAGGTTGACCCGAGTGCCATCTAGTGATCTAAAGGCATAAATAGGTGGTACTCCAGACAAATGACCATGCTGCACTGCAACAGATGCTGTGCACAGTTCAGTCAGAAAGAGCAGAAGCAGTCCATGTTGATGAAGCAGACCTCCATGAAGTAGATAGCAGTTTCCTGAAAGGCCAAGCCTAGTGATGTGCAGAAGAACAGTTTGACATCAGACGTGTGAACAGCTCAACTGAGTTCAGCTGACCCCCATGAAATCTGCACCACTGCAGAATGTGCAGAGCTCTTGTGTTCCCAAAATGTTAGCAGCAAATGAAAACCCTTCTGTTGCAACCTACATGAAAGTGACAAGCTCTATCCATGAGCAGCAGACATGGGGTTTTGTACATTCCCCCCACAGTCTTTCGAGGTTGTAGGTGTAGAAGGATTTCAGTAAAAGATTTCCTGTTGTGTTTTCTTCTGACTACCCTAGATCACCCTACAAGCTGTCCTTCAGAAGTTAGCAGTGCTTTTTGAAGCCCACCAGTTGCAGTGCTTGTTCAACTGTTGTGTAGCTGCTCAGCACATGCACAGCATATTCTGTAGGACTGTGGGTAGACTTTGCAGCAGCAAGGGGGAAAGACATTAGCCCTGTTTTCCTGCTTCCCTGACAGGAATGACACTGCCCCTATGCACCCTCTTACAGGCTGCTGGGGACACATGGGGAGCTTCAGCAATGTGACTTGGAAGAGGCTTGGAGCATCAGCTATAGACAAAAAGGGAGCACCTTACCCTGAGACAGTTAGCATCCCTCTTGTTGCTGATAATAGCATGTAATGCAGCAGGGTGCAATGAAGAGGTGGGATCCATGCTGATCTCTGTAGGGGGGATACTGTTGACTCAATTTGTTTATTCAGTTGCTAGAGGCATAGATGTCAACATAGAGAGAGGTGTTAACATAGAGACAGGTGTTAACAAAAGAATTGAGACATACCTGTAAGCAGAGTGAGACACTGTATGAAGCATGCCTGGAAGACTGCCTCCTATGTGTGCAGTCCTGGTGTCTCTAATCCTGATGGAGCAAAACCCATGTGGTTCTTCCTGGGCCTTTCTCTGCTAGGTGTATGTAGTTAGGAAGAGTCTGTTAAGATGATAATATATTCCATTTTTCTTCTTGTAATCAGAGAAAACAAGAAGTAAAATTCAGTCAATCAAATTAAAAAAAAGGGGTTGGAATACACATGAGATCTCAAGCCCTAGTCTTGAAGGCAAGCCTGCGTTTAAAAGCAATATGGCTTAAAACTAGAGTAAAAAATGCAAATGCTGATATAACTTCCAAATTTGGCAAGTGGATAGCAGCCAAAGAAATGCCAACATAACAATGCCCACAAAACAAAACAAAGCAGAATTCCCCTCCAATTTTCAGTGTATGCTAACAAAGACTTGAACACATATCCAAAATCTGTGGAAAGGCAGAGGAAAATCATACAGGTCTCCACTTTCAAGAAGTTCTACTAGAAAACCTTTTTGCATTCTGACACTGTTCTGTTCTTCATATAACCAGAGAACAGAAAGCAGCACTTTTCCAGATCTTAGGCTGGACTGGTTTCTGATTAAAACCACTCAGGTTCGTAACTTTCCTTTCTGCAACCATAGATCCTCAACCCTAGAGCCTAGGATGACTAATGTGGTCCTGCTGGAAATCTGAGCGGTCATTTCATTCAATACTCGGCTCATGTCCAGTGAACTTCAATAAACCTAACCTGAGATTCATGCTTGTAATTAAATCTAAGCAGAGATCAGTTTTGCCTGGGTTTTAGTTTCATGGATAAGGTGCCCACCTTCCTACCTGTCTTCACCTTGACCAGGCAGTGGAATGTCCAGCTATCTCCTTGCATGTCATCAGTAGCTTTTCAGGTTACATAGCCAGCCTCCTTGTCCTGAAACTAGTAACCTACCCATTTGTGCTTTACTCTAACAAATTTTGCTTATTCTGGTTTGTGTTCCTGATCAGCTGATGTGATTGGCTCTGTTCGAGGAATGACTCTTCACCCAGATGGTAGCAAGCCTGACAAGGACTCTTTTCAGAGCTATGTACAAATCATGCTGTCTTTTCTCGGATGGATTAGAGTCAACAGCACCATAATTGCAAACCCACACACCCACCTCTGCAAACTATCATTCCAGGCCTGTGCAGGGAAACAGAATGCATGCCTGACCCACACAAGTCTGCCGTGCCAACAAACCTCACTGGCTGTAAGCAGAACTAGAAATAATAGATTATTAGCTTAATAACAATTCACATAGTGTTTCTTGTTCATAGCATCAGAATGGTTATTTTCCACTGGAGAAACTGAGGTACAGCAAATCAAAATGCTTTTTAGAGGTCAGGCATACATCCAGGAACAGAACATTGGACAGTGACTGCGCCATATAAAGAAGTGATGATTTTAATGTTAATTCAGTGTCTTCTATATTGCTTTGCAAAAATAATGTGAAAGAATACATGTGTTTGCATCCTCTCTTCTCTCAGATTGTCTTAACTGTCTGTCCACTTATGTCTGAAGAAGTATGCCATATTTCAGGGGACTCTGGTGCTCACAAATAGGTGCTTATGAATAAATTGCTATTTAAACTCCTAGTTATGTTAGCTTGCATAGATCAGATAAATAAATTACATGGTCTGTTCTGTTTCTGGACTGCTGAATGTCTCAAACTCTTGCTGGCCTGGAGGAAATAGTCTCACCAATACATTTAAAGTGGACTTTCTTTAGATATTGTGAATGACTTGCTTTGAATGTATTGCTTCTTTGGATTGTCTGACCATTAGACTGTTGGTTCTAATAAACCAGTTAATTCCCAAGGTTTAAAACCAGAGCTTGATTAATAGCTCTCAGAAACAATAGGGCACTTTGGTATAGCATTTTGTTCTTCAAAGCAAAGGCCATTCTTACTTCTGTTATCAGTTAATACAGTGGTAAACATGTCACACTGGGCACATCTCTCTTGTGAGGACTTCTGGTCCTTTACACACAGCATCTCTTCTAGAGCAAGAAGGTTTGAAATAAATAAGCGGTGAGTTTTCTAGGGCATTCCAGGCAAGTGCAGGGACTTACAGGCATGGCTCATGGCACTGTCCTGAAACAGTAGCAGAAAGCCAAAGCAGGGAAATCCTCTCTAATCTCAGATGGCATCAGATGTCCATAATTAGGCAACTGAACTGAGCCATGGAGTTCCCATGGAGCCAAGAGAGAGCTTCTGCTTGTCTGAAGCAGGCTTTATCTGGTGAACAGCTGGAACATTGAACTCCAGGAGCCTGCACTGGCTGGATTTCCTCTGTTTGCAGGTCAAGCAACCAGGCACTGTCACAGGCATGTTTCTCATCTTGAGCTCAGTCTTTCCCTGGCTGAGATGGCAAATGAGGTTGTGTAAATATAATCATGCCCCTATTCTCATTGATAAAAGGAGGAAGAGTGAAAAGAAGGAAGAATGTGCTGCATAGACTGGTAGCAGTCTGAAGAAGGTGTTTTGGAACATCACTGCTAGATATCCCATACAGACTGAAAATACTAGTAGGTACTTTAGTAAGATGTGCACCTGGAATTTCATATATATAATAAAGCCAGCCATAGTGGCCCTCTTCAAGACTATGGCTAAAATATACCCCACACTGTGAATGTCTGTTGGCTGTGTGTGGTTTTACACTGAGAATTATAACCTAGCAAAAAATATATTGATACCGTATGCACAGCATTAAGTCATACAGTCTACTACTAGTGATGGTAATAAAATAGTCCATGTGAGCATTGCACTGGTTTTGCCTGCTGGGTTATTTTTTCAGATGAATATGTGAAGAATATATGAACAACAACTAAGCTCATTTTAACTTCTAGGAAGAGGCACAACTCTCTGATGTTGGTCTTAATATTTGGAATAGAAATAGCTACACTGAAGCTGATGAATATCCAGTTTGAACCTGGTCCACAGCACACACCCATCTCCCTTTGGGTGGCAGAATTTGTGACAGCTTCTGTGGGGCATCTGTGGCTGCAGGTGGCCTATTAAACACCTCTGTGGATCCAGCAAAGAGCACTTGAAGCACAACATGAGCAATGTTGACTTCATTAAGACTATGTGCAGGTTTAAACAGCTGCTTGAGAGCCCTGTTGGGTTGAGCTTACATATCTAATAAAGAGCCCTGAGAGCTGAGTTTCATCTCTGAACACAACTTTATTTGGTTTAAGCTATCCGTCACATTGAAATAATGTTGTTGTCGGGTAGAAGATATGACTATTTTTATGGCTATGTGTAATATTTTCCTCTCACCAAAGTGCCTTTCTGAGTGATAAATGTGTAGGTTTCCTGCTTCCCTGGGTCTGAAAGAACAGAGGAGGCTGGTTGGGCACAGTGCCTTTTCCCTGTTTATACAATCAGTGCTGATGGAATGATGGAAACCGCCGGGCTGCAAACTGGCAATGATCAGCCTGCAGATGCCCTTTTGCAAGTGGCACATCAGCAGGCTGATGCAGAACAGGAACTTCTTGTTTACACAGCTCACCATCTGCATCACAGTGGCCCCATCCTCCAGTCTGTGTGTACACACTGGAACGCTGCTCCCATGAGCAGTCTGCCCGTTTAACTCATTGTAGCCTTCTGAGAAACCAAAATCTTCTCACTATTCTGACATTACCACAGTATCACAGTATGTTAGAAATTGGAAGGGACCTCAAAACATCATCTAGTCCAATCCCCCTGCCAGAGCAGGAACACCTAGATAAGGTTACACAGGAATGTGTCCAGGAGGGTTTTGAACGTCTCCAGAGAAGGGGACTCCACAACCCCCCTGGGCAGCCTGTTCCAGTGTTCCGTCACCCTCACTGAGAAGAAGTTTCTTCTCAAGTTTAAGTGGAACCTCTTGTGTTCCAGTTTGTACCCATTACCCGTTGTCCTATCATTGTTTGCCACTGAGAAGAGCCTGGCTCCATCCTCGTGACACTCCCCCTTTATATATTTATAAACATTAATGAGGTCACCCCTCAGTCTCCTCTTCTCCAAACTATAGAGACCCAGCTCCCTCAGCCTTTCCTCATAAGGGAGATGCTCCACTCCCTTAATCATCTTTTTCTTCCCTGGGACAGATGATGTAATCTGGACCTGCATGACACAGTTGTAACAATTTAGCGCTAGAAAGATCGAGGAAATGAAACGACAGATGGAAATGGAGAACATTCTATTTGGTAAGTTGCTGAAGTTTCCCTGTGAAAAGTTTTAAGCATCCCACTGGTCTCTGGTAGACTCTTCTAAGGAAGAACCATTAGTTAAAACAACATTTTTTTATTTGCTTAGGTAGTAAAGGCTGGAATGATTCATAGTTGTTGTAGTTGGTGTAGTCAAGTATGCAATAACCGAGGAATTAAACTGTGCCATAGATAATGACAAGGCCATCAGTTACAGGGCTCAGTTAAACACTAGAGTCCTAATCACAGCCAGGTGCCATATTAAACATGACTTGAACCTCTCTGCACCTAGAAAACTGATGATTATAATTGTTTCAGTGAAGATATCTTCATCAGGTAATATGCTAATGCTGCGGTTTTCCTAGCAAAGGTTAATGTGATCCTATAATGGTTTCATAATGAAGCTTAAGCTACAGGATGGAAAGGAAGTATTTCCAAATGAAGCCACATTTGGTCTAGCTGCTGCATTTTTTCAAGTCTGCAATGACAGAGAAGATTGTAAAGAAGTGCATGGGTGATGCCCAATAGGTTAGTTTTACAGAAACTTCTTCATTTTGGGCTCGTATCTTTCTTTGCTAGATGAGAGTTCTGAAACTTGCCTGCTCTTAAACCATTTGAAACACAGCATTATTTATCTCTCTCAAACAGGAACAGATCTATAACATTTGCAAACATCTAATCTGAGGCAAGCATGGTGGCATCTGATAGTTCACTCAGCAAAACTCTTCCCACTTCCTGCACCCATCCTGCATCTGTGTGACACAGGAAGGCAGGGGGACAGTGAAGTCGCCAGCTCTCCCTGTTGGCGAGTGTTAGATCGTCGAGTCATTGCTGTCAGAAGCATCCCAGACAGCCTCTGAATAGATAGGGCTTGCTAGATCCTTTCCTCTCCTCACAACCCATCCATTATTATCTCTGTTCTTTTGTGGATTTGGACCTGCCAAAAAAGTCTTTGCTCTTTGCCTTATTCTGCTTGTTTTTAATGTTTCTTTTATAGTCTTGAAAAATAATTATTCCGCACTCAATGTCTAGCTGAAACAAATGCTCTCTTCTTTTTCTCTTACACCTGCTTTTCAAGACCTGAAACACTGCCATAGCTCCAGCGTTCCCCAGTGTTCTTCAGGTAGTAAAGACGGTGTTTTTCTTCAACAGTGTCTACCCTTTCTGCTCACCTCTGACAAATTAAGGTGTCTTTTCAAATGTAAACCAAGCAGTTCTTTTTCTTTGTACTGGTGAGTGTTTTTATAGCAGGAGTGCTCCCAGACTGGATTGCCAAAATCTTCAGTAAAGTGGCTCTACATTCTGTTTCTGGAGGCTTGCATCCTTCTTTTAGAAGTAGTGACTGTATGTATCTTGCCCTTAGCTTGACACGTAGCTGGAGAAAGCAAGGCACTGGTTCCAAATAGTACCCTTGTCAGCACCCATTGTGCCAAGCACTAGCAATCTATATTTGCAACCCGCTTTCACAAAGCAATGACTTTCTCATGAAGCTTCTGCTGCTGCATAGATCTGAGAAGTTCATGTAGACAACCCCCAAGCCCTTCATTCACCAGTAAAAAGACCACTGGTAGGAGTAATGTGTGTGGACCTGCCACAGTCATACTGTCTGTAGTGCAGGTATTCTCTGAAGTGCAAAGCAGAGGTGATACCACAACCATGTGGCGTAAGTGGTGTTCCTGTGTGCGTGTCTTCACCTTGCCTTTTATCCCTTCTCAACTCAGCGTCAGCCTGATATGTCTATGTAGTAAAGGACTTGGAGTTTTGAGAAACTTTTTTCCCTGTTTTCTATTCCAGCTGCAAGGCTGAGGTGTCTTCTTGCAGCAACAGTTTCTCTACCACTTTTTAGTGAATATATAGAACTTGATGCTCTGAGCCTTCTTTCAGTTCATTTCATGGTCTAATTCCTACTGAGCATTAACACTCAGACAGAAATATCCTGAAGAACAGGAGACAAATCAAGGTGCATGCAGCTTACATTGGGCCCAGGGACTCCCAGCATTTGAGTTGCTGGAAACATACGGGGTTTTTGTAGACTGTTTTTTGCTTAGTGTCAGAGGGCATTTATTGTACTTTATTACATGCTACTGAAAGATACAATTTTAAATTATGAAAATGTTCAATTTAAAACTTTGATTAAAATGCCAATTGTTTTCTCATGTTTAACCTCCTCACTGTAGGTGCCTAGAAATAAATCAAAGAAGCAATAGAATTTGGGTCATCCTATGGTATGCCATTGTACCCACCAAATCTCAGCATATGCCCAAACATGATAATGTTTATTTCTCCATTCAGTTTTAAAGACGCCATAAGTAGAACATGAAGGGTGACTTTGACCTCTTGTAGAGCAAATCCTGGTGAAGAAAAGGTGTTTCGCTTCGAAAGGACTAAAACCGATGCTTTGCAAGACACTTGTGAAAAACCTGTGGGAAGACAGGACAGTGAAAGGTGGGAGCAGGTCACAAAGTCTTTATGCACATGCAGTTTAAAAGGCCAGCAAAACTGCACTTTTCCTCAGCTTAAGAAAACCTGCTTGAGGTTTCTTACACTTGTTGGAGTTTACTTACCCATAGTGGGAGTTTGTTTACTGTTACACATTTGTAGAAGGTGTGAAAGAGCTTTTGTAGAAAGGATGCTGGCAGTGAGGTAATTAAAGGCAGGGTGATGAACGTAGCAGGCCTGCCGTGCTAGCTGTCAGCTCTGGATTCATGGCTGTACAGCACTTGTGCTTCCTGCACACTGAAGGCCTCCTGTCCCTAATTCTTCTGTCCCCTCCTCACCCGAGACTCACCCCTGCTCTGAGTGGAAAAAGAAGTGGGAAGAGCAGACTGAGATTCCTGCATCCATTCTGCTGTGCTCATCACTAGCCAGTTCCTTCCTTTCATCTTGAGAAAAAGGGTTAAATGTAGCTCTGTTGGAAGTTCCCATGCTCCTGCTCTTGTCATTGCCCTCAAAGGCAGAGATATGGGATTCATTTTACTCGGGAGGATGGCAACTCCCCATCTTACTGTCTGTCAAATCTTGCAGTGAAGTTTGAAGGGTTAGATTTGGGGGACTATGTAGGTGGCTGATAATGCTGAAACTACCCCCCAGGACAGCAGCAGGCAATGGTACCAGCTTGTTTGAAGTAATCATAATTGTCTGCCAGGAAATGACACGCTCTGCCGTTGTGGCCTGAGAGTCTGATACCCTCTGAAGAGGGTGCTTGCAATGAGAATGCGTCCTGAGTCTGGTATTTACTTCCTCTTCATAGTCTGGCAGACCAAAAAACCTTTAGGAGTGCACCAAGAGTATGTATGTGTATTAGAGGGTTTACCTGTCTTCTTCAGCTGGAACAAAACATTCCACAGGCAACATCTAGACTTCTTGGGTGAAAGGCAAGAGACAAGGTCCTAAGGCTAACTCGGAGCTAGGATGAGAACCTAAGTAATGCTTGTCTCCAGTAGATATATATTATTTTGACCTCCACAGCCCCTCACTGAAACTTTGCCTCATGTTCCGTGAACTGAGTAGCCTTGCTTGTACCTCATCAATCTTACCAGCTGTTAGAGCCCGAGCTGATGGAGGCACAGTTAGGAAAACATTACTTTGTTTCCTCAATAATGAGTTAATATCAGTTCTTAATCCATTTTATCACTACCAGCTAACAGAGCTTTTGTGAGTGTATTAGATGAGTTTGAACAACTTCTGGTACTGTGATTGCATCCCTCACTATTCTGCACTAACCACAACTGTCCTCTTGCTTGGAGTATCAAATTTTGGCCTTGGTGAGTGAAATTCAGTAACTTCAGAAAATAATTTTCCTGTTTGGTTGTCTGGGCTTACATGGAAATGGTGTTTCTGATTACCCAATAGTGCCTAGAAATTCGGTGGTACTGTTACTCTAGCCCCACAGTATTAAAGTAACTTCTCTTCTACACTGTGGGGAACCATTTTGCCCTGTTCTTATTCCAGTTCTGAAGAAATTCTGAAACTCTCTTTGCAAAAATGCATAGTTTTCATTTCTGTGTTGTATTAGGGATAATACCATGCAGTGAGGGAGGCAGGGAAGGGTGTTATTTGACTGATTTGACAGCTGCCAGGGTCATCTTCTCTCCTCAGCTGCCAGGGCTAGGGAGGTAGGGGGCAGCACAGCTAGGTGGTCCTCCATACACAGTGTGTAATATGGCCACTGTCTCATGATATTAGATGCAAACTTACATGACCAGTTTAAATCACAGAATCATAGGAGAGTTTGAGTTGGAAGGGACCCTCAAAGCTCATGCAGTCCAACCCTCATGAAATGAGCAGTGATATCTTCAACTAGATCAGGTTTCCCAGAACCACATCCAGTGTCTCCAGTGATGGCGCATCTACCATAATGCTGGGACATGCCCACACAAACACCAGTAGATTGTGATTACAGTGGTCTTTGCATAGATCAGGTCAGTTTGAACTGGAGATTTTGGTGCATGTGTATGTGTATATGTATATACACACACATAGATACATACACTCACACCCCCCTTTTTGCCTGCAAGCAGCTAATGTGACTGCATCTGCAACACAACTGGATGTTATGAGCTTCTTTTGCTACTGGCTGAATTCATGATCATCCTGAAAGAAGGTCTACACAGGACCTTGTGGTGGAAATTAACCAGTGCAGGTCTCAGATACCAGACATTCAGACCCAAGTAGGTTTCTGGGAGAAGGATAAGGTACAACGAACCAGCTAGATGTATTTTCCTTCCATTTGAAAATCAGATAGCAGTCCAAGCTGCAGGAATCAGGACAATTCATGCTCCTTTGGGAATCAGCTATCTATGTATTTTGTTAGAATTTGAGAGTATATTGAGCAAGTAGCACAACACTAGACTTCTAGGTACCCTCTTGCAATGATGCCAGAGGTTTTTTCTACTGGAAATATTTCTGTTCGTGTAGCCAGCCATTAAAGAGTTTTTGTCATCTTCCTAGGGAATTATGCATTTATGCCACTTATCACTGTGGCTTGTCCTGTCAGAAATGAGACCTATTTCTTTATTCCACTGAGAGTCCACTGCCAGACAGTTAATGAATATGCTCTTCCAGCTGAGGTTGTCCCATGGATTTCTTTTTTTCCTAGCAAAAATAATCTTTGTGCTTCTTATTCTCAGTCATATGTTCAAATCCATGTGCATGTGTTTTTCTGCTTCACACTAAACTGCTTTCTAAACTTTGCTTTGCAAAGGTGTTGCTGTTACTTCTTCTCACCCTAAGTTGTCCTGTGTCTGTCTTCTACCTGATAGCCTTTCTTTCACTTTAACATGTTTTAAGCAGCTTTATGATAAGATAGTACGCAGCTGTCAAGGAGTTAATGTTTTCTGTTCTGCAGCATGTTACAGAGGTCAGAGAACAAGAAGCCCAAAGGAGAACCTTAGTGTTCAGTACATTAACAAACAAAAATAAACTAGAAAAATAAGTGACAATGCAAGTATTTCAGCTAACTTCCACTCTTCTCCAGGGCAGTTACAGATCAGCTAGAAAAATAGAAGCAAACATTGCCATGCAGAGCATTTCTATTGATGGCAGATATGCTGTGCATGGGACAGATCATTTATAAATCTTCATTTATGCTGCTTAGGGGAATTTGCTGAATTGATTTTAATTTTATTTTTTTCCTTCTTGAATTACCTACCAGCAATAATCCACAAATACCTTTCAATTTAGAGGCCATTAAGAGAAGATCATTTGCTATTTTTTTAACTAACACCATGCTTGGACTGATGGCATCGAGGACAGCAGGGAGGGGTAGTAACTTTTATTAGTCCAGCTGATAAAACTGGAAAACAGGGAAGCTTTCTGTGACATAGTCCCTTTATCTGAGTGCTATGTTTATGTTATGTGTTACTCCAGTGTAATACTACTGTAAATCTACAGAAATCAATGGAGTTACATTAGCATAATATTACGATACCTCTGTAGTAAATCAGGCCATGAGTTGTTGTGGTTGATGAGCTCTGAGGCAGAGCTTCATTTCCTGCAAAGGTCAGGGTGATGGATTGTGCATCAAATTTTACATCCTCTGCTACATCTTTATTTCTAAATGGCCTTTCACAAACCAGCAAAACAAGGCATATCTTACCCTTCCACACAAGCTAGAGCTTTTCCAAATTGAGTCAAGATAACAAAAGAGGTCCATCATCCTCCTGGATTTGACAAAAAGGCTGTGTCTGTTATGACAAATCCACGTGTGTTTGAAAGAATTCCTGAGCTCCTGAATGTCACTGCCTGCACTAGTAAAGCTCTGCAAGCACCCAAACAGGAACTTGATCTGTCCTAACTAGCACTAACTAGATGGCTGTACAAGCAGCCATCTCATGTAGATATACACGATCATTTGCAAGTTACATGTCATTCAGCCACCGGAATAATCTCCCCAGGAAAGTGGTGGATACCCCAACATTGTATACTTTTAAAATTCAGCTGGACAGAGTGCTGGGCTGTCTTGTCTAGACTCTGCTTTCACCAAGAAAGATTGGACCAGATGATCTTGAGGTCCATCCCAACCTGGTATCCTGTGATTCTGTCAGTTCATGCGGGCAGGCGAGCAGGATGGTGAGCACTCGCCGTATGACCAGGGCCCGGTCTGGGAGCTCTGCTCTGGCTGCCCCGGCGGTGGCCAGAGTAGGCACCCAGACAGAGCTGATGAGAGGGGAGGCTGCAGTGCGATGCTCAGAGTGTAGAGAGTGCCTGCACTGGTCTCCTGGGGGAACGGTGCCCAATGGGCAGGGCTGCACTCGGTGCTCCCTGGTGGAGGTCCTCTTGCAGCAGGTGGCTGAGGTGCGGGATGCTGTTAATAGGCTGCAAGACGTCAGGGAAGCTGAGAGGAAACAGGACTGCCTCCTCCAGGCCCAAACTGTGCAGGGGCCTCAGGCATCCCCTGAAGCTCATGGAGGAGAGAAGGAGGCTGCTAACCCAGGAAACTGGGAAACAGTAACGAAGAAAACCAACAAAAAAAGAAGGAAGAGGACAATTAAAAGCAAAGGGCTTCCTCCTAAATCTGTTGTCCCCACCCAGAACCAGTTTCCTGTCCTCCAGGGGGCTGATGGGGAAACGCACTCGCACCAGAAACAACCGGCTGGTGCACTGGTAAAGAAGATCTCTACTGGTGCTGCCAGGAAAAAGCAGCTGGTCATAGCGGTAGGGGACTCTACTTTGAAAGGGACAGAAGCACTCATCTGTCAGCCTGATCCAGTCTTGAGGGAGGTGTGTTGCCTACCTGGGGCATGGATCAGGGATATTGCAGAGAGGCTGCCTGCTCTAGTAAGTCCCATGGACTATTACCCACTTCTGGTGATGTAGATTGCAATAGTGCTAGTGATGTAGATTGCAATAGCCTGGAGAACATAAAGGACTACAGAGCCCTGGGAGAGGTGGTTAGGGGCTCTGGAGCTCAGATTGTCTTTTCGTTAATTCTCCAGGATACAGGGGAGGACCTTAAAAAAGCTAGGAGGATTGGCCAGGTTAATAAATGGTTAAAAGGGTGGTGTCATAGTCAGGGATTTGGGTGTCTTGAACACGGGACCCAAGTTTGTAGGCCAGGTCTAATGGGGGCTGGTACAGCTGATCTGATAAAGAAGAGGAAGAGTGGTTTTGGTAGGAGGCTTGCCAGATTGGTCAAGGTTGCTTTAAACTAGATGTGTTGGGGAAGGGGCCATCATTCCATCCCAACACTCCCCATCAGTTGCCAGCACCTATAATAAATGCTTGGAACAATGCAGAGATATTCCAGCTGCTCCAGCCAATGAGCTGGCTTCATTTGGAGCTCGGCTCAGATGCCTCTATACAAACGCCCATAGCATGGGAAACAAACAAGAGGAATTAGAGATGTGTGCATGTCTACAGGGGTATGATATAATAAGCATCATAGAAACACAGTGGGATGGCCCCTATGACTGGAGTGTTGGAATGGAAGGTTACAGGCTATTTAGAAAAGATAGGCCTGGCAGGCGGGGAGGGGGAGTTGCTATTTATGTTAGGGATAGGCTGGAGAGTATGGAACTCTGTCTGGGGATGGGTGAGCAGTCAACAGAGAGTTTGTGGGTCAGGGTTAAAGGGAGAACAGCGATGGGGGACATTACTGTGGGGATCTGTTACAGACCGCCTGATCAAGAGGAATCTGTGGATGAAGAAATCTACTTTTCCTATCTAGGAACAGCCTCACGCTCACAGGCCCTTGTTCTCATGGGGGACTTCAACCACCCTGACATCTGTTGGAGTGAAGGTACGGCCCAGCACAAGCAATCCAGGAGGTTCCTCGATTGTGTGGAAGACAACTTCCTTCTGCAAGTAATAGAGGAGCCAACAAGGAGAGGTGCCGTGCTTGACCTTGTGCTCACCAACAGGGAAGGGCTGGTTGGAAATGTGACGCTCCAGGGCAGCCTTGGTTGCAGTGACCACGAGATGGTCGAATTCAAGATCCTTGGGACAGTGAGAAGAGCGTGCAGCAAGCTCACTGCCCTGGACTTCAAGAGAGCAGACTTTGGCCTCTTCAGGAACCTGCTTAGTAAGGTTCCTTGGGATATAGCCCTAGAGGGCAGGGGGGCTGTTGGTTGTTATTCAAGGATCACCTACTACAAGCTCAGGAGTGTTGCATCCCAGCTAGAAGGAAGTGCAGCAGGAGGGCCAGGAAACATCCTTGGATGGACAAGGAGCTGCTGAGGAAAATTCAAAGGAAAAAAGAGGCTTATAGAAGGTGGAAGCAGGGACAGGCGGCCTGGCAAGAATACAGGGATGTTGTCCAGGAGGCTAGGGACCAGGTGAGGAAAGCTAAGGCCCAGTTAGAATTGAACTTGGCTAGGGATGTTAAGGATAACAGGAAGGGATTCTATAGGTACGTAGCGAATAAAAGACAGACTAGGGACAACGTAGGCCTCTTCTGGAAGATATCAGGAGAACTGGCTACCCTGGATTTAGAGAAGGCTGAGGTTCTTAATGACTTCTTTGTCTTGGTCTTCACTGGCAAAGTCTTTGACCGCACCACCCAAGTCTTGGAAGGCGAACGCAGGGACTGTGAGAATGAAGACCCTAGACCCACTGTAGGAGAGGATCTGGTTTGAGACCATCTTAAAAGCCTAAATGTACACAAGTCCATGGGGGCCTGACGAAATCCATCCGCAGGTCCTGAAGGAGCTGGCGAATGAAGTTGCTAAGCCACTGGCCATCATATTTGAAAAATCATGGCAGTCAGGTGAAGTTCCTGATGACTGGAAAAAGGGAAATATAACCCCCATTTTCAAGAAGGGGGAAATGGATGACCCGGGGAATTACAGACCAGTCAGCCTCACCTCTGTGCCTGGCAAACTCTTGGAGCAGATTCTCCTGGAAGGCATGCTAAGGCACACGAAAAACAAGGAGGTGGTTGGTGACAGCCAGCATGGCTTCACTAAGGGGAAATCCTGCCTGACCAATTTGGTGACCTTCTATGATGGGGCTACGGAACTCGTGGACTGGGTAGTGCAGTTGACGTCATCTACCTGGACTTGTGTAAAGCGTTCGACACTGTCCCACACGACATCCTTGTCTCTAAATTGGAGAGACATCAATTTGATGGGTGGACCACTTGGTGGATAAAGAACTGGCTGGATGGCCGCACGCAAAGAGTTGTGGTCAATGGCTCAATGTCCATCTGGAGACCGGTAACGAGTGGTGTCCCTCAGGGATTGGTGTTGAGACCGGTCTTGTTCAACATCTTTGTCGGTGACATGGACAGTGGGATTGAGTGCGCCCTCAGCAAGTTTGCCAATGACACCAAGCTGTGTGATTCGGTTGATATGCTGGAGGGAAGGGATGCCATCCAGAGGGACCTTGACATGCTTGTGAGGTGGGCTGATGCCAACCTTATGAAGTTTAACCATGCCAAGTGCAAGGTCCTACACCTGAGTCAGGGCAACCCCACACACAGCTACAGGTTGGGCAGAGAAGAGATTCAGAGCAGCCCTGCAGAGAAGGACTTGGGGGTGTTGGTCGATGAGAAAATGAACATCAGCCGGCTTCAGTGTGTGCTCGCAGCCCAGAAAGCCAACCGTATCCTGGGCTGCATCAAAAGGAGCGTGACCAGCAGGTCGAAGGAGGTGACCCTGCCCCTCTACTCTGCTCTCGTGAGACCTCACTTGGAGTATTGTGTGCATTTCTGGTGTCCTCAACATAAAAAGGACATGGAACTGTTGGAACAAGTCCAGAGGAGGGCCACGAGGATGATCAGGGGACTGGAGCACCTCCCGTATGGAGAGAGGCTGAGAAAGTTGGGGCTGTTCAGCTTGGAGAAGAGAAGGCTGTGTGGAGACCTCATAGCAGCCTTCCAGTATCTGAATATACAGTATAAGTATATATATATAGTATAATATATAATATATATAGTATAGTGTATAATATATAGTATAATATATATATTCCATCCAGTATAAGGATGCTGGGGATGGATTCTTTGTTAGGGACTGTAGTGATAGGACAAGGGGTAATGGGTTAAAGCTTAAACAGGGAAAGTTTAGATTGGATCTAAGGAAGAAATTCTTTACTGTGAGGGTGGTGAGGCACTGGAATGGGTTGTCCAGGGAAGTTGTGAATTCTCCATCCCTAGTGGTGTTCAAGGCCAGGCTGGACGAAGCCTTGGGTAGCATGGTTTAGTGTGAGGTGTCCCTGCCCATGGCAGGGGGGTTGGAACTAGATGATCTTAAGGTCCTTTCCAACCCTAACTATTCTATGATTCTATGATATCAGCTGGTTTCTGTGCCCAAGAACACTGCTAGTTGGTTTAGTGCAGTGCAGATGTAACCAAATTATCTGAGGAGAAAATGTGAAACAGTCAAAATCTTCTGTACCTCACACACCTGAAACGATGAGCTCTAGAACTGGAAAAGGGTTTTGTTCAGTATCTCCTATTCAACCTCTGCCATTTTAAAACTGTATGTTTTATTAAGCAGTTGCCCGAGCTTGCTGGACGAGGAGAACCAAAACAAGAATGGTGTCCACATGCAGGTCCACACTCTTTCGTGTTGGCTGGGTGGGCTGGGTATGAGTAAAGCTGAGCCATTGCTACCTACTCTACCAGCAAGTAGTTTACCTGATATTAGCCCTTCTTTAGCACGGGGAGGATACTTTAACCAAGAGCTCCCCTCCGCTACAGTCACTGATCAGATGGGAAGTGGGTGGGTAATGGGTTTCCATACCTGACTCATGTAATTTCTCTACCTCAAAGTGTAATTAGTCCCGTCTCATAAATGTCCCGGATGGATACACAGCATGTTCAGTTTTACACTCCTTACCAGGTGTAAAGAGGATTTCAGAAACTAGGAAGATGAGACAGCATTGCACATGTATATTGTTGTGGTGACAGTGACAGGGAGATCTACAGATAAAATCAGTGGGGGTAAAAGGATTGTTCAGGGAGAAAGATGGTAGCAGAACTGAATGTGAGCTCCAAGTTAGTGTGGAAAGCCAGGGGAGCTTGTACAGTCTATTTGCTCTAAGATAATTTTATGGTTCGAAGGCCTACAGCTGGTGGAAGCTCTAAAGAAATGTTTACTGAAGTCAGGCAGACCAACACCTTCATTTGACTGAACTGAGTATGTGAGTAGCACAGTTAGATCTAACAGGCTTAAATTCTACACTGAGAACTACAGTGACCAAGCAAAAAGATGACTGGGTAAAGGTAAGCAAGGATGAAGCTTTTGGATTTCACATCATGAGACGCTATAAATGGAAGGAATTCTCTGACTTGATGTAAACAGCAAGTATAGAAAGGTGGCGGCTAAAACTGAAGGAGAGTGAAAGGATTAGGATGGATGTCCAGATACGCCATGAAATGTAAAGGTTCATCTCACTTGCCACACAATGCTCCACTCCTTGCTCCTGCATGTAGACATCTTGTTGAATACTGAGACTGGGTTCCTGGACGCTATGAATAGTGCCTATAGGTGGTAAGCCTGTGTCTCTGTGGTGAGGTCTGAGAACATACATTCATATTTCTTCACAATGAGTATTTTGGTTTGCAACCTCCTTTCATAATCCTTAAAGGCATGATAAGACACAGCTTGGCGGTGCTAGTCTAAGGAAATTGCTCCTGCAAGCCTGACCTCAAGACTTATGACTGTCCAAATCAAATATAAAACCCATTAATTTTTTTATTATTATTTTTTCTCAGTCACAAAAGTGCTCAGGAGTCCAGATCATCAAGCCCTGGTATTCAGGCTGAAAATACAGCAGAGTATTCAGACTGCTTCCTTGACAGATCACAGGGAAGACAGGGACCTTTTATTTTGTGTTTTAAATACTTCCACCGTGTAAGGCTTAAAAGAGTATTAACACTGAAAATCGGAGGTCTGAAATGTTGAGAAATGCCAGAACTGGAATAATTTGTGCCACACAGAGGTTTCAAACCATTTGCAGTAGAACAGAACAAGTGAGACTGAAGATTTACCCTGAAGTACAGAGTAAGTCAGCCAGCAGTGGCTGGACAGTCACCCAGGGATGTGGGAGACCTGGGGATGAGGTGTTGCCCTGTCTTCTCCAGCATCCTCTGTAAGCGCCCCAACCCCAGAGCCATTACTGTCTCTCTCTTCTTCCTGCTGCAGTTGCTCCACTTTCCATAAATAATTAAATTTTCATGGAGGCAGGGACATGAACCTCAGTTTCCCACATCCTGCGTAAATGCTGGAGCAACAGCACTGTCAAATCAATCTCTTGAAAACACTCTCCTCTCTCACCAAGTGTTTAAGTATTTATGCAGGTTAGATAACGCTCTAGCAGGGATAACTGTGAAAGACCTGCCCTGGGGTAGAAAGTACCCATTGGATGGGGAAAGCAACTTTGTTCATGCATGAGAGAGGTGGGAGACTCAGGCTGGAATTCCTTGCCTAATTCAGGTGTTGAAAAATAAACCCACTTGCAATGTCCATGGTCAGTCAACCAAAATACACTCTTTCACATCCCTTTTTACCAGTCTTTTCCTCCTGGATCCAAGAGCTTGGTCTCCCCAGAGCTTTCATTGAATGAAAACATTCCCACGATAGGTTTCTTTTTGTCACAACCACATTTTCTAACAGCAAGCCTTTTGCTGAAAACTCCCAAACAAACAATAAAAACGTGGGCTTGCTGCAGCCCAGCACTCCAGCTAAATGAACCGCAGGCAACACACGTAAGCTAACCACCCTCCGCTTAAGCCTTCTCCAGGGAACAGGAATGTCATCCTTTACTGGAAAAGGCACACGGAGGGCATCCCAGTTTTTATCTCTTGGATATCATATCTGTATCTGGAAGGAGAGCACAGCTTAAGGGTTAGACCTGTGATTGCAGACAGAGTGCCTTAATACAGACTTCGCACATCCTGAGGAGCAAATTAGATGAGAGTCAGCTCAGTCATATCAGTGACTGGGTCAAATGTCCAGCTTTGCCTGTAATGACCTCGTTTGCAAAGCAGGATGCTGCCTCCCTGACCCCTTCAAGTGAGGGCAGAGTTTTTCGGCTGCAATAAAGGTGGTGAATTGCATCAGGGGATTAAAGCTACTTAGAACAAGAGATGAAAGAGGATACAAAGTTGTTCAGCTCTGCCTAGAGACAACCAATGTTTCATTTATGTCTCCTGCCTGACTGTGGCTTTGTCTCTGTCAGGTCTAAACTGAGATACTCGGGTTCTGACATGGCCATCAGCTTTAAAAATTGGCTAGAAGGAAGAGAAAAAAGTGAGGAAAGCAAAACATGCTATCAGTGAGAGGACATGAAAGTGAAAGATACACTAGCAATGCAGAGGACATTTATAATGAAAGAAATTTAATGTGGAATGACAGACAATAACAGCAAATGGAGCCAACATCTTTTACAGCTTTTCCCTGGGAAAGGCACTGAACACAAAACCCAGGTTATGCAGCAGCATAGAGCACATCCCAATTCAACTTTTGGCCATGCCTCAGAAAAGTAGCTACATCTGGACTCCTCAGTATCCCCTTCCCTCATCATGGTGCCTGTATAGGCAGCTGTATTGGCAGCTGTGTTTGAGCTCCCCTGCTCCCTGTGCAGAGCTGGAGCTGCTGTGCTGGAGAGAGTGACAGTTGTCAGGGCTTGAGCATGAATTAGGATGTGGTGACAGCTAAGGTAAGAGTTAGAGGATGACCCAGTGTTATGGAAATACATTATTGCCAGCTTACTTTTACAAGACTCGGGAATGAAACAACTGACCTGATCATAAAACTTCATTGATCCCAAATAACACTTCAAATGGAGGTGACCCTTTTGGCACCAAGCAGACAACTGCACACCTGCAAAAAATGTAGATGTACCATTGTCATGGGTTGACTGTAAAGCTGGAAAATGCTTCTCTAAGTGTAGGGATGGCCTACACTCCAGTTTTGAGTCACAATTCATGAGACGACCATTGCAGAAAAAAAGGCCAACCTGACCACTTGTAGATTTTAGCTGTTGGTAGATTTTAGCTGTTAGTGAGACCAGGCCCTGACCAGACATATTGTTGGATCAGAGCCTCAGTTCAGACAGCATTTCCTTAGTTTCCCACCTTCATGGGGATGCTTTGCACAACCTGATGTTTGATATGCCCAGCTGTGGCAGCCTCATGGGGACTTGTTGAGTACCAGATCAGGATATTGATAGAGGTAAGCAAAAAGATCATCACAAAAGAGAAAAGATTCAGAGCAGCCCTGTGGAGAAGGACTTAGGGGTGTTGGTCGATGAGAAAATGAACATAAGACAGTTTCAGCATGCACTCACAGCCCAGAAAGCCAACCGTATCCTGGGCTGCATCAAAAGGAGCGTGACCAGCAGGTCGAAGGAGGTGATCCTGCCCCTCTACTCTGCTCTCGTGAGACCTCACTTGAAGTATTGTGTGCAGTTCTGGTGTCCTCAACATAAAAAGGACATGGAACTGTTGGAACAAGCCCAGAGGAGAGCCACGAGGATGATCAGGGGACTGGAGCACCTCCCGTATGAAGACAGGCTGAGAAAGTTGGGGCTGTTCAGCCTGGAGAAGAGAAGGCTGCGTGGAGACCTCATAGCAGCCTTCCAGTATCTGAAGGGGAGCTTTAGGGATGCTGGGGAGGAACTCTTTGTTAGGGACTGTAGTGATAGGAAAAGGGGTAACGGGTTAAAGCTTAAACAGGGAAAGTTTAGATTGGATATAAGGAAGAAATTCTTTACTGTGAGGGTGGTGAGGCACTGGAATGGGTTGTCCAGGGAAGTTGTGAATGCTCCATCTCTGACGGTGTTCAAGTCCAGGTTGGACAGAGCCTTGGGTGGCATGGTTTAGTGTGGGGTGTCCCTGCCCATGGCAAGGGGATTGGAACTTGATGATCTTAAGATCCTTTCCAACCCTAACAAGAAGAAAAGAAAAAGGGGACAAAGGGTATGCTGAGTTTAACCCTGAGAAAGAGGAAGGAAGGGAGACTGAGTCTACAAGTCAATCTGATGAATACATCAAAAGGAAGCCAGAAGACAGTAGAAGACGATCTGCAGGAGGGTGGGGTAGGAAGGAAGGTGAATTTGGGTAAATAAAGACCCTGGGAAATGGAAAGGAGAGGCTGAGGCTGTGAAGTGCTTGAGAGAGAAGGCTACAGAGGAGGGTGCAGGGGAAAGACGGACTGCGCAGAGCTGAATCTTTGTATGGCTAAATGAAGAGCCTGGGACTCAGAGGAAGAACCTGAAGAGAAATTCAGGGTATGCAAAGGAAAGATGGCAATGCTGGAAGCATGTGGGGCAGGAGGGATCAGCTTTTGCAGGATGTGGGTGGATGTTACTGGCTCAGTCACAGTACTTTTACCCAGTGAGACTGAACAAAAGCCAAGACAGAAGTTTTGTCAGTCCTCTGCTGTTAAGAAATGCCTTTGAAACCTACTGGTAAAGTGTTTGGTGTATTGACCATCCAGGCGCCTGTGCTAGGAGTAACTTCAGGCTCTTCTGTTCCCAGAGAGAGGGTCCTCTGGGGTAGGGACAGAAGGATGGGGATGATTCAGTGCAAATAAGTCAGACCCCAGCTTTGATTCAACTGATGGAGAATTTACTTCCCTTATAGGAAAACAGCATCCTAAGCTACAAATATCCCCTTTTCTGTTGTAACACAATACATCCCATACTTCCTGGGTTATCTATTACAGCTGTTTGTCAGCAGTGGTTAGTCCTTTTATTGGCATTATCTGCCTTGAGTAAACAAGATATGCAAACCAAAGACCAGAACAAAAGGCTTCCTAATCCAGCCTAAATGTAGAACTGCCATACAGCGTCTTGTTCCCACTGATGTGCGTGATAACTTTCTTGCTGACTGTAGTGGGAGCAGACTCCAGTCTTTCTGCGAGTAATCTCCAGAAACAACATCTTCAGAGAACATTTTTCTTTTCCCTTCAGCCACAAAGCTGTTGTTCTTCAAGGACAAATACACAAAGTCATTACTTAAAAATGCTGCAACAGTGCCTCAAAAGTTCACTCTCCACGAGAGTGAGCAAAGCAAATTTCCTTTGAGTCTCAGGCTACACATTACCTTTAGAGAAAGGTGCAGAAGTGGGTACAGCTCTCCCAGGACCTGACAGCAGTTGGTTTATACGATGTTTTTTAACTTTCCTCAGAGCTTTGAACTTCAAAGGTATCTTAGAGTGCCTCCTCTGAAATTGTGCGGCAGGTGAGACAAACTCCTAACCTTGGCAGGTAAAAGGCATCTGACCAAGTGATGTTTGGGCCATGCAGCCCTATGGCTGCAGGTCAGAAGGCCATGTGGCAGGTGGTTCAGGGCCTCTTTCAAATGGTCTGCAAGCAGTTGAGAGGGCAGGACTTAATTAATTCAACAGTGAAGCTTTCAGCATATTTTTTATGCTGCTAATAATCTGCTAACATTTTAAACCTTTACCTCTGTGGCTTTAATACTGCCAGGATCTACACCCACTTTTGCCAAAAGAAAAATTCATTATAGTTTTTTTGTTGAACTTGCATTCTCAGAGATCAGCACATCAACTCCCCCTTCCCTGAGGAATATTCCACCCTTCAAAACCCACTTTCTCTGCTACAGAGCTTGCCACAGCAGAGTGGACTTATAGTATTTTCTTTGTTTTCCACTTAAAATAATCCTGTCTGACTGTAGAAATTGTGGATCTTTTGGCACTCAAAGCAGTTGCAGAGGGGAAATTGCATGCTCGTGGAATACTTGTGCTTCCTCATCATCCATGGCTGATCACTTGTCTTTTTGTGACATAAAAACACATCTCTGGAGAATCAAGAGTTTTGGGGGTGGAAGTAATAGAAAGAAAGCGTTTGTACAAGGCAGGCTGAATACAACAAGGGCAGGGTGGTGGCAGAGGCAGAGATGCACCTAGGCACATTACATCTCAGTTCTTTACATCACAACGCAGACTGCATTGGGTAGGAATACTGGGGTGAAAAAGAGAAATCACCATTCCTAGCCCCTGTTCCACCTCCCAGTAAACATATCCCTGCATGAGAAAAATCTTATCATGAGACACTGCAAAAAAAATAGGATGATGGAACAAGATTTTTGGTGCATAGGACAAAGCTGCCCTTAGGCAGTGTTAACTTGTCTTACTGACATTTAAATGGCCTAAATCAAGGTGACAAAGATGTTAGTGGCATTATGTGAAGAACTGTTCTGTAGGAATGAGTTGTTCTTTAGAACAATTTATATTCAGTGCAGAGAATTAAGAATAAGTGGGTTTAACATGAGGCTCACGTGTCATCATTTCCCAGCTCTTATTATCTGTGGTGTGACTAATGCAGGATTACTCTTCATCTGTGCTCATGACTAACTTATCTCTGTCCTGTATCCTACTGCAGAGTCTTGTTCCAAATTATCAGTTAGAACCTTAATTGCTGCTTCATCTACCAGAGAAATGAGGCACATGTGATTGTGTTCCATTTCTCTTTTCCCATCTTGGGACAGCATCTGGATATTTCTCAGAGACTGGCAGACCATAGATTCCCCTGCAGGGGAAAACCAGCTCATAAAGGGTACTGCTTGCTGGCTTGCTTTTCTCTACTATTCTTTCTTGTGATTGTTGTTTGAATGCTTTTAAATTCCTCAAACAAGTCTTAAGGATGGGCACAATTGCTCGTGAACATAATGTTCGATAAGAAAGCAGTAGATGGGGGTGAAGTGATTCCACAGAAGACCAATACAGTGCTAGAATGATTGACTTAGGTGACTTTTTTCCTTCTGCTATGGGTTTTATTCTTCCAACAGACACTGCAGAAGCTGTGGTTTTAGATGCCAGACTGATCAAAAATAATAGCAAGTATGTTATTAAGTATTCACTGCTCTAGAACAGAAGTAGTGAATAAGTACTGGACCACATCCACTCTGAATTTTGTGGAAAAAGGATATTTTTACATTAAAGATCATCTTCATTATCATGAGGATGGATGTAAATTAAAGCTGGGAAAAATGTATTCTGAAGAAAGAATAACATTTTTCTTCTACTTACTTTCGGATAACTGTTGGCTAACCCAGAGCATTTTACAGATTGAAAAGCATAAACAACATTTATTCCAACACACAAATTTTGCAAAAAGCCTATATAAGTGCCTCAGGTAAAAGGGTAAAAATTTCTTCTGAAACCCAGATTTGGATTTGAGGTCCTAATTCAGTCAAACGCTTATTATGCAAGTTTTTAACCTTAACCACTTGAGCAGATATTACATAAATAAACTGAATTGCCTGCTACTTAAAATCAGGCATGTTCTAAAGCATTTTGGTTATCAGAATCCTGAGTCAGTCACTATTAAATATGTCTACACTCTGATTAACTAAATCCCTCCAATTTCAGAATAGTTTTTTACAGAAAAATTTGCTAATACTGTTCTGATCAATACAAAGTTTTCATGCTAGGGAATCACATATATTAATTGTCGTTTAATTCCATCGCTTCTTGATTAAAGTATAAGTAGAGTCTTTGAAATTCTATCTGAAAGTTGAAAGTGGTTTGCTTGTTTGGTTTTTTGTTTGTGTGTTTTGTTTTTTTTTTTTTCCCCCACATGCATTAAAAGAGTGGATTAAAAACTCTCCTGAAAAATCGTTTCACGGGAGGAAGGAGAAAAAGGGGGACTATTGTTCCCATTTCCATTACCTTCTGGTTTAAAAACAGAATGGCAAATTAATAAACAAATAATTGGATGATTTCAGGCAAACCTGAGTAGAAGTTCACTCTTTTTGTTTGACAATTAAATTAATTAGCCCCTTATCTCCCAAAGCTAAGCTGTGTGTCTGAATCATGTGAGACTTGATAGTCATGTTGAAGTGCTGAGCTTTCTTGGGCAAAGGAAAGGCAGCAGACATATAGACAGAGTTTAATGAAATGTTGAAAATGACAGGATGCAAAGAGGATGAGAAAAGAGGTGAAAAATCATATGCTGAGAAGGACTTGTGAGTAGGTGGGTGGTTGAGCTCAGCCTCCAAGTGAGCATGACTAGAAAGGAGGCTAATTATTTTCATTTGTCTGGCACTGTGCCTGTGTCAGATATGGAAGGGTACAAATAAATTTGTGGGTTGTCCAATCTCCATGAAAACAGACATTCCTGAGACTTAGAGAACTTCAGAGGCTAAAAGGATAGCTGCAGTTTTCAGGAATGTCATATTTTGTTTTTAAATTGTGTTCAACAAACCTTCTGTGTCTTTCCAGTTAAGAAAGACAGCACTCTGACAATTTATTTATATATTTATTTATTTAACTTTGAAAGTTATTTTAAAACAGCTGCAGAGTCCTCGTTTTGGCTTTCTTTTTTTTGTTGTTGTTGTTCTCTTATGTGATCACATGTGTAAGAAGACTGATGTTATTTCACACATACAGATGTTGCATGCTGATATAGACTGATGTGTCTAATATTGAGGTATGTATCATATGATATCCATGGTTGATACACATCTTATTTTCCCATAAAACATTCTCTCTACGCGTTCGGATTGTAGACTGCTTAGGCAGGGACTACTAGATCATTTAGACTGCCTGGTTGGTACCACAAAACAATATATTACAAATTTGCCACCTCATAGCAATATTAGAAATCAACAGATGAGTGATCTGGAAATGCACAAATATTCTAGGCTGTAAAAGTCAAAACTGCATGAGATGAGATATAGATATAAATCTCTTTGTTTTGGGGCCAAAAAAAAAAAAAAAATATTATTGTTTCAAAGAGAATTCTAAATAAAAATTTATCACCTTCAAAACCTAAAAAAGTAGCTCATAAACAGAAGAATACAGGAAAAAACAATTTAAAAAACTATCATACAACCATTACACTGTCACATGTTCCCCGGGGACTTCTTAGACTTCTTGAGGGGTTTTCTGATGATAAATTCCTGCTGTGATCCAAATTCTATGGTGTGATTGTTATTGCCATCCATCCATCAAACACACACACTTACATGCTGATATGTTTTTGAGGCTGAAAATTGTATATGTGTTTAATCTTCCACCTTATCTTCAATATCTTCTCTTCTCTGGTCAGAATCAGTACTTTCACAGGCAGATTGCTGATGTCTTAAAATCACCTTGTGGTTGCACACAGAAAAGATAATATTTATATTCTTTCTTTACTCAGTTGATTGAAAAACTTTGACTGGTATTGAAGCTGATAATTAACATTTCTGAATGCACAGACCTGAGATATTTTCAGATTTGCTTTACTTCAGAAAAGACAATATTTGTGTTGTTGGAATTCCTGCTCACCTGGAATACAAGTAATTATTCATTATCCAGCTGAAGAGAGATGTTTTGGACATCAGTATGGGTGTGTATTGTTTTTGTTTTCAGTTATTTTAGAAGAATCTTTTAAATTCAAATATAATTTTCTGTTCTGGGTTACAGCAAACTCAGGCTTCTTATTCTTTTCTTGTTTCCTCAGGACTTCTTTAGTCTGCTCGGATGATATTACCTGAATGATGTGATTTGCAACCACAATATTATAAAATCCATTCCAATTCAGGTCAGCAGGACCCCATTTGCTTTAGCATGAATTAGATGAGGCACAAGTTTGTTCTAAGTCCTTTGCAGAAGGTTCAAAATCTTACTAAAAGGCCAGTGTTCAGAACTTTATACCTTTTCATAATCATAGAATCACAGAACGGTTTGGGTTGGATAGGACCTTAAGATCATCCAGTTCCAACCCTCCTGTCATGGGCAGGGATGCCTCATCCTAGACCATGTTGCCCAAGGCTCTGTTCAGCCTGGCCTTAAACGCTGCCAGGGATGGAGCATTTACCACTTCTTTGAGCAACCTGTTCCAGTGCCTCACCAGTTAACAGATCCTGTATCAAATATACCAGATGTTCGTGTTGATCATAAAAATTACATCTCTGCAAAAAGAAAATGGATGATGCTGAAGATTCTAATAAATGCCCTTGTTTTGTATGCTAAAGGTTCAGTGCAACAGTGTCCTCTCCCGCTGTCCTTTGCCGCCTTCTTTTTCCCCTCCCCGTTCTCCCTCTATTCCTTGAGCTCCATGCAAATGCCCTCTGGAGAGGAATTGCAGGTTATGTTGAAGACCTGATGTACGTGCTATGCACTGCAGTAGATGCATTATAGTCTCAAAGCCTTTACACCCAGCAAACTCAAGATCTCCACTAGCCTATAAACACTGGAAATTAATGACATGACAGCCTCAGGAAATAGTACTTCAGATATGCAAGTGCCTCCTGGGAGGAACTCATTACTGGAGTTACAGTAAATTGCCACTGAATGAATGCTGGAGGAACTTCCAACACTTTATAAGCTTGATCTTGTCTGATCAAGGGCTAAGTGAATTTTGGCATGATTAAATACCAGAAACGGTGACCATCTGAAAAAGCCTTCAACTTCCAGGCTTGTTACATCAACTTGCAGTGATAACAATGCATGGTATGCATTGTAGCAGCTTGCTTGAGGTTTTGTTTGTTTTAAATTAAAGGCCAGCTAGTGAGCGAGGCAAGCATATGCTAGTGAGGCTCCACTGCTGAGATTTTAGACTGGTTTTGTTTATATGTGAGGTAGTGGGAGTTTGGGCGAATGGGGGTGCAGAAAGGTATAGTCCAGTTTTTAATGTTTGACCCCTAGCAGATTCAGTGCATTTGACTAGATATACATCAAAAAAGAAGCCAAGCTTGAACTGCTGCTTGCTTTGTTGTATGACAGACTTCCACTTCCATTTCTGAAAGTTATTTTTTTACTGTCTTAAATCTTTAAGTGACATGATAGCAGCGTTATCTGTCCTGAAACCACCCTACCCTGAGGTGTGATCTCAATAAGCCTTTATAGACTGAAGCTGGCTCCAGTCAGCAATTAAAGTGCCATAAGGCGTCTCATATATTACACCAGGTTAAACTGTTTCATGCTGGATGAAACTTCCCCCTGCATAGTGATGTTTGCTTTATAAATTATTGTTGTTTTCATTAAAATCAAGCTCTAGTTATAGGTCTGCAAGTTCAGAATTGCTGTTGTTCCAGAGGGGATGGCAAGTTCAATTGTACATTTTCTAATGGATGGCTGACTGATGAAGGAAAGATGAACAGTAATATTGTCAACATTGACAATATATACCTTGTGCTGATCTGTTCAGATACATTGGGCCAAGCCATTTGGTATGGCTGCACCACTGATGGAAAACAAGGGAGTTCTGTTCATTTCAATGAAGATTAGTGGTGTCCAGCTGTTGCAAAGAGTGAATACCTGTGTTCACAGATACCCACAGACTGACATATGCAGTCATCAGATATTCACCTAAGAATTTCAGCAGATAGTTTTGTAAATGTTGAAATCAATCCCAAGAAAAAGAGGCTAAATTCACTAAATAAGAAACTGTGTTTCAAATTTTTTCCCAGTTCATCTCCAGTGGTTAGCACTACCCCAGGTCTTAATAGAAAGTTAGGCTCTGGTTGTGCATGACACTGAGGAGGGCACAAAGAGACTTCATGTTGAGAATTGTGTATGATTGGGACAAAGTAAAAGAGGTCAAAGATATGTCAGCTGATGATGAAATCAGTTCAATTGGTCAGCCTGACTTTCTTCAGCAAATTGCATTTCAAAGGTTTGAGCATTGAGGAAGAAAAAAGGGAAATTTTGATATTGAGGTTATTTTATATTCCTTATGACATTCATGGCTGATCTACAGAAAAAAATCGTTGTTTCTACTACTTTGAAGTGCAATATACCTTTCAGCCCATGTTTATTTGTTTATATGCCTACTCCCACTGACACTGGGTATATTTAGAAATAACTGTCTTTATAAATTTCAGCATCTCCCACTGTGAAAAACAGAGCCACTTCTAGAGCAGAACATGGCAGCCGTTTAGCAGCACACAACACTCTTGTGCATCACTTTAGGCTACAAAGGATTGCAGATTACCATATCTAATTGCCATTGCAAGATGAAAGCTTAGATACTTAGGCTATAATTAACTACATTGAATTTGAGAGGTAAGCTAAGGTTAATGGTCCTACAACACTTGAGAAAAGTGTAACTGATATCCTAGAGAGCATAAGTGATCAGGATATCAGTTTGTGTCACTAGGAAGGTAGTGCTGTCAACACCACAGTGTCCACTAACAGTGTACACGGTGCACCACTTCAGTACCAACTTAATGAAATGGATGTGCTTAATACCACATTTTCCAACACCTTACAAGCATGGACATAGACTGACTCCATTATCTTTTGTGTTTTTACAATGAGACTAACTGCTCAAATAGAGATTCATACATCTCATAATAAACCCTTCCTTTTCTCCAACTTTCAAGGACAGGTGATGCTTCTATTCCCATTTCATTGGATATGGCATTAAGCAAAGAAGCTATGTGAGCTGAGCCTGAGGCAGAGCTACTTTAGCAGATGTTGCCTAAACCACAAGTGGTTAGCATGACACTGCATCCAAGATGGTAAAGCCTGAACCACAGAGGATATGGCAAACTGAGATCCCTTTGTTAATGTAGACTTGTACTTACAGACTTGCCCTAACACCACAAAGAAGATAACTTGTTAGAGGAAGGAAGTTAAAGACATAACAGATGAACCCCAGGATGGGATTCCAACATGAAAGAATCCATCCCTGGAAATACGAGAGAAAGAACAATAAAAAATTTTTGTATGATCAGATTCACCAGAGTTACCTCTTAGAACACTTCAGCATTTAAGGAAGAACTGTTCAACTGAAACCCTCTTCTTCCAAAGAAAACCCCCACAAAAATGCAATCCAAACAAAATAATGTTTAAGGAACCCTGGAAGTCTCTCCCATTTCTTCACTGGTTTGTTTCAACTCATTACCTCAGCTACCCCATCACAGAAATCGATTATTCCAAAGTGACCAATGATCTTTGGAATTGCATGAGCATTCTTAATACAGACATGTGGCTGAATTTCCTTCTCAACAATTAGTCATATTTCTACTTGAGCTTTTCACTGTAGAACAGAAATAGTTCTTATCTGACTCCAAATGGATTGTTAGCAATGGGCAGATTACATAGAAAACAGATGCTAGGCTGGGAAAGATGTAGTTCTACTTGTGTTTTTAATCAGAACTGGTGGTTTTCCCCAAATTAAGAAACAGTGTTGACTGCAGGCAATCAGTGTAAACCTAGCCAGGGAGGAATATGCATCTAAACTGCTGCTGGTGTAATTTTGACAAGGCTACTGGTTCTGCCCCCAGAATAACCTAAAAATATTTTTTCCTGTCAGTGTCTGTCTGGTAATGTCCCAAATCCCAGCAGTAAGGAGTGGACAAATTAACTTCTAGAGGAGGATAAAAACTTGTGATCTTCTCTTATGCCATGAATCATCATCACACATTAGCCAGACCCTAACACTGGGATCTGCTTCTTGCTCAACCCTGGAAGAAACCCTGTTTGACTCCATTTCCAAACTACCAAGGAAAGAGGTCCTGTGGGAAAAGCACCAACATACAAATAAGTAGGCACTCATACAGAAAAGTGTAATTTTCGACACACAGAAGCATTTTCTTCCTGTTTAGGGCTTTCCTCATTCATGCACACAAGACCACTATCTGCTAACTTTAAGGAGCCATTCATCAAATGCACAAAAGATATGTTCCTGCTAAGAACAGTCCTCTCTCGACATATTTCATCTTACTGCCCTTAGATTTTAAGAAGCTAGAAGTATGTGTCTCTTACCAGATGAATACTGGATTCTTCCAGCAGGAGTCCAACCATCATGCAGGTTGTACTACATGTTTTGCCTTGTTTCCTTGGTATCACACACAAACCCTGAATATTTGTCTATAAGAAAGGTGGATGCGAGAAAATGTTATTCTTCTGCTTTTTAATAATAGAAATTTAGCTTTGTGGACAAATGGAGACAGTTGGATCATAGCTACCATCCATAGATATTGTCGGAGATTCCTCTGAAGTCATCAGTGTTATGCAGAGTAGGACACAAAGTGGAGAATGCATACAAAAACTCTCACTCAGACCTCTGGCAGAGTGAGCTGCAGTTGATTAAGATTTTAGCCCCCACATATCTGTCTTCTCCTTTTCTCTGCTGGGCTAAAGCACTAGTCATTAAAATGAAAAAAAAAAAAAAGAAAAAAAAAGAAAATATTTTCAAGGACATGGTATTGCTTGGGTTAGCCAGTCAGCAGCAGGAACTTGTTAACAGAAGAGGAAACAATGTACACAGAATATGAGTAGCAGCCACAAATTCCAAAATACCAGGTATTCCTGAATATTTGTGGGTGTGATGGGCTAGGACATCTTCTGTTTAATATGTTTTCCATTGTTTTCCCAACACCACTTGAAATTTCACTGAGGCAGCATTTGATCTTTTTACAGTTCATTGCTACAAATATCTTTAACAGACAGTTACCTGATATTGCCATCTCATAGATAGGAACTGAATTAAACTGGTCTTTATTTTTGACTGCCATACCATTTCTAAGTGTACCATTTTATACATCTACCCTATTAGTTCGTAAAGATCTGCCCTATACATCGCTTTTACAGGCTAAGTCCTTCACACCCTACTACAGTCAACACAACTCTCAGCATGAAGTCTCTTTGTGCCCTCCTCAGTGTCATGCACAACCAGAGCCTAACTTTCTATTAAGACCTGGGGTAGTGCTAACCACTGGAGATGAACTGGGAAAAAATTTGAAACACAGTTTCTTATTTAGTGAATTTAGCCTCTTTTTCTTGGGATTGATTTCAACATTTACAAAAACCATCTGCTGAAATTCTTAGGTGAGTGTCTGATGAATGTATATGTTGATCTGTGGGTATCTATGAACACAGGTATTCACTCTTTGCAGCAGCTCCTGCAATACTTGCACTGGGGAGATTAGTGTCTTACACTGCTGGTATTCTTCATCTTTGCCCTTTGGAAGCAATTCTGCTCAAAACCAGAAGCTGCATCTTGGTACAAAACCACCTGGGCATTCAATGAACCTTGACTATGGACAGAAGTGTGGCATCCCTTTGTGGATATCTGGACAAACTTGAATAGAAAATGAAGAGAAAAGTTACTGGTGAATTACTCCAGTTCTGTGACATGGAGAACACACAGGCTGTCATGGCTTTGGCATGCTTTCACTACTCTTGCCACAGACTGCTGGGCCTTAGACACCATTTGCTGTATACAGAGCTTCATCACACTAACAGCAACCAAAAGGTAGTGGATCACTTGGTACTGATGCGCATGTCAATATCCAGATTCTTTAAGACTCGTTTATTGGATTGAGGAGAAGGATCTGATGCAGCTTCCTTCTACCTCCACTCTATTCACTCACAGCTGACTAAAGATTTTTTAGCCCTTGCAATGTTACTGATCTCCTTTAGCCCTCCTCCACCCAAAGCATGCTCTCACTTGCTATTGTACCAACTCTTCCTAGATTTTTTTTCCTTGATTCACAATGTGCCAGGATCCTTTCCTCACCTTTCAGCCATTTGGAGAGCCAAGCATTCACTGATTCTGTGTGTTTCCCTTCTCTTTCATCCTGGTCCTACTCTGCTGCTGCTGCTACATAATGGGAAGATCTTAAAGCAGCAAAACTAATGGTGCCTTTTGTGAGAATTTGGAAGCACAGCCTCTAAATCCCTTTCCAAGCTGAAATATCTCCTCATTTTTGCCATTAGTTCTTCCCTCCCTCCCTCTAAGTCTAATCAAACGGTAGACCTTTAAAAGCAGTCAGATGCAATATAGTCTAATCATCATTACTGTGTTAAAAAGTTGTTGGCATGGAAGCCCCTGAGTAGCCAGCTTGGTAGTATTTATTGGGATTTAAGAGCTTACTGTAATTATGATGTCCAGTAACTGCCTGGATTGATGTGTGAGAGGAGAAAGAAAGGAAGAGAGAAGCATATCTTCTTGTCAGGAAGTATACGAGATCAATAAATGGATGGATGGATGGATGGATGGATGGATATATGGATAGATATGGATGGATGTTTACTCTGTCCTGCATTGTTATGTCTTCCCAGACAGCTACCCCTCTTCTTTTAACGTGTCTTGCAACAGTTCCAGAAAAGATTAGATCTACTACCTGTATATTGCAATCATGAGTAGATTTTGTCGTGACTTTTTCCAGTCTTAGTGATCTTAATTTTTCGGTGCCTACATACCTCCAGAAAAACATGTTTTCTGTAAGATTGTCTTTTTTAAAAACCTTTCTACCAAAACAATGATGCCTTAGCAGGTGAGTTCCTACCATACGGATGAAATTCACTGGAGGAAGCACATTTTAGATGACTCTGGAAGACTGTAGACAAAGCAAATTTACAGCAGATTCCCACCACTGCATGTTTCTCTCTTGAAGGTTCATAACCTTGCTGGGTTCTCTACTTATCCATTCCAGTGGGCTGGATCTATCTCTTTGGCCCTTGCTATGGTAGAAGTGTCTTTCTGGCTCTTTCATGAAAGCCTTAAGAAAATCTGGAATGTAGCAGGCTTTTGGGTCTCCATTACAGTCTAAGGTGAAGTTCCCCTCTTATGATCCCATTGCTTCCAGACAGGGAAAGATTGTTTGTTTTTTAACTTTTTTCTAGAGAAGAAAAAATAAAAGAAAAGCTTGTTTTAAGGAATCTGTTCATAAAAAAACTTTCTCATACCGTGAGGTCCAGGCTGCAGCCATTTTCAAGATGATGGAGTCACAGTATTTGGTGGACTCACCATTACTGTGGTAGCACTTCTTAAGTGTAAAATGAATCTTAAACTAATGGGAAGCCCAGTAGTAAATGTTCCATATACATTCATGTCCACACTGACACACAATTCCTCTGACACAAACTTACTTTCCCTCAGTCTATGAAACGGGATTTTGAAATTTTGGGGTCCAAAGAGGCCTGAAGATCAGACTTGTTTTTATTATCTGGGATTTCAGTTGAGCTCTTAAATGTTTATTTCATATTCTTTAAGCAGAGCTTCCCCATCTGCCTTTTACTTGTTCCCTAGGATCCTCCCCTAGGCTGTCTTATGGGAGCCTGGCAGCCACAATAGTCTCTGATGAGATTAGTCACAATAATGCTGCAGAGTTAAGCTCCTTACAGTGAAGCCTGGGAGAGCTTGTAATATTATCCAAAGAGCAAAAGGCTAAAGCAATGTTTAACCTGTGTTGTTCTGTTTAAATTATGGCTTGAGGTGGTGGTAGGCCCGCTGCAAATATGTAGGTATATTTCCTGCAGGGCTACTTTAGGACATGTGACATTCAGTATTACAGTGCACCTATGATACCTGGATATGTGTAGTATCCCACTTATTTCCACTTCTTTGGAGCCTATAAAATCACGCGGGTGAATGCATTTCTGCTGTCTGGGGTCTCAATTAATTTTTTCTCTTTCATGCACCAGAGGGAAGTTACACTGAGTACTGAAGTTAGCCTGACACCTTAATGCAACAGCATGAAAAATATGAAAAGAAGTAACACTGCTAAATGGCAAGTTACCTTTGCCATTAGTAACTTGCAATGGTTTTTCCAGCTGAAAACACTTTTCTCTTCCAGTACAACAGTATGAATTTTCTGCAGTTGCCATTTTCACTATTTGTGTGTCATCCCATAGGGGTGTTGCAAGTTGCTTTGTGTAATTAAAGTGTGTTATTTTGGCTGTAACTGGATAAACTTTATTTGATGCATTTTGTAATCCTCTCTTAAGTAGGTTGACCTGGTATGACTTTCATTTTGTGATCCCATGAAAATGTTGCTTGACTAGTGTCCTGCTTGAGCACACAGGCATGAAACTAACATCTATCTATGATTCTATATGAGCCCTGAGAACAATGATATCTAGCTAGTCTCTTTGCATGGTCAATTTGCAGTTCCTAATTAGCATGGCATTAGACTGTCTCAGTAACTACAGAATTGAAACCTTGGAAAATAACCCCACAAAAAACAAACGAGTGGCATCTCTGAATGAAAAGTTCTGATCGTTGGAGACAATCGTATCTGATAGTATTGAGGACCCTCTCTACTTTTCAATCTCAGAAGACAAGCCAATAGACAGCTTATACAGCTTTAAAAGGCTTGATCTGGGTTGTTTGGTTTTTTTTGCTTTCCCCAGAGAACTCACTTAGTTCATGAAGAATATTGCTATTTCCTTCTCTTGCCACCACCTCTTTCTGGTCTTTATCCAGCTCTGTGACGTAGAGCTAGCAGTCTTGATTAATAGTGTGTAGACCAGGGGTTGGGTTAAAATTACCTAAAGAAAACACATCCTCCCCTTATCCCACTGCAACTCTCTGAAGACTTTATCATCCCAAAATGAGCAACACTGGAGCTTTTTCTTCTCTGTTTGGAGTGAGGTTGGTCAAAGGTGACGCAGGGCAAGAAATGGAGCCTGTGCTCCACTAGCATGTCCTCACGTCGCCACTTCTTTATAACTCAGAGGGTGGGCTTCAGTTCAGTTTCACCATCTGCACTCGAACTTACTTCTCTTGCATCATCCACAAAGGGTCATCTGAATTTCTGTTGAGATGAGTTGATGCACATCTTGCACATCTTGCCCTCTTGCCCTGTACAGCAACTCTCTGCTGATAGTTCTTGGACCTGGGCCTCTCGTACCTGCTTGGTTTTTCAGATGGGAGAGAATCAGTAAGACACTCAGTCCCTGGTTCTCTCTCTTCAACAGGGCTAAGCAAAGCACTGCTCTTAATGAATTCCCTCCAGACATACAGTGAAAGTTGACTTCTATGTTTGTGCAGTGTTTTCTGGACAGGCTATATCACCTGTGCTGCACATGATCTCCCTTTGTTTCAGCCACATGGTATTATCACAATAATCGAATGTTTGAAGGTACAGAATGAACATGGGGAAGGTAAATGCATGAGATTTCCCAGCTAAAATTGCCAAGAGGCAATGTATCCTGTGGAGTACTAAAATTTAACATTGAACTGGTCTGACATAGAAGGGTAAGAGTAGCTTGGGCAGTTCAGTAATGCAGTTTATTCCAGTACAGATTTAAATTCAAGATTATTTTTTCAGTGCTTCCCAATAAAGCAGAACATAAACACAGTCCAGAAATTATTCTTTACACTGAGAATTTCCCATCTCTCTATTTATTATTGAGGGAGCCTAGGGTATACATCTCTAAGATTCAGAGTTTTACAGGGCAAAGAAGGCTGTGTTTATATTTATGAAGCTTTGGTCTGTTGTTTTGAAGACACTCGATGGGTCAGAGGAAATATGGCTTAACTCCAAAAGAGGAAATAGGACATCAGGTGTAGTCATCCAGCAAAAGCCAGGCTAATGCTGGGACATGATGCAGTGAGAGTGGGGGAAGAGGACAGATATGAAAGGTACAATGTCACAAATCTAGTTAGAGATCTTAAAGAAAGTGTTCAATTCCAAAACTGTGTTCATGGCACATGCTCTCCCCCTCTCCTGTCAAGAACACGGGAAAATAAAACTTGTGTAGGAATCAGGGGCTGTGTTTTTAGCTACTCTGTAGTTTCTCTTTAGGATGTCAACCACATCAGTAAGTGCCTGCTGCATGCTGCCTCTACACTTAGTCATTTGCTTATTTCTTAGTTATTTGAATCAGTGTGCTCAGATTGCTGAGGGCCCCATAACAGGAGATACCTGCCACAGATCATTTGCCAAGTGGCTTTTTTTTAATCTCTTTTTCTTCATAGTAAGATGCAGATGATGGAAAAATGAACCAGCTCATCTTGGCAGCAGGCAGTACTGCATTGCCATCTGCTGCAAAGAGAAAGGTGTTCCAACATGGCTATGGATGGCTGCAAGTTGAAGGATGAAATTATGGGAGAGGACTTATGGTAGGTACTGAAGGAAAGGAGGGCTGCAATGAGACTAGAAAGCTTTTATTTGCTAAATAAGCAGAGTAAATGCAATATGCCCCACCGCACAGGAGATACCTCTACTTCATAATAGCATTAAGAACACCTCTTCTGGCAGGGAAGCATTATTTCCTCTCAGCAGGGACAGAGTGGTGGGAGTTTCTGTCACAGCTGGGGAACTATCCAGTACCAAAAAAGAACACCACAGTAGGGAAAACAGTACAAAAGGATCTAGGAAAGGTTTCTTTTCTTAAGTGATCAAAGCTGGACAGAGGTCATGCTCTGCCAGGGACAAATGGTGCTATTAGTCCCTCTCCAGCCTTCCAGCTATGTTGCTGAGTGTCAAGCTGAAGATTTTTGTATTCTTCTACTGGCACAGCTTTAGGGTCACCCAAATTAGGCATGGCACTGACATGTAGCGAACTCTTCCTCCAGAGAGATTGCAGTCTGCGCAGAAAAGGCAAGATGAAAGATGGGAAGGGAATGGAGAGTGGCTGGACCAAGCTAGTACTGCTGCTGAGAGTCAGAAGTGGGAACCAGGGTCTAGCACTAGCATCAGGCATCTAGAACTTTATCTGTGTTTTGGCATTTAGCACTTTATGCTGTCAGACATGTTGCCATTCCTTCATACTCTCAAGGACTACACTGTGTCTCTAACAGAGAAGAGTAGTAGCTCTGTGAGCTTGTGCTCCTCCACCCCCTTTATTTATTCTGTAGATGAAAAAAAAGAATGCTCTGCCTGGATTTTGTCACTTTTGACACTTTTTCATTACTTTTTCGTTTTTCTTTGCATCTCTCAATGTGTTTGAATTTCTTTTACCCTGCCTGTTAAGCTGTTACTAAAATCAAGATGTGATTTTCAAGTTAGATGTACATTCTTCAGGTATTTTTTTCCTTTCAGGAAAGGAGAAATGAAAGTATCAGTCCCCCTTAACAAAGGAACTCTGAGAGCTCATGGCCCCAGTAAGTGTCAGGGCTGCATGTTTATTTCCTTTTATTGAAAGATTCTTATGTATCAAAGTGTCTCAGACACAAAGAGAAGTAAAAACCAGAAGCATAAATTCACCTCTATAAGCTTATACAATATCTTAAGGAGTGTCAATGGACAGAATTATAGATCAGAATAATCTCCTTTCCACTGCATGCTGCAGAACCGAGCTGTAATAGATGCAAGAGTCACTACCAAAGGGTCTGCAAATAATATGCAATAACAGATTACCATAAGGATGCATAAACCAGAAACACAAGGAAAATACATTCACATACAGTATGCAAACGGTATCTGAAGCCATCTTTTGCAGTTCAGTTATTACCTTCAAAAGCAGCAACATTTTACTGATTTACATCTTACTGATTTCTGCCCATTTTCTGGCTGGACATACTCTCTGCAAACACACACATTTTTCCTTTTTTTTTTTTTTTTCCAAAAACAGGAAGTTTGCCATGCTGGATCAGATCAATGAACTATCAGAAGAGACTTCCTGCCTTTATTCCTGGCTGGTGCCTGATGTTTTGCTAAAAACTCCTCGACTTATTTTCCCAGCCAGATATGCAATGATGCCGGTAAGAGACATACATTACTTCCAGAACCCCCTGGGGAACTAGTGCACACCGTAACCCATGATTTTGATTATCAGTATGTTAGATGTTAAAGCTGCAGCTGCAATGGTCAAACAGAGCTTCTTGAACACAGCAGCGTTATTCCACTGATTCAACCCACAGCAGAATTTTCCATGGCTCAGCTGACTCCATGGTGGGTAAAAATCATTCTTGTGCAGAAAACAAGCGCAGGGCTTATGAATCACTTGAATGTCCTTTCAATTCGCAAAGCAGGGATTAAGTACGACTTAAGAGGAACATATGACTTGTGCTTGTCCTCAATACAGTGGTGACTTTCATATTATGCGACGAAATAGCTCCTTTGTTTTGTATTTACTTGGTGTTAATGACACTGGATGTCCTGTTGTTCCCCTGGCCAGCGTAAAAGAGCAGCCTGGTCTGCTCGTGCAGCAATTTGGTAAAGCAGAATTCCACACCCGAATGGGCCCTCCAACCTCTGCTGCAATAGCATGTAACAGTATTCTGATTAATTTAGTGCTCCAAGTTATAATTCACAGACTCTTTTTCCTGGTGGCTAAATAAGTAGAGTCCTTTGTCCTTCGTGCACTAGTTGGCAAAGTGTATCTTTGCACAAGCGAGCTTGATTTCTGTTCCCTCTTGCCATGTACCACTTCCTTTTTAATGACCATATTTTCTTTTATCTCCTTCAGTTGACTGTTTCCTCCAGTTTTGCAACAGAAAGGTCAAAGTTCTGCTCCACACACTGATTTTCCAGCTGGTAGCAACCCTATGAGATACATGTAGTCACAAGCGTCTGTGTGTGTTAGAAGGATGACCTTATTTTAAATAAAGTTAACTCTAAAAGTTTACAGCTGCAGATAATCTGAAACTACTCACAATCTGTGATGAATTTCATAAATGGGAGTGACCAGTTAAAGAAAAAACATCAGAATTACTTTTCTACTTCTTCACCGTTGTAGGAAAATGGCCTTACAGAACTAGGTACATTTTCATAAGGAAATGTGAAATCTGTCCATAGATACGTAAGTGGTAGTGTGTGAATTCTGTAAAATTAGAAACAAATGGGTAAAAAAGAAATCCACATTCATTCACAGTGGAAAAAGAGGTGGATTTGCCATGCATAAAACATGACAAGACACAGGAGGCCTGTGTTTTGGGTATTACCTGTTCTTGCAGCCAGGTTGCATGCCTTGCATTTCACCCAGTTCATGGAAGGCTCCATAGCCAACACCTTGTTGGCTTACGAGGGAGAGGCAAGCATAAGGTTTATGTTTTTAAGCCGTGTCAATGAGAATAAGGAAAATCAAAGATTATGACTGGATGACAGGCTCTGAATCCAAATAAAGGTAGTGAGTGGGTTGAGCGTGGAACGAGGATTATGCCTCTCCAAAAAGCATGCCTGCTAGTTCAGTTACTGGGTCACCTTCAGGTTTCAGAGAGACACCTAACATCCTCCTATGAGTATGTTTACTGTCTCCTGCCAAACATCACACTGGGTGTTTACCCAGTCCCATGCTGCAGTCCCATGTCAGGGAACTGGCTTTGTCCAGCAGATAACACGTTCCAAAGCATCCCTTGGAGTGTAAGAAAAAGAAGATATTCAGTAAGATTGACTAAGAACAGAGGTTCAATATTCTGACTCAGATTTGGAGATTCCTAGTGCATGTCCTTGCCTTTTATAGAATCATAGAACAGTTAGGGTTGGAAAGGACCTTAAGATCATCTAGTTCCAACCCCCCTGCCATGGGCAGGGACATCCCACACTAAACCATGGCACCCAAGATATAATACACTGTTATTAGCAAAATATTTTAAAGTAGCTGCTGGCAAGACATTTTGCACTGTGCTGTTATGTTTGCCTCACAACATACATCTTGCCATACTTGCTGCTATCTGTACCTCGTTGAAAGGCTTTTTTTGGCATGTCTTGCATTAGCAATGTGTTTCTCTGCTGTGTAGTACAATGGGATCATTATCCTGGAATCAGTCCTTAGACACTATTAAAGATAGAAAATACTGCACAGTGTTGAATACTAACTCATGGACTATTGCTTTGAGGCAAAGGAGCACAGACAGGAGGTAATGCAGATTAATGTCCTTTCTCTTTTCCTACATAATGCAAAAGGATTTGGAATGTGAGACATAATGGGGCAAAAGCTTTAGAAATTCAAAAGGCAAGCAATTTGTAAATAAATCAGCAAGTTGCCATGAAGGAAGAGAAAAAATTGTCTGAAGTGTAATGGCCCTACTACAATGTGCTCACTAAGCTCTCAGTGTCATTTTAAATATCATGAGACTTGATTTTAAGACTTCAAGGGAAAATAAATCATAAAAAGAGCTGCTCAGGACTCGAGTGCTAGGATCTAACAACACATTTCAATACACTCAACAGAAAGTGGTCCATTCCTTTCTGCCATACACAGCACAGTAGAGGGAAGGCTTGAGTCCTCCAGAAAAGGAATAGGTCACAAACCTCTAGACTCCAAAATAGACCCTGGCCCAGACATAAGTAGGCAAGACACAAAAAAGCAAGACTGAGAAGCTAGAGCAATAGCAGTGCTCAAGGCACAGAAGAGTTTGGACACTGATGGACTGATAGTCTCTGAGGTGTATCTATCTGCCTTCATTTTGGGTAAGACAGAATAATTTTGAAGTGCTTACAGTCACCTGAGGACAAGGCTTCAAAGCATCTGGGTCTTTCACTTTAATACACAGTAGCTGCCAGTATTTTTGTTTATTCAAGTTCCTTCTTTTTATATAAGTAATTGCTTCTGCTTCACTTCAACTGTCTCTCCAGTATACAACAACCATTCTGGCCAAGTATGTCAGAAAGCACTTAAAAAAAACCCCATCCTATTCCTTAAAGAAGTTCTACAACTGTAACTCTGACTGAGGCTGTAAGGAAAGTATACATTTGAAACACACCCTGCTAGGTATTTTTTGCCTCTCTTGCATGATAATAATGCAAGAGGAAGCCCTGCTGCCAAACTAGCTCTGCAAAGCAACTTGCACTAGGTTTCATCGTGAGAGGACAACAGTAGCAGGGAGCTTTTCCAACTCGTTGCTGTAGACAGAGGCACTTGAACTATCCACTCAGCATTTTCTTCCCTTGTGTGTTTTTTTTTTGCAAGCTTTTTGTAGACTTGGAGCTGAGGCTGCAGATCCTGAGTCCCTCCAAGAGAGATGGAGCCCCTGACTGCAGGGCTTTCGATTTCCCCTAGACATTTCAAGTCATTCCCCATTTCCCATTTGTGCTCCTATGCTGCACGTGAAGCATGGTGCTCCTGTGAGGTCCTGCACTTGCTTGGTCTTTGCTCAGGTTGTGTCAAGCTGTTTCTCCCAGCTCTGCAGCTATCTTCAGTTTTCCTTTACAATGTCCTGTCACTGTAGTTATTACCTATGATCCCTGTCAGAATGCAGCTGCTTTCCTTTGGCCATTACCCATGCTGCTGCTTGCTGTCTGTCTTCATATCTGCTTCACTCTGAACAGCAGCCATAAATGATGCCTCTTTTCTTCCCTTTTTCCTGTGTGTGACATGTTTCTAAAGCCTGGCTGCTGGACTGCAACACACCCCCCTCTACACCTTCTTCTTTAGTCAATGTATTTCTTGCTTCCCATCTAATTTTAGGGAAAAAGCATTGCTGTGGCCCAGCTTTGGCAGGTAAGGCTCTCTTCCTGACTCTGTTGTTTTTGCTATCAGTCCCTGCGCTGTTTATGCTGCCAACTTTGTTTGCTCTTGCACTTTTCATTTCTGATACCCACGGCAAGACATCTGGTGCTCAAATCTGCCCTGTTAAGTGCTGAATCACATAAATCCTGCTGCAGCATGCTGTGAGTCATGTCAGAGCAGAGCGTGTTAGGCACGTCATACTTTGGAAGGGTGCTGCTTGACCCCTGATCAGTTCTTACCAGAGCTTCCTCCAGAGTCACCTCTCAGAAAGCAGACTGTCCATCTCCTGTCCTTAAAAATGACCATTTGCAAAGGCATCTTGGAGTGGCAGAAAGATCAAAACTGATCAATGTACCCTGCAAACATGTCACGCTGGGTCTTATATGCTCTGCAATGCACATTGGTGCCAGGCCAATGGAAATTGTCTGGCTCAGATAAAGCACCCTCTATCCCTAGGTATGAAGTTATTCATTTCCTGATGTCAGCTCTTATATCCGCAGGGATTACTGCTTGTCCTGCTTTAAATAAAATCCCATCCTGCACATGTGTGCACACACACACAAACAACACTCAATCTTTTGCCTAGTAACAAGATAGGCAATGCCTGTAGTCCTTTTTCCTTCCAGTATAGCCACATACTCTGTTGTGCGAACTGCTTCAATGCCTTTATCATTCCACCCAGGCAGCTTTTCAGGAGCACTCAGCACTTCCTCATCATGCTTGCTTTTTGCTGGACCTCAAACTGCATCTTTATGCAATGCCCCAAAGTGACACAATGGGATTGTCCTCCCCCCCTAGGCAGGAGCAGCAGCTTTTTGTTTATCTGACTCCATCATGGTTGTGTCAGGGCTCCACCAGTAAGTGTTCAAGGTGCTGACTTTGCAGCAGCGTGACTCCAAGCTTTCTGTGGCTCTATCTGTTCCAGGGGTTTATAGCAATTTGGAATTGGTTCCCTGCATTGGACTGCCTTTACCCCATCACGTGGGGCTCTGACTGCTGCCAAATTCTGTCTCTGTGAGTTAACTGCTTAGACAATTCTCATGTTTAGAAAGGTGGAAAGATAGACAAGAAGAATCTAGTAGTTCATCTTCTCTATGAGCACCTAGAAATCCTTCACCACTTTTGTTCTGGTCATTTCCTTAGCAGCTCTAAGGTTTCTGAGGTATAAGTGGAAGCACTCAAAAGTTCACAGATATTCTGGTCACTGTCCTCCACAAACTTCAGCTTACCTGCATTTGGGCTAGTATGTTGTTCTTAGCATCTCCTTGGGGCCAGTCACAATCTAGAATCATGACTGGGGACTCCCTCTTCAGCACTTTCAGTTACAGCAGAATGTGCCACCACCCACTGCTTTGGTGCCTGGGAGCAGCTCTACTGCACGTTTCAGTGTCTGCTGGGAGCGTTGTAATCATACTCATGTTCTCGACATTCACACTCTGTCAGGTGTGACACGGGAGAGCAGGAATCCAGTTCAAGATCCAGTCCTAACTCATAACAGACACAGAATACTTTTGATTTTGATAGATGAAATTGAGGCTGACTTCTATTACTGCTAAAGCCTGGTGACTTCTCTCCAATCCTGTGTGCACTGGTTTGGCATCAGTGTAGATTCTCATTTTATGCAGATGCCTGTTGTTTTTATTTTTCCACTGCTGCTGATTTATTCTCTGCTCCTTTCTCAGTAGGTCTCTTGACATCTTTCCTCTTTCTTTTAAGGAGTTTTCCCTCAGTAACACTGAGATTGTCAACAGTTTCCTGTTTCAGTAGGTTGAATGTCAGGTTCATAGTCAGCTTTTGAGGGAGGTATCAGTCTCCTTAAACTATAAGGCAATACTTTTTTGAAAGGTTAAATGGGGTCCATGATGACTTCTCCCTCTGCTCTCCCAGACTGAAGATATTCTGGTGGTATGCTAAGCTTACTTGAGTTGCTTAGGGATGGATGGACTTTCTGAGTGTCCTTTATCATAAGACCAAGTGATAATGTGCCATACTTCGCGACAGCTTAAGAACTCCTATCCATTCAGTGGCCTCAAAATAGCCTCAACTGTAAAGCATCACTGTAAATTGTAAACTCCATTACTGCAGTCTAATGTTGCCATTAATGAGTGTTCCTGGAGTTCTATTGCAGGTGACCTTGCAGCCCAGCTAGGACTAAATTTGGCTGTGGATGGGTTATTGGTGAGACAGCTTTAATTATAGCTATAGTAGGACTGGTAGACTATTTGAACACTGGAAGTACCCTGAAAAGCCTAGACTTGCTAAGCCATACATTCTTTTCTCAAAAAACTCAACTAAAGATGATTATGTTAATCTCCATGCTGCCTTTAGCCTCAGGCTTGGGGTTTCATAGCAAGATTTGTTATTCCTTAAGAATCAGCACTTCCTGATTCTTTTTGCAGCAGTTCAAGTAGAAATGCCATATGAAGGGGGGTTTCTTTAGATAAGCTTCAGCTTTGTTGAAGCATCTTTCTTATAAGCTGGAATCATGCTGTAAATGATCTCACATAGGAGAAACCTGAGGATTCCCAAAATTGAATTCCTTGTTGTGTATTACAAGGACCCATTGCAAGAACTGCTTTTTGGGTTTACAGAAACATACTTGCTCTGGTGTTGTTCTGTCTTTCTCACATGTTTCCTGTCTCTGACAGCAGCACTTTATGTGATGCTCACACCTATTGACATGGGGAAAGATCACCCTCTGGTCTCTATACCCTGTGGCCAGCAGCATTCATGAATGAAGTTCTTGCACCACTATGAGATCTAAGCAATACAATCATGGGAAGCCAACACTGGGTACTGTTAAGAAAGAATTCATGTGAATTGAATAACAGGCAATCATAGAAAGAAGCAACAGTTTCTAAGTTACTCAGGGCTTCTTCTCCACGTGTTGTTCATGTTGCACAAAATGAGAGACCGAAATGATTTTCAGAGACTTGGTCCACAAGTCTCAATAAAATACAGTCTCTGCCTCTCACAGGCCAGACCAGCCTGCTTGAGCAGGGTGTTCTCCCAACAGCAAGCAGCCAGTTGGGCAAAGCTCTGGGAAATAAAGTCTAGGACTAGCAAAGGAGGTCAGAGAAGTAGGAATTGATATTAAAGCCATGAAAATATTGTTCCTAAGCGTTTTTAATTACATTTCATATAGAAGTGTGTTCCTGTTATGGGTACATGCCCACAAGAGTGTGGTATTTTCTGGGCGCTGTGGGATGGATTAGGATCTTTGCCCTTCCATTTTGTCTGATTACACAGCTTCTTTGGAGGAGGACAAAAGCAGGTTCAACCCTGTCCTAGTACAGCACATTTTCTGTCCTCCCTTGCTGAGCCATCCTTCCACTGCCACACTTTGCCCACATCCAGTCCACTGTTGTGGGATAAAAAGCAGCAAAGCTGTGGCATCTTCACTCTCCAGGCTGGTCCTAGCAGCAAAACTGTAAGGTGAGTGATCCAATCTTCCCAGGGATGGATGCATTCCCAAGCAATTTTGCCTTTGTGTAGCAACAAGATTGGATCTACTCATTACCTCTTTTGATTATAGAAGGCCCATATTTAAGGCTTTAAAAAAGAGCAGGAAAAACAAGGTAATGATATGACAAGAGGGAACAAAAGTCATTGTCATCTCCCATCAGCTATCAGTATGCTTTGAAGCATGAGATTTGATTATCCCAGTCATAACAATGCCTAATAATACTGCATGAGAGTAACAAGGCTCATAAATCAGTATTAAAAGATATAAACTTTTTAAAAGATCCTTTGTTCCCCCTAGGGAATAAAACCCAGCTGTCAATAACACAAGCTCACCTTTGGTTCTATCTGTTCTATTCTATCTGTAGACTCTTTCCATCTCATAGGTCGTTACGACCAATAGGTCATTATGACTGCTCTGCAAGGCAAATTAAAGCCAAAACATCTCCCTTCATGCATAGCACCCTCTGTCTCCAAGGCCATTAAATTATGTCTATGATGACACCTGCACAACTCACTTGTGGTTTTATGCGGTTCTGAATGGAGCTGTGTTACTAGGTTGTTTTTCAGGTGTGGGTGAACTGGGGCTACCATGCCTGTGAAGATCCATAAGGTTCAAACAGCCCCAGACATCTCTTGCCACTTTGGATTTTTCAATGGTTTCTGTCATCAGAACTGTCTTTTCATGTCGTGAAAATTTAGCATGCTGACAGTGTCCCTCATGACACCAACATGAATAATGTCATGCTGGGAAATCCACTCTGCTCCTGCGTTCCTTGATTTCAATCAGCAGTTTTCAGATCCCCCGGTGACAGTGTTTAAAGCTTATTTCACTGAATAAAACCAATAGTTATTTTTTAATCCAGCTTCAGATTCACAATCATTCAATACAATTTTTCTTTAATCCTTACAATACACTAAGAGTTTTAATCAAAAATTTGTTTTTCTCTCTCTAAAGTACTAATAAAAAAACCTGCAAAATAATAATAATAATAAAAATATTTCTGGGGAAATCTTTTGTTTGCCAGACTGAAACACAGGAAATCTGTGCCTTTGTCTACAAGGCAAGACTTTGAACTTGCAGAAATGGTTCTGCTTTTGCTGTGCTGGCCTACCTTTGACACAAGGAGTTTATCGGTTCTGGTTGAACTCTGAAAAGTTACATCAGCAGCCATAAAAGTTGGCAGTGAAGCTCCTCACCCTGTGCAACTCAGAACGCCTGCTGCTCCCCCATCTGCTTGTGCTCATCCACGCTACCACACCAGGCTGGATGCACTTTCCATAGAGGAGCTCAAGTGGAAGTGTTCCTCATAGTGAAAGGCTATCAGAGAGGGATAATGACATTTGCATTGCACCACTAGACCTAGCACCACACAAACCTGGGCTTTTGATTGCTTACAACTTGTCATTTCCCTATGAAAACTTTTGCTCCTGAACAGCACTTCTCAGTTTGGCTCAGGGAGGCATTACCAGTTCAACTGCTGGTGGCCATTTTCTGTACTATAGAAAGTATGGAAAAGCAGTAGCCTGACTCCAAACTTGGTAGCAAGCTGGAGTTTCCTTCTATTCCTCAGCATTTAATTCAAGCTACTTAGCAGTGTAACATGTAACATATGGCCTCTTTGCAATCCCTATTTTTATTGCTCATTAGTCTTATATACACCTTAACAAGATTTTCAGTGACCCTATGGTTAATAGTCCACTTTTCTTAGAAAGATATCTACCTTCCAGCGCAATTGCTTGGTTCTAATGTTAGTTAGATTGGAATGAGAAATCAGAGTTCAAAGCTACTCAAAATGAAGAGGGGAGTAGCAATATCCCAGTTTGCCCTTTCACTCCCCTGTAATGTCAAAACCAAAGGTGCTATTTTTCATATGTTTTTTCTGTTGCTGGTGTACCCACAGCTTCCAATAAGGACTTGGGTTCTGCTCTACAAAGACAGCTCTCAGGAACAAACAGCCTAAGCAGCTGTGACAGGCAAGAGAAGCATTTTTATTCCTATTTTCCAGATATAAAAGCATAATGTATAGACTTGCCTGCAATCATGCAGGAAGACAAGGGCAGAACAGCACCTTGAACTCAGGCCTCTGATTGTCAGATCTGCATTTTCATCACACTCCTGAGCATCCGTATTTGTCTTTGAACTCGTACAGGGGGATATAACACTGCACCAGAGGCGGGTGAGTAGCTCACAGAGCTATTTCTGCAAAGCGGTTCCAAACACACTGAATGCAGAGCTCTCCGTATACTTTGCAGTCAGCTCTATGCAGCATGTCATCCAGGCATGGAATTCACTGCCATAAGAGGATGTTGAGTTAAAGGCTGTAGCTGAGTTTCTTGAAGGGTTAAAAAGCCACCTGGTTAGTTTAGGAAATAGAACTGCCTTTCTCTTTGGGGGGCTTTAGTTTGCAGAGGGTCTAGGGCTGCTGGGTCCAAGTCAGGGTGCTGATGCTGAGCTGCTAAACTGCCAGACAGGAAATGAATGGTTGTGATTTTCACTAGGAGAAAAATCTCTCCTTTTATTCGGTGTTTTGATTATTTTGGGCAGGAGTGGCATAATGAGACGTTTCTCTTGCTCAGAACTTCACCAGAAGTTTCTCACAAAACTCTCAGCATATGTGACACTCACTGAGAAGAAAGAAAGGAAAGAAATCCTGTACCAGGCTAGACAGGGAATCTGTTTCTTTTTCCTTACAGTTTTGTTTCCACCAGGGCTGGTGAATGCAGCATGCAAAGCAGCTGTGATTACAGCACAGCTAGGGCTAGAGGATTTTAGAATGGTTTGTACTCTAGCAAAAAACCCCACTCCAAGCTAACAACACATGGGGATAAAGAACAGGAAGGGAAGAAAAGACAGAAACTGTTCGTGAGGTCAGGTGATTAAGTATTTTTTGGACTGCCAAGGTGGTGATCTTAAGTGACGATAATGTATTATGCAGTGGAAAGCTAATGAGACCAGGTCTGTTAAACATGGATTTGGTGTTACTTAGCCCTGGAGTGCTTCAAATTACACAGGCCCGGGTTGTATTTTGATCACCTTGCCTGCTTTGACAAAGTGAGCAGAAGGCTTTTATATAATGTACATGATCCTATACTGTAGGAAACAATTCTGCACTGGCAGGGGAGGGAAGCTGATGACATAATGGGTCTTCTCCATCTCGAAGTTATGTGATTCATCAACTAAATGAATTCAGCGGGATAAGGCAGCATGAAAGGGCAATTTCCTTGTAACACGCTGCCTGCCTATTAACTCTTCCCTCTCAATTTTAGCCACATCGCTCGGGTCCCAGCCTCCACCACTATGCCTAGAAGGCTCCGGCTGCGCAGCCTCACCTACTATCGAGCGTACGGCGGGGCGGGGGGCCTAGACCGGGACCTCGGGCCGAACGGAGCCGTGCCAGCCCCGCACCACGGGGGCTCCGGGACACCGCAGGCGCAGCCGCCTCCCCGCGTGTAGGATGTGTAAAGCTCTACACCACAACAGCCGCCTCCTTTGCAGGTGCCTGTGGGCTGCGAGCCGGCGAACGGGTCCTCTTGTGCACACCCCCCTAAGCCCTCCGCCCCTTGCCCCGGGGCCCCGCTGCGGTCCGTGCGGTCCGGGTCCGGAGCCTGCATTGCGTCGGGGTCGCGGAGCGCAGCGCGCCGCGGCGGCGGGGCCGCGCTGTCGGGCACCCCAGGGGGTGCAGCGTGCCTGCCTCCGCTGCTCCCGCTGGTCCCGTGCGTTCCCCCCCATCCCCAAAACCCGTCCCCCCGCCCCCCGCTCCCCGAGCTGCACCAAACAGCTCTCAGGTTTCTGCTGATACTGCAGCGTCAAGAAATGGCTCGAGTTTGCTCCTTGCTCTTATGCGTTCAGCAGCCCTCTGGCTCCTGCCACACGCGTCCAGCTCTTGCCTCCTGCTGCTGCTGCCGGGACGAGCCAAGACTGACTCCGGAGATGCGGCTGCAGGACTGCGGCTCTCTCACATCTCTCCAGCCGCCGCTGCCCAGCGCCCGGCTCCTCTTCCAGCTATCTTAGGGGAAGAGAGCAGGAGAGTCACCAGCTATCTAGGACTCCTTGATTTTATTTACTAACTCAAGCCTTTTGATAAAGGTACTTTGCACTCTTTTAACCAACTCCCCCACCCCCCACTGCGGTTCTCGGCAGAAAACTAATTAAACCCACTCGCCCTTGGTGCAGCCTAAGACAGTGTATGAATATTTCAGTGTCTCGCAGGCAGCCCTGTAAAGCGATCGCTGTATTATTAAGAGGGGCACAAGAAGAGGAGGAAGGTTGAGTTTGCCGCTGCGGTTTTTGTTTTGGTTTGGTTTTTTTGGATGCTGCTGCAAGGCGACTTGACGCATTCCGGCACTGGCTCCTACTCCTAACCAGCGCATCGCACTCGGAACAGGTAAGGAAATCCCCTTCTCCCCTCCTCGTGGCTGGACTCTTATTTTGGGCAGTTTGGGTCTGGCTTGTCGATCTCCCTCGTCTCTCTCTCAGTTGTGTTTAGCTGCTGTAAAGCAAGAGAGGAGATGCTTTGCTCCCCCTCCCCTTATTCCCCCGACTGGTGTGATGAAGTTGTCAGTGCTCAGCTAAGTCTCCACTGTCTGTGAAGTGGGGAGTGTGGCGGTCAGGAGACTTATCGCAGGAGTCGACCCCACTGAAGTTGCCTAAGAAGCCTTTGTGATGTGCTAAGGGCACCGCAGGGTCCACATCGGCCCCTTCCTGCCTTGGAGGCGCCGATGCATGTCTGGGGATGTGTGGGAACGCGTAGGGGTTCCGCATGTGCTGCCGTAGTGGGCAGAGCAGGATGCTCTTGCTGGTGTGAAAGCCAATCCATTGCGCCTGAGTGTGTGTGTGTGGTGGGGTTTGGGGGCTGGTTTATTATGTTTCTCTCCTCCCTGTCAGCCTCCATCCTGCAAGTGAGCTTTATGCCTTCAAAAGCAGGGTATCTCCATCACTCCAGCACATAAGAGGAGAGGACCGGGGCAGTGTGGGGGACAGGCAATGGAAATTTGCTGAGTTGGCATTGCAAGGACTCACGTCCCAGCAGCCCCGTGATCTATTTATTTATTTATTTACTTATTTATTTATTTGTGTGTATGTGTATGTGTGTGTGTGTGTGTGGTAACTTCGTGACAGCAGCTGCAGAGATGATCCAGTCAGCGAGAAAAGTGGACGGATCGAGTTAAAGGCAAAAGGAGACGGCTGGGGAGGGAACCTCAGCCTGGGGGTGCACTCCATAGACCATCAGCCTCCCAGCTTGGGGTACACGACCCCTCACCTTACCTGCCCTCTACCCCCCTAAAGGTACTTCTTCCCTCTTTCTTCACCCTCCCATCATCCCCGATGCCTCTCCTTTCATCCCACCTCTCCTTTCCTCTTTAGGCTTCTCACCCATCCCTTCCGCAAGCTCTCCATCCCGACTCATCATCCCTCCCTGCAGACTCTTAGCCTGCCCCCAACACCTACACTGAACTGTCCTGGGAGGCTCTCTGCTCTCCTCCATCCTCCTCCCCACTCTCTAGTCCCTCTTCCCTCCCTTCTCCTCCCCTGCCCCTGGGTCCCCTTTCCCGTGTGCCACCATGACCGTGATGGCTGGAGAGAACATGGATGAGACATCTGCGCTACCTGGCCACCCCCAGGATAGCTACCAGCCCGCTGCCCACGATGACCATGAGTGCTGTGAGCGCGTAGTGATAAACATTGCTGGACTACGCTTTGAGACGCAGCTGAAGACCTTAGCCCAGTTCCCCAACACTCTGCTGGGCAACCCCAAGAAGCGCATGCGGTACTTTGACCCCTTGCGCAATGAGTACTTCTTTGACCGGAATCGGCCCAGCTTTGATGCCATTCTCTACTACTATCAGTCTGGGGGGCGGCTCCGCCGGCCGGTCAATGTGCCCTTGGACATGTTCTCTGAAGAGATCAAATTTTATGAGTTGGGTGAGGAGGCCATGGAGAAATTCAGGGAAGATGAAGGATTCATCAAAGATGAGGAGAGACCCTTGCCGGAGGGGGAGTACCAGCGTCAAGTATGGCTCCTTTTTGAATACCCAGAGAGCTCTGGGCCGGCAAGGGTCATTGCAATAGTCTCTGTCATGGTGATCCTCATCTCCATCGTGATTTTCTGCCTAGAGACATTACCTGAGCTAAAAGAAGACAAGGAATACACAGTGCATCGCACTGACAACACCACCCAGGTCTACAAATCCAACATCTTCACAGATCCCTTCTTTGTTGTGGAGACCCTGTGCATCATCTGGTTCTCCTTTGAGCTGGTGGTGCGCTTCTTTGCTTGCCCCAGCAAAACTGAATTCTTCAAGAATATCATGAACTTCATTGACATTGTGGCCATCATCCCTTACTTCATCACCCTGGGCACCGAGATGGCCGAGCAGGAGGGGACTCAGAAAGGAGAGCAGGCCACCTCCTTGGCCATCCTGAGAGTCATCAGACTGGTAAGAGTCTTTCGAATCCTCAAACTCTCCCGGCACTCTAAGGGTCTCCAGATTTTGGGACAAACCCTCAAAGCAAGTATGAGAGAGCTAGGTTTACTGATCTTCTTCCTCTTCATTGGGGTGATTTTGTTCTCTAGTGCGGTATATTTTGCTGAGGCTGAAGAACCTGAGTCTCATTTCTCCAGCATCCCTGATGCTTTCTGGTGGGCGGTGGTATCCATGACCACTGTGGGCTATGGTGACATGTACCCTGTGACAATTGGAGGCAAAATCGTAGGCTCCTTGTGTGCCATCGCTGGTGTGCTGACAATTGCCCTGCCCGTACCTGTCATCGTGTCCAACTTCAACTACTTCTACCACCGAGAAACAGAAGGGGAAGAACAGGCTCAGTTACTTCACGTTAGCTCCCCTAATTTAGCATCTGACAGTGATCTCAGTCGCCGCAGCTCCTCCACAATCAGCAAATCTGAGTACATGGAAATCGAAGAGGATATGAATAATAGCATAGACAATTTTAGAGAGGCTAATCTCAGAACTGGCAACTGCACTGTAGCCAACCAAAACTGCGTTAATAAAAGCAAGCTGCTGACTGATGTGTAAACAAAAAACCCCAACCAGATCCCCATTCACAGCTTGAAGACTTTAGTGACACAGTCACACTTTGTAGATGCTTTACTGATAGTCTTTGAATGCTTTATTTACCTCGTAAATGCATTGTTGCATTGCGAATTTTTGCTCAGCGATAAAGAAGCTTCCAGGATCCATGAAAGATAAGATTTTGTTTATTTTTAAAAAACATTTTCCACCTGGTAAATGGTAACCATTTGAACTAGTTTAGTTTTAAGCTGTATGATGCTAGACCTAAACCTTTCCTCTCCCACCTCCTTTTATTTTTTTGTTTGACACAGTTAACTTAAACTAAGCAAGACAGTTTTTAGAGCTATAAAGCATATGCATGGATTCCAGTGAAAATATTCTGCAAAACTGCACAGTTGCAAGAAAGTGCATCAGATAATGAAAAAAGATTAGCAAAAACCTGCAGCAAGCATTTGCCATGGTTTTTATGAAAGAGCGCAAATCTTCCTTCTGCCCCCTGTGTGAAAGATTACATAGTTCCAGTCTACCTTATTACAAACGTACTTAAGCCTGGTCTCTTTTGCTCTCCACAGAAGAACTATTCTAAAAGGAAAATAACAAACAAAACTGAAGACAAAACATCTGCAATGCTGCTAAGTTCTCTTACATGCAGATGATTTAAACATACTTTTCCTTTTCCCTGTCCAGAACTGGATGCAAAACTTTAAGTCCCTCTGTTGCAAGATAGCACAATGGAGTTTAATAGAAGCATGTTTGGATTTGATACTATTTATTTTATAATAGCATGCTTGAAACGTTACCTCAGACAATAGTGGATAAGCTTTCGTTTGAACTGAATCTCCTAAAAATAGGTCCTTTATCTCTCTTTTTTCTTTCATTTTTTTCCTTGTTTTCTTTTTCTTTTTGATTTGCATTCACCAGAAGTGCATTCCTTAATTTGTTAAATCGTTGACTAGTAATTTAAAGTACTGTATTTAAGTGCATATGTTAGTCAAATGGGAACAATAACTTTCGGAGATCAAAGCATGTTCAAATATTCAGCATTATGGCCTATTTGATTAAGGTGTAACTTGAATTAATTAATGCATGAATTCAATAATAATAATAATAATAACAATAACTAATAATAACAATAAAAAAAAAAAGTGCTTGATAGACTGAAGGCCTAAATGAACTGATTAGAGAATCTTGATTGTTTTCCTGCATTGCTCAGGGAAACTTGTTGGCTTTCGTTCAGGTGTTGTCAGAGAGGAAGATATCCCATCCCTTAAAGGGAAAGCTATACGGAAAATTAAGAAGTCAAGTTATATATAGCAACATCTAAAACCTAGTATCCTTTATAGTTGAAAGGTGCAGATGCATGCTTTTTGGTGCATTCTCAGAATGTAAATGAAACTTATTTATTATATGCATCCAAATTGCAGCAGCTGGTTTCTTTTGCAGTCATTAATTGAGACTTTTTTGTATTCCCCTAAAACTCACTGAAGAGACTCAACAGATCGATATAAGTAGTTGCGCAGTGCCTTTATCTTACATCCCCTAAATTGCTGAAAGTGCCTCCAGGAACTGAGCTGATCAGAGATAGCAAAGGAAAGGGTTAAAAGGCACCAGCACAAGGACAGGAGTATTCTGTGCTGCCTCCTGGCACTGCACAGAACAGGATAGAGAACGAAAGAGCAAGTGTGAGTGAGAGGGATGCAGAAGAAGTGGGCAGAGACCACCAGCGCCCATAGGATACCTTCCTTCTCCAGCCAGCCTGATACTGCAGGGCTCAGCATTTGCTTCTGCCAAATAACTCATAGTTGTGTTTATGCAAGACTTCGAGTTCCCCAAGGTTGTTTATAGAGACATCACTGCCATCATCGTATCTGCCCTTCCTTTCTCTGAAACGGCTTTTTGGCAGCCTGTCCTAGCTGGGGACAGGCTTCAGGATGCAGGAAGAACTAGGGATCAGCGGGAACTGTGACATCACCCAGTCAGGCAACCAGGCTGCAGGACTGTGCTTTTCTTTCCCTTGGATTCCCCAGCAGGTAGGTGGGAGAGGCTTTCCAGTGCCCTCCCATACCTGCTTCCTCTATCCCCTTTCATCAGTCCATCAGATCTTAAATCCCATCACAGCTCCTTTAAACCATATTCTTGTTTCTGGTCCTTAAACTTACTTTACTTCCACCATCATCTGGTGAAGGAATCCACACTAGGAGAAGGTATCTTCTGCAATATGCCATCCTTGACTGCTAGGCTCTGAAAGATAATAACCTTTGATCTGAACTAATGTAGGCACTAATCTTTATTTTTTAAATGGAAAAAGTTGAGGATCTTCATTCTGCACTTAGCATGTGGCCAACTACTGTTGAACACTTCTCCTTCCACATTGTACAGGTCCTTTGTTCCCTATCTTTCTGAAATATGTATATACGTGTATAAATAAATATATATGTGTGGTTTATGCATGTGTGTCACACACATATGCAGACACACACATATATAAAATCAAGGCACTTAGAGTTAAAAACCAGCCCTAACTCTGCAGTAACGCACAAGCTTGACCTGCCAGGTTTCCGGAAAGACTTGACTTTATTTCTCAGTCTGGCTTCTGTGAATCTTAATGATGAGCAAGCAATCAGGAACTGAGGGGGCTTTTAACTCCTGCCAGAAATGCAAAGCATCAAATAAAACAGGGCATTACATTCTCCAGGTAGATGTTGTAAAGCTTCCTTCCTGTCCCCTGCTCACACTCCTGCCCATTGTACACATCTCCCCATTAAATTCTGGTGGTTCTGATGCTCCCAAACTTGAGTTCTAGGATATGACTTCTCATGTCAAAACAGACTTGAATGCTGCACTCAGCTTATAAAGCAACCAACTGACTAAACTAAACAGCAATAATCTTTCCAGTGCTGTGGGACTGATGATCAGAAATTAGCATAGGGAGACAAGGCCTCATTTTGGTAACAACTTCTGCCACAGTTGGGCATGGACATCTTAGTTTAATGAACAGAATGATAATCATTCTGCATCTGTAAAGAGAAAAGTGCTGCATGCATCGATTCTTTGTCAGGAGACCAGGATGGATCATTAGGACTTGGGGTGGTTTGGGGAGCCGGAATGTTGCTTTGTCCATTTATAGCTCACTGCAAAGGATCTCAATACATACGGAGTTCAGGAATTAATCTCATGTAGCATAAGCGTGTCTTTTCAACAAGTTTGACACAAGAAGATAACAACAAAAGCTCTTACTGCCTTTATGCAGGAGTGCTGAAGTGTCTTTGTGGGCCTGAAGTTGCACTTAACTATCTGTTCTTACCAGTTAGCATCCTTTTATTTTTTCTTTTTTCTTCTTTCTTCCTTTTTTCTTCTTTCTTTTTTTTTCCCCTTCTTTTACTTTTTTTCCACCCCATTTTGGCATACGTTTCATTTTGCCACACATGAGCTCTATGGGGTTGTTTATGTCAGTGGACAAGGACTGGAAATGAGCTGTTGGCCAATTTAGTGCATCTCTGAAAGAGTCAAGAGACTTTCATTCATTTGGTAGGGACCTCCCAGAAGCAATGCCCTTCCTTGTTATGCTGGCCAGAGAAACCAGTGGATATAACAGTCTTAGTTGGCTGTAGTTTGATGAGGCAAGGCAACTTTTCCAGCATAAGCAGTCAGTACCTAAGCCTCCTTTACCAGCCACTGCTCTATGCCTCTTCTGCTTTTTAGTTGCCCCAATACAGCTTTTTCCTCATTCACACAGTGAAGGGGATGAGGGAACTTATCTGGCATGAGCAAGGCAGCAGTGCACTGCAGTGCAGAGGCAGGAATGAAATGGAGGGGCAGTGGGTGGGAATCCCATAGGCTGGTATTACTGCCAGAATTCCCCATCTGGCCCTACCATACTTAGCTACAGAGCAATAGGGAACAGACAGAGGACCAAGGGGGAGAGTGGAAATAAAAGGCTGTGTGGCCCCTTCCATCACTGAACTGTGAGGTTGCTGCCACACTGCCAAGAGCTCAAATTCTCTGTGCGGCAGCTTCAGGAGAGACAACAAACTGGATTTACTTGTCTTCACAGGGAAGATAGCGTGCAGTAAGCCAGGGTGTGAGTTCACAGCATCCTATCAAACCCATGCAGATTCTCATGCATGGAGTCTCTTAAGCCTTATCTCCACTGGGGACTTCAGGAAAACTGATGCGAATTAATGAAAGGTGTGCATTTAAAGTAGATTTGTTAAACTGTTTTAAAGCCCAGCATGGACATTCTGTTGCAGAATAAAAGCAACCTTAATCTGATTCGGAGTCATTATTTTTGGAAGGAATGTAAGATGAATTAAATTAAGGCTGCTTTAATTCTCAACACAATGGGGCTTAATGCAGTTTACCTCATCTGCCTCACAAGTTCATTCAGACAGATAAGCCTTTAGTAATCATTAAATGTAATGGAACTGACCCTCCTTCATAGGGGGTGGCTGGGCAGAGCTTGGCCATGTGCCTCTAAACTCTTAGCATGTGAGTGCTGAAGATTCACAGCCTGGCTTACTGAGGACTAACATGGTAACAATTCTAATGATTTTCTTCCTTTGTTCATGGTTTACACATTTGTAGGTGTGAGGAAAATCAATCATGCTGCCTTCTGGGAAGCTGACAATAATCATGGCCCAAAGAAATTAATTTCCATTTACAAAGTCTCTAACTGTGCACATGCTTAACCTGATGTACTGTTGACTATGTGGACAAGCGCTTGAAGGACAGTACAAAGCACTAGAGACAGGACAAAATTCAGCAAAATACTCTTGTTTTCAGCAGCCTTTTTGCCCAAGTAGAGATTTCAGGCATCAGAGCCTTCTTAGCAAATCAGCTACGCATCATTCTTTGGAGGCTACATTGGTCCAGATCAATAATTGGAGCAGTGGCAACTTTTGTTGACAAATTTTTTACTAAGGGACAACTGTTTTCATTAGGCAGAAGTGCAGAAAGTTTGTTTCTATTATGAGAGAGCTGAAGCCCATGTGTAACATAAAAACCTGACTATTTTAAAATATTTTTAGAGGAACTGAGGGCAAGTTTCACTTTTCCATAGTTCTCACTTGGACAGTGTAGTTTCTCATTTACACACATATTAATCAAAATAAACACTAGGACAAGAACATCAGAAATTTATTAGGAAAACGCAGAAAGTTATATTTTAGAATAAGATCTTCTGCATACACATGTAACATACAGAGGGAATATATTCCTCTCCAATATTAGCTGGATAACTGTTTTTTAGAGGGGTGCCATTCTGGATTAATTAATTTCCCCTAACATGAAGAAGAGGGAAGTACTGCAGTTTTTCCAGGAATGGTCTGATTCTGTAGGCTTCCAGCAGCCTGATGCCACTGTTCATCAGACTAATTTCAGACTCTCAGGAATGCAGAATGAGCTCTAAAGTGTGATTTACCAGCCATAGCCACAGAGCTGGATGAAATTGGAAAGCTGTCCTTGCAATTGCACAACATGGCAAGTTTGCTCCAGACCTGCCTATGGCAAGTCTGAAACAGTCTCTGTTTCTGAGATGCTTTAACCAGGGACCTACATTTCAATTTTGTTTGAACTTATTTCGGGCTGAGTTTCTTCTTCTGTTTTCTGTTGTTCTGGCTTTACTTAATCAGGTGTAGACAACTGATTTCTTTCCTGAAATGCTTATCAAGTATTCTTAAAGGTGTCAGTATTTGTATCTGCAAAAATGAAACTTCAGGGTGTTCTATTGTTTCACTCAGTACAAGTGAACTTGCCACCAGTGAGGTCAACAATTTATGTTGTCAAGGCATAGCTTTGATATTTTCAAAGGAAATGAAATGAAACTGAGGTCTTAATTGAAATTTGTGTCAAAATATCTGTTAATATCTATGTAATTCTGTATATTTCACCTGTTCACATGCTCTAGCAAATGCCACTACAAGTTATAAAACAAAAATCATATTCCATTTCTAGTTTCTATAATAAAATGAAGACGTTGCATTCAGTTCCTTTAGGTGCATCAGTCTTTGATCCATGTTATTGTTTCAGTGACATTTCTATAATGTAATTGGGATCAAATGTATATTTTACTTTTGTACAAAAGTAAAAATGATATTTTTATGACTAAATTCAGCAAACCCTTACCTATAACCTACTAAGATGAAATCTTTTTTTCCTTTCCTTTACATGTAAACCATTGGTTTTGCAGCATGTCGGTTTGAAATGAATAAATAACAGCTGTTGATAGAACTGTATATGGCCTCTCAGACATACCTCTGATTTTAAAGATCAAATATTACCAATGTGAAATATATAAACTGAATAGTCTCCATATGAAAGTGCACCGTCAGGGCAACAAACCATTTAAGCTGACACAGCTGTACCCATTTCCACCATTTACAAATGGCTTACACTTTGGGTCAAGTATGTACTTCATTGTCATTACAGCTCATTTTACTTCCAATAGTGAAATCATTTGACTTACCTCTTTTAGAACATCTAATGTTATGAGTTCTTGAACTATTTGAAATGCATAGTTTTCATCTATGCAATTTTACCCGCTTCTGTACTTGTTCATCTGTTCATACTTGGCATCAATTAAAGATAATTTTTAAGGATCTTACCCAGAATTATTCTGTCTGGTTATTTTCTGGAGTCTACTTTCTCTGCTGTCATTATTGGCCAGTTTTATCTGAAATGAATGGTTGGTTCATCAATGTTTTTCTTATTGGCATGGTATAAGAAATGGCTATGTAGTGAGTGGGAAATGTGGCTATGGGCTTTGAGAGGCTTGTAAATGTCAACTCAACCTTTAAAGGATAAGGGTTTGGCTTCCATCAGCTTTGGATCTACCCTTGAGTGAGTGATGTCCTGGGGCCAAACTCTGCTGCCTTCACTGCTGAGACAGCACTGAGTTCCACCAAACCCCCTGGAAATAAGATTAAGCCAACTGATTGTGTTCTCCAAAGGTTTGGTGGGTATGAATTAACATTTTACAGCTACATTCCTGAATCTGAACATTATCATGTAAGTGCAGACTTGAAATCAGTTTCAAACAACTGCATGACTGATCATGGTTTTTTGCTTGGGTTGAATATAAGCAAGTCAAACTGACTTGCTCTTCTTTTCTTCTGAAAATTGTTTTTTTTCAAGGTGTGTTTCATGCAAACTGCTCTGCTACAGTAATGACTCAATATTGTATTATATATAAGGAAAGCATTGACATAAATGCTAATTTTATTTTATTTTATTTTATTTTATTTTATTTTATTTTATTTTATTTTATTTTATGCTCAAGGTGTTGCCTCTGTGTATTAGAAGTCCATCTATAAAGACTCCCAGGTCTCTCTGTAGAGAGGTGCAGTTTGTAACAGTGGGATCAGTATGCTGTAGAATGCAGATTACATATGGTGAAATGAAGTGAAAATATATGAGGAAGAACATGTTGTGTGGCTTGTCATGTGAGTTTATTTACTTCTTTGTTTGCTTTCTTGGTCAAGAAAAGCTTTTGTCAATGAAATCGTCATTCATCAATGGCTTCAAGTATATTTAGTCCATCTTGTTAAATCTTATAAAGTGACAAAAATTGTTTTGTTGAGCTGACAGTAAAGATTTGCAGTATCAGTCTTAAATGGGTCTAGTCCAAGCCATTTGTCTGTTAGCTGCTCTGTGGTGGTGTTCGTAATTCAACAAGGTACTCATGGCTATGACTTACTTCGAGTGTCATTGAGTTTTGTTTGCTCTAGGTGTGTATAAAGTCTCACTGCTTCTTTCTTTTCTGTGTAACAAAAATTATGTGCTTGTTTATCACCTCCACAATATCAGTCTTCTCCCTTTTGTCCTTAGTAAAGCTCCTGTTGCACTATTTTGGTCAAATGGTAATGTTGCTGTGTGATGTTTTCCTGAATCTACAATTCGCTTGTCATATAGCCCATATCTGTATCCCTCTACTAGTTTCCTCCTTCTTGGCTGCACTTCATCTTGTAAAATACTATCTCCAGAGTGTTCACTTGAGGTCCTTTGTGGCCTGTCTCATCATATCTGTCATGGATTGAGCTCAAAAAGCTCCTTTCTCTTAGGACTGGGAATGCCAATTCTTGTTTCACAACCATGCATCTTTTTGAAGAAAGACCTTGCCTGTTTCCATCTGTGCTACCTCCTGTGTGTGGAAAGTGCACCTGTTAGGTTCCTTTGGCCATGCTGCTAACAAGATAGCATTTCATACTTTATGATTCCTCATCTTTCTCACAGCCTCTGCCGTCATGGTACCCCTTGGCATACCTTGTACTGAACTACTTACTGTGATGTGGTCAGTTTTGCGAAATGGAGGTTTTCAAACAAAGCTAAGTGCATTCAGCACCAGGTTCTAGGATGTGTTCTTTGCTGTCTGAAATTACTCCATTAAAAAAAACCCCAACTAACAAAACAAAAAAAAAAAACCCAAATCAAACTAAACCCCAAAACATTGTGTACTGGGTTAGTTGAGTCTCTGAATTAACTTCTTACTTAATCTCAAAAGAAAATAGGTATTGGCTTTTTGGGGGTTTTCCCCCAAATGCAAATTCTCCTATCTTGTCTTTTATGCTTCATCAGCTACAAAAAAATCTGTGTATTGAGTCTTTCCTTTGGTTACATGAAGATGCCTCTTTGTCTTGTGGGTTTTCTCTGAAGCAACCTACACTGAGGAAAAAAATTTTCATTCTGAAGATGTAACTTAGATAACAGACATGCTGATGATCTGTGGAATAGGCTCCTCTTTCTTTTTCAGCTGCACTCACACTCTGGTCATAAGGAGAGCAGAGAATAATTCAGCAGACTTTGAACACAGAAAGGGAGAGAGTCCGTTCAGTAGCAAGGTGCTCTTTTAACATGTTGTCTTCTCTATATAGTATTGATGAATGTAACCTGAATTTGATTTACCTTAACAGTTGGTTTCACAAGTTACTCAGCTTACATGTGCTGTTTGATTAATGTATAAAAAAAATAATAGCTTTAGGGAAGCATATGAATCTCAGGTGAGAATATGTACCCTCTTGCTATGCAGAAACCAGATATTTGTGTTTCAATTTATAAGAACCATAATATTCCACAAAAGTGGAGCACAAAATGAGTCTTATTTCTGAACTCAAAAAGAAACTTTTTTCACAGGTGAGCTGCTACCCACTCTTAATGTTTTATCCTTCCTCTAAAACATCTGGAGCAGCTGCCTTCAGGGCTAGCAGTCTAAGTCAAATGGCCTGACTGCCAAAGAATATCAGACTGGCTGATTCAGTGCTAACCCTGAGAGCAACTGCTATGTACTGCTGCATCCAAGTTCTGAAGATATGTACAAATATGTGCTCTCGAAGTAAACCAGAGCCCACAGAAGTAAATAGGATTGTATCTTTTCACTTCAGAAGACTGTAGAAAGACTGTGATTTCATGTTCCCTTTCAGTCTGCTAAGAAGATAAGAAATGTTCTGTACTCAAGGCTTCTAACAGGTACTTTTAGCGTTGCATTATATCTCATGGTTGGTCTTTTTATAAAAATGTTCACTTTATAGTGTTGAGATTAAGTGTTCGAAAATCAAAGAAGCTTTAATTAGCACAATAATACTTCAATCCACTCAGCTTCTCTTAACAGCTTCCTAAAATACCTCACATTTTATTCCAACGAGAAGACAATAATGACTTTTGAATAGAAAGCTTTTACAGCTAGAAGATGAAAATGTAATTGTAGGTGGTATATTTGGTGACCTCCTCTCACTAGGTGGGAACACTAGCACATTTGGCTTTTAAGCAAAGAAGCCTGCAGTTGTCTCTGAGTATGATAAAGCTGCATAAAAAAGGCTGGATGACCCTTAGAAAGAGGACAGGTTGAGGACAGATGTGTTTCATGGGTCACCATTTCCATCCTACTTGGTTAACAGCAGTGTGCGAGGAATGGGAGGTTCACCTGTATTCAGTTCACATAAAAAGCCTGCAATGTGACACCTGGATACAATGTGAAGTGGGGTTTGGTGTCCCACAGTTACCAAGGTTGATGCTACTGACACAGCCTACAGTTGCTTCAAAAGATTTAGTTAAAACATCTTTGATTTATACAAATAATAAGAGGACAAATGCCTGAGGGCTTGCAATCCAAATATACCTGCTATAGTGGCCATATGTGGGGGGAGTTTCATTGTCATTTCAGTTCCTGTAAGAAATACCTCATATTTTTCATCTTGATACATACTGGGGGAAAGAAATGGCTAAGCCCACAATTACAGTCTTTGGTGGTGCACACATCTATATCCATGGAGTCACGTACTATTACAGTGGCTCAATTAATTTTGGTAGAGTTATTTCTGTTTGACAAGAGGGCCTGAATCAGGCCCATAGCTCAGTATAAGGCTAAACTTCATTAAGAATGATTCAGTGGGGAGCATGACATCAAAAACAGACATCCAAAAATCTAGCTCTTCAGACAAGCTACGGAAGGATTCTCCAGATAATTTTTCCATGAATATTGAGAATACAATATAGATTTGAACAGCTTTTACAGGTTGGAAAAAAGTGGGTTTAATTTATTGAGTATTTAGCTCATTGCTGCTTGGCCATAATGAATACAAATATGCATGTAAAATTCTGCACTCAATTCTGAATGAAGGCTCTTCTAGACTGTTATGGCATTTGGTTCCCTACACATTCAGGATTGATGGTGGGAGTTGAGCCTGCCAACAGGATCCTGCCTCCAAGTGGAATCGCTCAGGCAATGGTAGGTGTTTAGATGTATCTTTGCCTTCTTCTGGTGACTCTGACCGTTCCCTTCTGTTTCAGTGCAGTATTCATTTTAAGCCCCAAAAAGCCAATTCCAGCTTACAAGGGAGATAGCTTTCCTTTAGTTTCTTTTTTAGTTAGCCAGATGTTGTTAGGAACTGGTTTGATGAACTTTGTTGCAGTGGCTTTTGATGCAAATAGATATCTTGCAAATGTTCCTGAAATGCTCAAAGATGAATTTTTCCCCACTACCCTGATATCTGCAGCTTCAATTAGTGTCATTAAGTTTGGTTGTTTCAGTTACAAACTTCTTTTCTTCAGGAATTTGAAAAGATAAAAAGGGAAATTAATGTTTCCGAAAATGCATTTGAACAGCTTCCTCCCGAAGAGGGGGAATTGAAACTGTCTTTTTTTTGTTTGAATTATCTTGACATTACTTAGCTGGGAAAAAATAGTATTGAAAAAAAGGTATCTCTGTTACTTGGGTTACATGCCTTTGCTAAGATTATTTAGATAATAAAAATGTCTGACACTTCAAGAGAAGAGCCTTTACTGCTAATGGGGCTTTAATGTAAACTATTTTGATACTTAATATTTAAATCCTGAGGAGGGTAAGATCCAAATATTGTAGGAACAATGGCTGGGTGTGTACAGCAACAGTGTGGTGGTTAGAAGGTAATATCTGCAACATGGTGGCTATGCAGTTCTGGAGTAACAGCCACAACTGGTCATTGGAGTGTAGTAATGCAAGTGGAACTGAGCATTGGCCATTGAGATGAGAGCCTGATTAAGAAACTACAGTCACCCTGGGTCATTGTTTCAGTGAGGCAATGGTTCAACAGCAGAATGAATTGAGTTTCCAAATGCCAAATGAGAAATCTTTTTGCCTATGAGAAAAAACACTGATCTGATATAATCTTGCCTGTCCTGTACAAATTTGTTCAATAGATTGTGATGGGCTAACATCTTCCAGTGGGCTTCATGGCACATTGGCTTCTGTCATCTTGGCTTTAATGTTTTGCTCCTTTTTCTTTTATGCTTTTCTTCTCCTCTTGAGTTTGAGACATAAATCTGGCATGAACCAGAGCACTGCCATGTTTTGTGTGCTGTGGCTAGTCTGTTAGAAATTGTGAATGCCCTAATGTAGGTGAAATTTGATTTGCTGAATGCTTCAGCACATCTATATGTTTGGTGTAGAGACTCTGAAGCCACTGATTCAGTCCTTCTGGGGTAATGTTGAATTGATCTCCAACATGGCAGTAAGGGGCATCCTGTCGGTGTTTGGGTTGAGTAATGAGATCTTGGTGTCATTAAAGACTGTGATGCCTTCCTGGTGTCTGGACAGAACTGGTGTCTGGGCAGAACTGGAGTTCTGCTCTAGTCTACTTTGGCTTTGTGTTCGTTTACCCTCTATATTTTTCATGTGCTATTCTCATTTGGTAGCATTCCAAGGTGCTGTTGAAGAGCAGCCATGTTTTCTCTCAGAAGTAGCTGTGTTTCAAAAATGGAAGGGAACTTGTGTGTCAGTTTATTAAATTGGTAAAGGATTTGTGGACTGTTCAGGATGACACACTCTGTGTTAATATAGGGTATCAATCTGTGTATCAGAGGATACTAAACAGCAATCTGAAACTACTGTAGTCAATATCTTCAATTATTAAAGGTAGTAAATGGAAGCTGGCTCTCACTGCATAGTATACAGCCACTATTGCTAATGCATATTCAAAACATGCGTTTTGTCTGACAGGGCTGAGATTCTTTTTTCCTGGTCTTCAAATGTCTGTTATCTCATCAATTTATGACACTTTAAAAAGGCTGTTGAAATCTACCAACAGAAAGAGCAACTTGGTCCCACTCCAGAAAAGATCAATACATCCACACAACCCCACATCCCAGGTTAGACTATCTGTGACTGAGGGACAGGCAGAAGAGTGGAGGGGTGTTGGTGTTTCGATTTCTGGGTGTCTTTTTTGTAATACCCATTGAGTTCTTACTCCTGTGACTTGGGTACCAAAATGAACATGGAGAACATGGGAACTGAGACTTCACTGCCTGCATCTTGTGTAGCTATTTTCTCCTATGTGAAATGAAAAATGCTTTGGTGCAAAACAGCATAACTTATTTCTTCTGAACTAACCAGCTGAGGGTCTTTCCTTCCTATTCATATCTGATAATGTTTTATATAAATCAGAGCTTTTGTGTGGCCAAGAGAGAAGAATCTTGCCCATCAGGTGCCACCATGGTACAGTAAACAGGAAAAAAAATCCCAACAAACTCTTTTAAAGAAGAGATGTGTTAAATTGGCACCAAATACATTTTCATGTGTTGATGTTTTGTGACTCTGGACAACAACTTGTGATCACACAGAACGTATGCTTTAAGATAATAAAATTAGAAGTTGGAGGCAATGAAATATATATATGAACACCCTTTATTTTGCCCACAGGCCTCATAACCATGATGCTGGTTTAGTGAAGACTTACATTCTTCTCTTTCACTGTGCATAGATTTGAACTTAATTTGGAATAGTGTATGAAAAACATAAGCTACTGCTGGAGAATTAGTTTGATAATTTCTAAGATACAGGAGAAATGTCAGCTTTCGTGGAGACATTTACAGAGCAAGCTAACTTGTTAATTCCTACTCTTCTCCAGAGTTTTTTTAACATTCCTCTGAGAAAGCTGGTGTAGCAGTATCAAAAGATGTGATTTACTGTAGTGGAAGTTGATATGCTCCAGGCCTTATTGGCTTCTACATGAAATCCTAAAACCTCCTGCAGATAAATATTATCTACAAGGCTAGTGGAAGTGTAGTAACTATTTCTATCACAGTAAATCTCTCCTATGATACTTTAAACCTGCTTGTGTATTTGTTTATTCAGAACATTGTTAGAACCCCATACCAATGATATTGCTACAAATACAACCTACATGCTCTTTGGAGGTGAATCTTCCCTAATACAGTCTAAATTGTACTAAAACTTAACCCAACTTAAAGATTTCTTACACTGCATGGTGAAACACTGATGAGCAGTGATGATGATAAAGCAATTAAAGCATCTGGACCTTTTCAGAGTGTCATGGCCGGTAGAATGGGACTGACTCTCCTATACCTCACTTATTAGGTACATTTCATGGGATTTTTGGATTGGTTTCAGGGTAGGGGAGGGGGTTTTCCAGCTGTCTTGAGACACAAAATTTAACCAGGTAAATTTACGGTCACAGAAGAATCTTAATTAATTTTAAACAATCAGAAATGCTGCTGCACAGAATAGCATGAGCAGCTTGGGCCACTTGGCTCATGGTCCCTAGATGGGAAGGGTATGTGAGAAATTGACTGACCCGCACGAAACATTGAGCTAGTGTTTCCTCATTTTCCAGGATGGTGCCAAGGGAGGGAATGAAGCCCCTGTCTCTGGAGAAGGGAGGCAGACTAAGGACCACTTCGATGCTCAACTGGTTTAAATGGGAGTTCCATGGAAGCCCGTGGCCCCATGAGATTACCAGGATGAAGAAAATGAGCAGGCATCAGCCATGAAATTATAGTATAAAAGCAGCTTACGGCAGCAGAGAGCAATTGAGGGCATTTATCTGCGAATACCCATTCATTTCCGAGCTGATCTTTCCAAGTGCCCTAAATTCCTGTTGAGTTCAGCACCTCTTAATATGTTACTGAGCAGGAATTATATTAACAATGATGTGTGGAAAAGCAGTAGATGTTGTTATTTGAATGATGTTCTGCAGTTAGTTCAGATAAAGCTTGCATGCTTGTTACCCACTCAAGACAGGGACTGTTGGTGTGAATCACCAAGTGGAACCCTGCAAGTCATGGTGTAACTACACTAAAAATAGGAGTTAAAACAAGGATATTATTTTTTTATATATCTAATCTTGGTGATTAGTGTTTAAAATAAAGCCCTCTCTGGTTATTTCAACTCAGTAACCTCTGGAGTGAGGCAGGTGTTTTATGGATAAATGGAAGAAAAGCTCTCTGCCTCATTTTGTTTACAACCTGTGTGAACAGCATCTCTGTGGAAGCTGAGATTGTGACTGACAGGGAAACAGAGATAAAAAAAGGTCTTGCTATTTTCTCATTTGTTTGAACTTTTCCAGGGTAATGTGTAGAAGATTGGTTTATTCTTTACTGTACTCTTTCTCTCAGGGTTTCTATGAGTAACATGAGGTAAAGCTCAATAGAAGAGTAAGATGCTAGTCCTTTTATGGGTCTGCTAGGAATCACTTTGGTAAATGTCTCTCTGCTCATAAATATTGTACATGGATGCTGTAATCTGTTGATAATATGACTAACTTACAGCCTACCAAGCAATTGTTTTAGCCTTCGCAGTCTGTAGGATGCATGGCTACATGTAAAAGCCATGTCCACAAATACACTGCCCAACACACATGACTGGGGTGACAATTTGCTCTCAGGAGACTTGGGTACTAGTAGTTTACTGCCTCTGTCACTACCTGACTCTGCAGAGTCCTTGCCCATAGAGATACAGAAGATTCCTGATGTGCTGGTCTCTAGGGTAAGTGGGAGTTTCTTGTGGTCTGTGTGGTGTCCTGAACTTCACCCTGCCCAATGCAGCAGAAGCACCATAGCGTGCAAATGAGAGCAGGCTTCCCTAACTGCTGATGCAAAGCTGTGCAACTAGTTGGCTCTTTAATCACATACATCAGGCAAGAAGTGTGGGCCTGCTTCTTGTCATGGGACTGCATCACATGGCAGGCAGCAAGGCTGTGTAATCTTCATCTCTCTCCCATGGCAAAATGAGCAAGCCAGCACCAGCTGCCAACAAAATGCCACTGAATGCTGTGCCCATCCTCATTTTGCAGTGGTGGGGAGATAGGACTGGAAACGACTCCTAGCACTCCCTTTTTTTGCAGTTCCCCAAGGAACATCGTACTTGTCTTATAGCTCTTGGCCACATAGACATTTTGGTGTATGACTCATGGAGTCAACAGTGTTGTCCTCTTAGGAGAGTAAAGAGATGGTGTGGTATAAAGGGCGGTTGTATATAGCATCCTGGTCCTTACCCTACTTTCCACTTGCCTACCCTCCCTGTTCTTCCCCTCACCTTCTCTTGGGTTCCCAGTTTAAAAAGGTATGTTATCTGCAAATATTTCCATAGCTTGTGGTACTTACCTTTTCTCAGAGGGCACAATATGTTTTTGCCAGTTGCAAGCACAGGATTTTTCTCCATCCTGATTGCATTCTTTCTCTGTGATTAAATGGGTTGCACTTTGGGTCACTGCAATTCCCAAGTTAATAGGAGGGATCATTGCTCTGGAGTGATGTAGGTCAGTATTATGTCAGGAAGCAGGGAAGGAAAGTATAATGTACAGAAAACAAAGTTGTTATATTTGTTTCTGCTTCCTCACATTGACTTTCCAAGGACATGGCCATCTCTTCTTGAAGTTTTATGATACAAGGGAAATGAATATGCTGACTCACAAAGTGCCAAAAAGGGATATTTGCCATTTTCTTTGCACTCTTTAACAACAAGCAAGTGTATTTTTCAGGAAAACCAGGGATGAGGAATAGTGCTGTTTTAATTCGTGTTGGACCAGATATTGAAAGTCATTATTTTTTGCTCAATAGTAGTACAGTATCACAGAAATGCTGAGTTTAGGAGAGATCTCTGTTGAATCATTGTCCAATCCCCATGCTTCAAGCTGTGTCTCCCAGTTGCAAAGAGTCAAACGCAGTTGTGTTTTGAATATCTCCAAGGATAGAGACTCCATATTGTCTCTGAGAAATGTGTTCAATTGTTCAACCACCTCCGTATTAAAAAGAAAAAAAATGGTTTTCTCATGTTTAGAATTTTTTGCGGAATTTTGTAGAATTTTTTGTGGTTCAGTTTGTGCCCATTGCCTCTTGTCCTGTCACTGAGTACCACTGAAAAGAGTCTGGCTCTGTCTTTTTCACATACTCCCCATCAGTTATTTATGCACATTGGCAAGGTCCCCTTGAGCCTTTCCTTCTCCAGGCTGAATAGTCCCAGCTCTCTCAGCCTTTGCTGCAGCATATGACAGATGATCCAGTCCTTTGATCATCTTTGTGGGATGTGTGATCACAAGTGGGACAGTGTGATCACAAGTAACTGTGAATTCAGACAGAGGCATTTGAAGACCTGTCTCTGCACGTACATGACAGATCGGTAGCTAGGAATCTGTCTCTGGTATGACTGGTAGCCCAGTTGTCTGTCCTCTGCAGAACCCAGTGCTATAGGAATACACAGGAACCCCAAAGGAAATACATGTAGGACCATCTAAGACTCTTTATACATATTCTCATATGCAGTCTCATCCTGATTTCTGGTACACAGAGATTGCTTTAAAATCTAAAAGGTGAGGTTCAGTGTCTCTTTCAAAAGTTATATAGGTAGTTATGAGAAATACTCTTGAGATATATATAAATATATATGTATATATGCACACATTCTTTTGGATATATTTGTTTCTCTGAAGGTCAAGGAAAGAACTAAAATGCAAAATCTGGAGGCAAAATCTGGAGTCAAAATCTGTCATGTTTCTTGTCCTTTAAGGAATTATTAACATAGGGGAGACCCATTTGACCTGGTGCTGATTCAGTTCACCAAAATAGTTTATTCTGTGCAGATTTACATACCTAAAAATTAAGGCAGAGATGTTAGTAAGATTAAGAGCAAACAAGCTAATTCTGGGAACAGAGGTTTCTTGGGACTGGATTTTCAGTAGACTAGTGGTCTAATCAAACCTGCTAGATTTATAAGTACAGTGTGTACATAAAAGCTTTCAGGTAATGGGAACTGATGTAGGTCCATTGATTTCCACTAAGTTATGATCATTTATAGCAGATGCAAATTGGTCTGGTGATTTCAGAAGCAAAAATAAGTTGGAGAGAGCAGAGGCGAAATGGGTGGGTAGGTTATTCACCCAGAATTCCCACTCCTTCAGTGTGCACACACATATACACTAATTATTCATTAGAATTTAAGTTTGAGAAAAGTAGATAAGTACACTTGAATATATAAGCATCCTTATTTAGTATCCCTCTAACTGTATGCCTGTCCAATAATTTCATTTGAAAAGGAAGATGCATTTTGTTAGAAAAAGTATGTGAAAAGCCTACTCTTTTTTGTTGTTGTTGTTATTATTAGAGGTAGGAAATATTACACATTAGCAAAAATATATCCTCTATGTCAGAGTTTTAGAGGAACTCAAACTAGGGTAGACAACAGGAAGATGTGACTGATAACATGTCAAGACTTGTCAGCGCGATGAAGGTTGAAATCTCTTGGCACTGGACTTTATTTGGGAGAAATTGGCAGTGAGGGTGTGAAGGACACTGGTTGATCTGCCATACCACATGTAATGATGTCAGATATGAAAGTAAATGGAATGACATAAGACACTTAAGGTAACACTGCTGCTGTGCAGCCAAAGTTAACCCACTGTTGTGCTTCCCCATGTTTATGAGGCTGATCATGGAACCTGAACAGGTGTCACTTTTAAGCAGTTTGTTTCCTTTGAAAATGTGAAATCACTTGAACGCCTTCATCCACACTGTTTTTTCCAAGTTGCTTGGGTTGGGCTCAAGACATGGAGGTAAAGTTGTTCTTTCCCTCATATCACATAGGTTGTGCAGACAACTTTTCTACCCATAGCTGTGTGAGGCACGCATCCCAGGGAAGACTGTACTTGAATGTCCTGGAAATGTCTAATTATTTTTGTTTGCTGTTTCTGATAATTGCTGATTACTGCTGTGTGGGATTCATGCAAACACTGACAAATTACATTCATCATAGCCTGAGGAGATAATGGAAACATTGCTGTGAGGTGATGGCAGTGTGAAGCAGATGCTGCTGCTGTAAAAATCTAGGCACAGAAAAAGGACAAACTCTGCACTGGAACACACTGTTTTAAATCAGTCATGTCTTCCTTTTAGTCAACCAGTGTCTGTGAAGGAGAACATGGACAGAATTATAGGCTGAGTGTTTCATCCTCATCTGAGAGTAGCAGTCACTACAGAATTACACACACACACACACACACACACACACAAAAAAAAAAGGATGCTTAGATTCTTCTGATTTAGGGGATCTTTTCACCCAAAATCTAATTCCAGAGGAGTGGAAGGAGGGGTGTTGGATTTTTTTCCAGTTGCAGAAGTTCTGGTGTAAGTGTAAGAGTCAGAGAAAATAAAGAAGGAGTCTGGAGTCATGCAAAGCAGGAGTGTGTCACTGGACAAGAGCCCACTTCCCAGCTTGCTAGGCCAAGGCAAGAGACATGAATCTTTGGCCTAAAAAAAGAGATTAAAAGCTTCCCTTCCTGAAATATTGATGGTTTCACAAACCAGCAGCTGAAGAGAGAAGAACTTTCTCTTTCCTCAGTTTACTGACTTTCAACAATATAAAAATCTCAGCTAGAGTAAAATAACTGGACAACTTTTTGAAACGTGCAGAGCCGTGATTTGAAGTAGAAGCTTTTCTTTTCTCCAGAAATTTTCATCAAAATACCCAGGAGTTCTTTTGCTGATAGAAGAAAACATTTGGCTGTCAAGAAAAGAAAAATCCCAAACCCCAGAATAATCTTGATTCTAGCCTTATTAACAATTACCTTTTCATGAGTGAGAGGAAGCTGAAAACTTAAAAAACCCCAATCTTCACACATTTTGCAGACTTCATTGTAGTGAGCCCCTGATTTACCTATGATTCTTAGCATACTTCCTGCTCCTTGTTCCCCTCCCAAGAGAAGGGGATTGTGGATACCTGCTGCAGCACATGCAGAGCTTCTCCAGGGGGTACCAATATCACAGCTCCAGTCCAGCTATATCTTTCTCTGCTTACTGTAGGAGAGAGTACAGAGCTTGTCATGTAGAGACAGTATAACTTACTGGAGAGTCAACAGGGGAATCTTGATTCTGTAGATATGTTATTGAAACAGTTCAGGAAGCCTCTCAGCAGTAAAACTGGAGGCAGCTGAAGGAAGCCTTGTATTTGTGTTATATGATGCAGTAAAAGTCAATACTTATTCCTATTGAAGCTTGGAAATGCCAAAGGCTTTAGAAAATCTATTTTGAGTCTGTAAACCTCAACAGTTTATAGACAAGCTAACTCACCTTTAGCACATCTTTCTGCTGAAAAAGTCTTTGATGGATTTTTTTACCTGTTACTTTATGTAACTTTCTATAAGAGAGAGAATGGGAAGATCTCTGGAAGCAAAAGGGTGAATGAATAAAATTAGGGCAGACTGATGGGGAGAAATAATTTCTTCATAAATAGAGCCCTTGAAATCTTTTTGTCACACTTGAATGGAATTGTGCCAGCTTGCTGCTATGCTTTTAATACAGATGATCCCAGAAATCAATACAGTAATTTGAGGTACAGTCTCTGTATATCTGTGCAGCAGGTCTACACAGTGCCAGCTTCAGAATCCATACCATGTTGCTATTTACAGCACTATGTAGACGTGGACCTTATGTGTGCAGAGAAGCTGTATCATAAATTAGTTCATCGACCTCGGGCCACTTAATTTCTGATATGGCTGAAAACTGTTTCTGGAACCCCCTGGTCAAGTGGTTTTCTCTTCCCACTTCTGCATGTAGACAAACCATGAAAAGGTTACTGGTAGCTTGGCCATATTGGCCAAGTTTATGAGAATATTGCTAACCCCAGATCTCTTGACACTTCCTTCTAATGGTCCTACCCTTCTTCCCTTGAAGCTATTAGCCTCTGTTTATGATTCCTCTTTATTTTGCGTTGTTAATTGATATCCCCTCCATCACGGGTTTCCCATGGCTGTGCTGCTGTGCTAGTGGGGTACTATTTTTACTCTCAGTCTGCTTGAGTGTGCTGTTTGGCCTCAGCAGTGCAAGGCAGTAGAGGACTGAGTTTTGCCCCTGACTGCTGTGGAAACAGCATCAACCTGCCATTCTGATAATCCTTTCCTCACGCCCCTGGACTGGTTTTCATCTCCTTATTATGCCAAACTATTCTGAAAACCATGGGTCTCCTTTAGTATTGATGTACTGCTCAGTGAAGAATCAGGTTTTGTGGGCTTTCCAAACTGGATTTCATAGCTGCTGTGTACTGCTCTGATTTCTCTTGCTGTTCGACTGCAACTGCTTCTCTCCTTTGAAATGCAGGTATTTACACTGAAGTAATAAAGAAGCTCTTGTCACCTCCAGTGTGTTGTTAGTGCTCTCTGATATAGTGCAGCCAATTGCTACTGTTCATTTATGCAATTATACTTGGTTTTCAATTAATTTATTATGTCCAAGTTATATTTCAAGCATATTTTTTGAGATGCTGTTAAGTGCTTTGCTGAGAATCGCCTACACTGCATCGCCTGCCTCCTTATGCCCATTCATTTTGTACTTCTGTCAGAATATAAAATCAAGTCTTTCTAACATGGATTTTGAGGTTTGGGGTGTTTTTTCCTATAAAGTAAAACTATGATGTAAACACCCCTGCATTATCTCAGAGTTATATTCTCCTGGGGATACATAATTAGAGGTCCTGCTGGCTTCAAGGGGAGCTGCATGGTGTGACCAAGGGCAGTTGTATCCTCACAATTTGCAGGTTTCCTTTGATTATAGTTTCCACTGAGAATGTAGAGGCAGGATTTGCCAGCTTGCTTCTTTCACATTTGGAAGGGCTGCTATTGCTTTATGCTCCTGATGCTCAGATCTCTTGACCTTTTGCATGGCCTCTCTGTGATGCTTTTAAAATAATACTCTAGGCTTTGGAAGGAGTCTGACTCTCTGTGGGCATTCTGTGATGCAGGCTGGTCTGAAATAAAATCACAAATTTGTGTCGGTGTGAGACAGCCAAATGGTCCTTGGTAGCTTTTGAGACCCTAGAAACACTGGTAAACAGTTTTCTGAATAAACCACCTTTGCAAACACCCTGTTCTTCAGTGCCTTACCGAAAATTATGCACATGAATGCTATTTCTTGAAATCACATGACTGCACAGTCACAAATCCATGAAATTCCCATCCCTGAAACTGTCCTTCTGGTAATGCTAAACTTGGAATCAAATTAGGTCATATTTAACAGGAGCTTTACAGCCGTATGTCCTATATAAACCTTTGAAAACGTAAGGGCAAGGTGGTACGTGTTGGTGTGGGAGTTTGCTGGATAGGAATGGGAGCTGTCTGAAACAGTATGATACTAAGATGGGGAAAAATTCCTTGGCAAGGTCTCCAGTGAAAGTATTGAGGTTCTGATTAGGCATTAGAAACAAACTAAAGTTCCCAGGTGGTATTTTAGCAATGGAATATTCCACCTAGAGAGGGGTTGGAAATTCTAACCTTCGAAATTTCCAAGATTTGGCTAGATGAAGCTGCAGCTGACCTGATCTAGCATTGATAATAATCTTGCTCTAAGAGGGAGATTGGTCTAGATGACCTCTTGTCATGGTTTAGCCCCACACAGCCGCTTGCTCACTCTTCCCTCCAGTGGCATGAGGGAGAGAATCAGAAGGTGAGAAAACTCATGGATTGAGACAAAGACAGTTTAATAGGTAAAGCAAAAGCTGTGCACACAAGGAAAGCAAACCAATGAATTCATTTGCCACTTCCTATCACAAGCAGGTGTTCAGCCATCTCCAGGACACCAGGGCTCCATCATGTGTAATGGCTACCTGGGAAGACAAAACACTGTAACACCAAAAGTTCCCTCCCCCTTCCCTCTTCTTGCACTGCTTTTATGGCTGAAGAAGATGTGATATGTTATGGGATATTCCTTTCGTCAGTTGGGGTCAGTTGTCCCAGCAGTGTCCCCTCACAGCTTCTTGTGCACCCCCAGCCACTCACTGGTGAGGTGGGGTGAGAGGCAGGAAAGGCCTTGGCTCTGTGCAAGCACTGCTCAGCAATGACTAGAACATCCCTGTGTTATCAACACTGTTTCCAGCACAAATCAAAACACAGCCCCATACAAGCCTCTATGAAGAAAATTAACTCTATCCCAGCCAAAACCTACTACACCTCTAGAGGTCACTTAGCTGGACTAACACTTTTGCGTTGAGAACAGATGTTACATGAGTAAAAAGATAGGAGAGAGTAAGACAACAGAGATTCTTCTGAGACTAGCAGAGCTGCACCTTGTAGCTCAGAAATCACCTTGCCTGTCCTTTGCATGCCAGTAGAGAAGTGTCCTCTACAGATGATTTGCAGGAGAAATATTACACTGTGGGAAACGCTAGGGTTGAAGGGACAGGTGAATGCTGAGGACTTCAGTGCTGTGAATCATCCAGTCTCTTCTGATGAAGAGAGGCAGTGACTTAGTTTGTGCAAACTGCTTCAGTCCAGGGTCAGTAGTAGCACTGAAGGAAGAGAGGGGTTTTATGATATAAAGGATGTATATCAATGCTTTCTGCCATACTCATGCACTGTGAAGAAGCTGATGCTTAATTCTAACTTTGGTGTTTTATTCCAATGCAGTTTATGCAGTTCATGCAGTTTGTGTTTCTGAGCTGTATTTGCTGGGAGACATTTGTCTTTGGGAAGAGATCATAGTTCTTGAAAACCCAATTTAAATGCACCAGGATATCTAGAAATAACACAAGCTAAGGGGATGAAGTGTCCTTGCATTTCCACTAGAGAGGGGCCGCAGCACCAGTGTAGCCCATCCATGGCTGCCAGTCCTGTGCTGAGATCACAGAATGGCTAAAAGCCTTTCATCCCAATGCCACCTTTTCCTCAAATTAGGGAGATTCTTACTGCCTGTGGAATCAATATTTCACCTTTGTGTGGAAAGGGTTAAGCAGAGTGGCCCTGGTTCAGGAAATCACTTAACTGGAGCAGCTCAGCATGAGTCTGTCATGGTCCCAATGGCTGTGTTTTCCTTCTTCACCACCATCACATTTCATCTCTGTAAGCGCATGGTGTTGATCAGCCTTGCATTTGTGTTTCCTCACTCAGACTCCTCTGGGGAAAAGGAGCTGACTCCTGTTCTTCTATGGTCATTCTGGGAAAGAGGTTGCAGACACTAGTCACATCTCTGAGTTTATAGTGAGATGATGCCCAGATACCATGGAGATATTGCAAGAATGTGGAAAAGAGATGATGCTGTATGCGTTCCTTGAGCCAAAAGATTTCTCCCCGTGATCATTTGCGAATGTCCTTGGATGTATTTGAGAGGCATACTGCATGATGTGTTTAGAACATTACCATGGGAACACAAACTCATTTATCTCATTTATATCCCTATAGGGCCCTGCTGCAATTGCTGTCAGTCCCAAGTCTTAACTGAATATTTAAAAATCCACAATATATGAAATATTGCATTACATGCAAAGTCTCCAAAGAACTAACTCACTGTGGAGTTGTTCCTGACCTGTTCATCGGCCTGATGCCAGTTTTGCTCCCAGGGAAGCTCAGGCAGTGGTCATGCAAGTTTGAATCCTGGATTCACACCTATATATAATAAGAAATGCCTACTGACCAAATGCTGTAGAAGTTACTGAGATGGGGTGGGAAATACGTATTCTTGGACTGACTGTTTTGCTTTCCAAAGAGGCAAAAAAACTCCAACAAGTTTTACATAAAACAGAGTTCATGGGGAAGGAAAATGCCAGGGTCACTTACATACATGCTACTAACGGCTGAGCACTCCTGTCACTGGATTTGTGTTTTACACACAAATAAAGCTCCTGAATCAGATCAAATACCTGAATTTCCATGACTTTCTGCGAGGCTGTTGCAAGTATTTGTGTCAGGTTCTGTGACTGCTCTGAAGAACGCCTTTTGAAAAGTTTTCTTGACAGTGTGTTCACAGCTTGTTTTGCCTCCTGAAAAGTTTGTGCTTTCATAAGGAAATTGCATTGAGATTAAATCCTTTTGTGGACTTACAGCAGTATGCGGTTCGACAGTGGTGATCTTCACTACTTCCTTAGGCTAGCAAATATGTATTATTCAGTTTGAACAATTCAGTAGGATCAGTTAGAGAAGAGCAGATATAGCAGATATAGCAGATATGAAGGATAGATTGTCTGGAAAAAGAAAAACGTTCATCTTTTTCAAAAAACATTAAAACATTTTGTTCTGACTGTGGCACCTTGTAGTAACAGTTTCTCCGGTGATGATTTATCTCAGCATGTCACTTAAATACTCTTTACAGCACTGAACTTCAGTTGTCCTCTTCCTCCCCTCTTAAATGGAGCATGAGCGTGATTATTTTTCACATCATACTTGTTGAAATTCTGTCCATCTCTCCTTTGATGAGCCATTTTTATGTCCTCTTCCTAGTCATTTTTTGGGCCCAAATTCTTTGATAATGTTTGGTGTTGCTTGATGTCAGGTTATGTTCCAGAACCCACACTGGCCAGCTGCTGCTTTTTTGAAGTGTAGATAGCATTCAAGATGTCTGAGTGAAGCTCCCATGCTGGATATAGGTCATATAAGCAAGGCTGTTTTCATTTGGGAGTATTTAAGCAGTTTGGATGACTCAGGGATAAAGCAAACAAGCCTGTAAGACCACTGTTATCAAGTCACTGTTACATGCGGCTCTATATCCGGAACAGCTTTTTCCCACATGCAATTGCCAGTCTTGCCTTAAGCTCTCTCGAAGATTCTGCTTGTTTCTATCTGTGTTGACTCATTGAGGTATGGAGTTTTTATCTTATGGCTATCATAGAGTACAAATGAGATCCTATAGGATACAAATAGGATACCATAGGAAGGTTCTGAGGTGTTCAACATGAGACAGGAATCTTGCCTGCCCTTTCTCTGTGTCTTTTGTTTGCAATTCCCATCTACTTCCTGTGCTTGGTGTCATGTTCCTGAAAGCACTAATATGACTTAATTATGTTGTTCAGCCTCACCTGATCTTTCTCCTAGATGGATCTCAAAGCTATGTATTAGGTAGCTTGCTTCCTATTTTCTCTTCAGTATGGATTTCATGCATATGCTGTAGTCTTGTACCTAGTCTCTGTCCCTCTCTCCTGCTGTTTCTGACTGGTCTCCATGGACTGACTTTAGACCTGACTTCTTACCTCATATTTTAGGGGAACTAGTCACTGTCACTGTGGTGGCCCTGCTAGGTAGCAACCTGCTGCGCCAGTGCCACTGTGCCTGAGTTGGTGAGGGCATTGCCTATGTAGCAATTGCTTTTGGCTCATAGATTGTTCTCCATGCTTTTGCAACCCTTGCTCTTGGTGCTTGAGACCAATGATCTCTTTTTGGGTGAAGGAGTACTCACAGAAATGTGTTATGGATGTCTTCATGATGGTGAACTTACGCCATATTATTAAATATAGACAGTGCCTGAACAGGAGACTACTGAGTGAAACCTGGTAGCTCTGCCTCATCAGATGCAATACTGCATCTGTGCTTTGCAGTGGTACCAGAAAACAGTGTAATCTTTGCATTGTCCTTTTTTGTTTTCCTTTTTCCTGAGGCAAATAAATAAAGGTATTAGCTCCTTGCAGTTTACAGACTTCTCAAGTCAATGTAGCTGGTAAAGTCCTATGTGAGTATCTGTATTCCTCTATTTAAATGTGCCTCTCCTAAAACTATACTATTTCTCAGTGGTATATTCTACTTCCATGTGTATTTTTTTCACCTGACTGTCTACTTAAGCAGTTGCCACTTCTGACCAGATGAGTAGCTGGGTTTCTGTGGTAGGTGAACTTGCAGCTACTTATACTACATAAAGCATTCCAAGTTACTTCAAGGTGAAAAGCCCTACAGAAACAGTAGGTTTTGTGGCTGCTAAGTATTCTTCAGTCTGCAAAGGGTTTCTTTTCCCTGATTTCACTGTTAGTTAGGACATAGGAACCTTGCTGCTTTGGAGGAGGAGAACAGAACAGTTTTTCTATACATGTTGGTCCCCAGAGACCTGGAAAAGAGGCCAGCTTTGCCTTGTTGAGCAAGATGAGGAACATCTGCTCCCGGCCTACAGGCCTGGAAAATATGACAGTCCCCTCCCAAGCTGAGTTGGTCTTGTCTACAGTGTGCTGCTCTCCAACAGTGAGCTTCCATAGCACTATGGCTTTGTACCCATGGTCGTAAACATGGTTAACCCCGACTATGTTGCTTCTCTTTGCAGAGTATCGTTGTTGCAGGGAGGGTATTGCTAGAAAGTTGGAAAATATGTTTTTAATCTCCTAATAACAAGAGACGTTGTCCCCTCCCTTCCCTGTTAAGCTTCTGCAGCCTTGTGCTGAGGTGTCATCAATCTGAAGACTACTTCAACGTGAAAGATGTTTTTGTTTTGTCTTACTATGTTTAGGCCTTGCATACAATAGGAATACTAAACTTGAAATGGTTGAAGCATATGGAGGTGTTGATATCTTATATTTAGCCTAATCAGTCAGTTACACAAGCATCTGTCACAGAGGTAGCAGATGGCAGAAAGCCCTAGTAGGGTTCAGAGGAAAAAGAAAGGAGGTCTTGGTTATTGGGGACAGAGTATGCTTAGGAGTGAAACATACTCATGAAACATGTGCCTGTTTTCTGCATAGGAGAAAGAGCCGGATTCTGACGTGGCATGATCAGCATGGGTCTAGGATAGTGATTGTACTAACAAGGTGCTTAAAAGCTGAGATGGCTCAAGAATGCCCCTTGAGCTGGAGTGCCTTTTGGTTCTGGGTATCGTTCAAAGATAAATGAAAACATGGTCCTTAGTCCAGGGAGCTTTGCAACCTATTGGCTAAGTGTGCATTACTCTGTGGCTACAGCTATTGGAGCTGAGTTAAAAAAAGTGTTTGACTGAATCATGATCTGCTGCCAAAAGGAGCAGTTCTGCTCGTGCTCAGCTAATGTTCCCAACAGCCCATATCACTTTGTGTTCTTGAAGCTGTGCTGTGACTCAGATCAGCTCCCTGAGCTTGGTTGAAAACTAGCTTTCAGCTTGATCAGTCTGCAGATCAGATCATTGTGTAGCTACAAGATTAGTGCCACTGGTGCAAAATAGGAGAGTGGGGAAAGAATGGGATACCCAAAGCTATGGGTGAGGTAAAAAGTGAGGACCGTTCCTTCAAGTACAGTCTCAAATGGGCTAAAAGTGACTGAGATCTTGCACTGAAAGACCCCACTGAGGCACTGTGGGCATGACAGAGCAAATAAATCTGTCACAAGTTTTCTCATGCATAGGGAAGCTGTGCTGTCCTCAGGATGGGAAAGGGCAGCCAGGAGGCAGGAGATCCTCACCCAGACAGACCCTTAGCTATTATACTGCTGATGTGAGGTTCCAAGCTGCAGCTTCTACTGGGAGGCATGGAGCAAAGTGTGTACGGGGCTGAAGCTTGCTTTAGGAACTGCAGTGCTCTGCTCCTTTCTGTGGCTCAGGCTTTGCTTAAGCAGCTTGTACTGCTTTAACAGAACTGTAGTAACTGTCAAAGTAATGATTTTCCTACTTCACATGAAGATGTATTAAGTGATTCATTGTGGTCGTTTCACATTTTCACTAACATCCACTTGCTTATTAGAGATTCCTTGTATCATAAAATTAAGATGAATTATAAATTAAGTTGAATTGGCTGAAAATGGGCCATTTCTGGAGAGTGTGCCTAGTGTTTTCATTTCCTCAAGCAAATGATTCCATTCTTTTGTTCAAAAGTAAGCAAACAAAGTCCCCATGATAAATTAATGTGGCAGAAGTAGTATATAGACACCAGCCAATAAAAGAAACCCCTTCTGAAAGACGGAGGCCAGGCAGCCCAAGTCTTTCCCTTTGCTTTTAGTGCTGAACCAACATGCACAGCTCACACTGTGTCTGCTGAAAGAAGGGAACTAGTGTGTGCGTACAGTTATAGAAGGTTGTATAGAAGGACGCTGCATTTGCAAGCTGCTAAGAGAAGCTTAAGGATTGGGGGCGGGGGGTGTATAATAAAAAGTCCTAAAGCTTTTTGTGTACCTGTTTACTTTAAATGTGCTGTGGGGATGAAACATCTTTAAACAAACAACTTGGCAGCCAAAATAAATGAATCAGTGACTGAAATTTTCATAGAAATGCTTCATTTTTTATTTGGCTTGTCTTCAAAGGTTGGTTTAGCAGATAATGTGAATGTATCTCACAAGCAGGCTCTTTTTACTTGTGCCTTTGCTGCATCCATTCTGTGCAGTGGCAGCCATAGGGATCTGTTTAAGTGGTTGCAGGATACTTTTTCTGTGCATGAGTGGGAAACTGCTGAATCCCAGGAATAGTATTAGACCCTCAAAGGTAATTGAACTTCTATGCAAGTTGGAGAGTAATTTCCTTCCTGAAAGGGTGACTGAAACTTTAGGTACTTACCAGTAAGGGTAGCACTTATAATTATTCTATGCAGAGTAGATTTGCAGTGAGTTATGTGGAAGATAAAACCTGCTGCTGCTGTAGGTTCTTCAATGAAGTGAGGTTTTCCACTGATGTGAAAGGGCATTGCATTAGGTCCTTCCAAGCACATTTTAATGAGCTTTGGAATGAAAATGATTGATCTAGCTTTCTTAATGCCAGTGATATAATGCTCCTAGTTAGATAATGCTGAGTGGTATTCTTCTGGTGCAAATAGAAAACAGGGCAGCATTTCACTCCCCTTACTTTGAGGCATGAAGCTGTCATCTTTGTTGGTAATCAATAATGCTGTAGAAATAGCTGGGCCACTGTTTATAACTGCACCTTGCAAATAACAGATGTTTTCCTAACCGCAACTGATTGTGTGCACATTCCCAAGTGGATTTGAAGAAACACATCTATTTGAGTAATTCAAGTACATGAGAAAAATATTTAAGCATATTTTTGGCCTAGATTTATAAGTTTTAAAAAAGGAAATTCATCACATGCTATAATTCTGGTTTGTTAACAGCAACTAAAATGTCCAACTGATCATAACTTATTTTTGTTTGTGTGCACTGGTTTTGCCTCCTAAACTGATAGAACACTTGTTTCTACCAGAATCTCTTCTTACTAAAGAACACTTTTAGCCTACCCCAAATAGTTCAGCCAAAAGAATGTTAATAAAAGACATTATTAATAATCCTTACACTGAATATACTTCAACTTGAATATCATTACAAGATGCAGTAGCTCAGCAAGGACAATGCAACATGTTTATTTGGTAGCTGATTCAACTACTGGAGTTCAGGTATGTCCAGATGCTTTGAGGAAAACTAATCAAGTTAATGAGGAAGGGAGACAGTCAGGGGGAAGTCTGATTTTATTTTAAACTCCAGACCAGCTGCTTTCAAAAAAGACATAGCTGTTAAACAAAAGATACCTTTTCTTAATTATTTAACTTTCTATATAATTTTCTGTTTCATTCTATGACCTAATTAGCATGTAAAGTTCCTTTTTCTTGAGATGTCATGGATTTTTGTTCCTGCAATTAATAGTGAAAATAACCCAATGGGTTTCTTCTTAGTGTATTGAAAGAGGGTTCAATCTGCAGAAGGCTTCTGCTGAGAGTGGCTGTTTTGGTATTTGTCTTGAATTTGCTCAGAATTGTTCTGTACAGCTCTACAGACAGAAGCCTGAAAGGACTTTTGCACCCCTTAGTCTGTGGTTATCACTGATGGAAGGTAAAGTTCAGGAACATAGTATAAATATTTCCAGGAGTCACCATCTTAAAAGTAGCAGCATGACCTATATCTCTGTATTAGACATTTCTTTAAACCTCTTTTCTTTCTTTTGAGAGAAGACTAGTTTGTAGACTGCTTTTATATCAGATAAGCACCAATAACTGCCTCCAGGTACTGGAGTTGTGACCACATGAACCACAGGAGTTGTGAAGAATTGGCTATAGCTTTTCACTTCAGGCTTGGTCTCCCCGGTTACTGTTTGCTGTAGGTGTTTAGCAAATGAGAAATGCTGTAAGGTCTGGCTGTGTGTAAGGGGGGGAAGCTGGGCTTTAGTGTATCATTCTGGAGGACTTGGCTGAAAGGCTTGGGGGAGCTTGCAGCTACTCCTGACAAGCAAGGATGGAAGAGTATAGTGTTACTCCTCCTCATAGTCTCAGTCAATAAGCTGATGAGAGATGGCAGTTAGCTTAAGTTTCTTCTCCCTGCTTCTTGCTTTTGAAGATCGTAGAACTCTGCTGGACAGTTCAGGCCATCCTGCAAATTCCCTTAATTTAACAGAGGGAAAAAGTACTAGAACAGCTTCAGAGGACCTGCATTCCTTCCTCTTCTGTGGGTCTTTCTGTTGCATTTGCTGCAATCATTTACACCCAAGAGAGTTCTGCTTAGTCCAGTTGGGGCTGAGAATTGAATGTCCTGCCTTATGGCTTCTCATCAGCTGATTTTTAGCAGCTGATACAGTTATACTTAAGGGAAACATGCTGAATTACAGAATTTTATTAGCTTGGGATTAGAAAGACCCTAAGGTTGCTCTGGGGAGTCTATAACCCTGTCATTGCAGAATAATTCCTTCCAGCATATTCCTCATACATTTTTTAATAGTTAATGTAGCATTACTTCTAGCATTTCCCCTTTTGAGAGGTAATTTTCCAGATCTCTTACCATTAGGACATTTCTGTTGTCATTTGGGTCACTTTTTTTACTTAAATACATCAGTTTTAGTTGCAGTCCCTCATTCTAATTCTTTATCATGTGTCTGTCCTGTGACAATTCCAGGTGCCTGGAGATGGTTACTGGTTTCATTTGTAATCACTTGACAGTCTGCCTAAGTGTCTAATGGTGCAAGATGTAGATAATGGTGCCTATAGCTTAGTACCTTTCCGGTGTTTTCAATTTTCAGAACTGATTAGATTGATACCCTCCTATACAACCCAGCCTAGAACTTTTTTGGTAGTTTCATCCGACTGCTGTCTTTTTGGTTTTCAGTGCCATTCTTCAACAGCACTGCTATTCAGCTCTCTTCTTCCCACTGCATAGCTACATTTTTAAGTCTTAAATATATTTGGATCCAGCTGTATGCTTGTTAAAATAATCTGTGAGGCATTTGGTGATATTCACTGCATTCTGGGTTCTTGAAGGCTGCCAAAAAAAGAAAAGGCAGAGCTACAGAAACAGAGCTGCGAAGTGGTTAGGAAGTTACTTGTACATAACATGTAGCTAATAAACGATACTTGGGGATCAGAGTTTGCCAGGTTTTCATGTTGATTCTGTTGCTGAGAAAACAAATGACAGAAAAAACATTAATCTGGTATTTCATAACTCTGAATTAGTCTCTGAAGGCCCTTTTGTATCACTTCACTGTCCTACTTGGGTTTTGGGATTTCCAGTTTTGTATGCTCTGTGAATGCCATCTGTACATTATTATGAATGATAATGGGCCAGACTCCAAACTGGTGATAAATTATTAGATCTATTAATATGACCTAACACTGATCTTTTCTGCTGTTTGGTAGAGAGTTAGTATGCTATGGTACTTGGACATGATGACTGGTAATACATTCTCATCATGTTGTCATCACTTCTGTAACACTGTTTGCACATTCCAATCATACAAGCCTCTGACCTTGTATCAATTTCATACAACCGCAGAGAAATCTTGGTTGAAAGGGACCACTGGAGATCTCTAATGGTCTCTTGTGCAGAGCAGGACTGCCTACAAAGCAAAAAAGCTGCTTGCTCAGCTTCTCATTCAGGTATCTTCAGGGAATTAAATGTGCTAAATGCCATCTGTTTTATCTTCACACTGAATTCCCTTGCATCCATGCAAACTGTTCTTGACTCTCTTTCACTATGGTGGTCTTACAGCATGGTTGAGATAACCCTTCACATTAGCATATCTGAGTGGAGAAACACCAGTTACGCCTCTGAGCAGGCCCAGATATTAAGCACCTGGGAAGCCATAGAGCATGATATTCATAGAATCAACCAAGTTGGAAAAGACCTTTATGATCATTAAGCCCAACCATTCCCCAGCACTGCCAAGGCCACCACTAACCCATACCACTGAGGGCCTTGTCTACATGGTTTGTGAACTCTTCTATAGAATTTAAAGAGCCTGTGATGCAATGATGGAGTGGTATTTTAGAATAATCTTTTGGATTTTAGTAATCTTTTTTTTTTTTGTCTTTCTGTAAAGAGTCATTTTGGGCTCATACTTAATGGTTCACGGTGCTACCTTAAACAGGTGTATGAATGCATACCCACATGGAATCTTGTGAGGATAGATCCCCTAACTAGTAGATATCAAAGTGCTCAGTTACTACTTTAACTGGGGTTAAAGTAGTTTTCGCTGTTCTGTAATCCCCTTGTCACAAATTGTGTTAACATTAGAGCTCACATTTTGCACGTTTCAGGAGAATGCTGTAGTAAACATTGGCATCCAGTCAAGCACAAGTGCAACAAGGGAAAGGATAAAAACAAAATGTGGAAGAAAACACTGTGACTCAAAAAGGGATAGTAGAAGTAAGATGGTGCTGTTCACTGACTGTCCAGAAAGCCCCATGGAAGTGAGTTCACCAAGGAAAAAAACAGGGAAGGCTGATGCTTTATCAAAAATAGGCAAGATTGGGATGGAAGAGAGGAGTTAAAAAATTAGTAAAATAAGTATTTGTGTCAAATATAGTGGAGTGGGAGGGATGTCTACTAATGCTTTGAAATTTAATATTAACAAGCACCTGTAGCAGCAGAATGTATGTGTGCCACTCTGAGAGAGAAGATAAATCTGAGTATAGGAGTGTTTGTACGTTCGAGCACACTTTGGAAGAGGTTATTCTGGTGCCTATGAATGAGTGGTTCGACTTTCTAACTGCCTTAGGCCTAGCTTTAATCCTGCCATTTGGAGCAAAAAGCCTGGTAATCACCAAATTATGCTGGTGACTTCACTGTATAAGATGACATTGCTGTTGATGAATGAAGACATTAGAATAATTGCTTGTGCTAATCTTGTAAAGAAGGATTGGGATATTCTTAAAAAAAAACCACAAAGCAACCCAAATGTTTAAGTAAGTGTATTCCATATGCACCATCATAGCCAGTAAAGTTAAACTGAAGTTCTTTTATGCTGATCTAAACTGAATTCAAGCAGGGTTGCAAGTTATGTGAGTGGTGAATGTGATTTGACAACCAGAGAGACACTTCTGTATGACAAAAAAAACTTGCTGGATTTTCTGGTTATGTAAAATGATTTTCCAGCAAATACATCTATGCACAGTCAGCCCCTATCTACCAAAGCATATATAATATATGAATGCAAGTGGCATTCACTTCCCCAATCTTTTCAATGCCCCTATAGAAAATCAGTATTTCTTTAACATTCTGTAGTTCTGTTGCTTAGTACTCACTCCTCATATGCTTGCTTCAGTGGAAGCTTTTCTTCTGGTGGACTTTTCAGAGTTTTTCCTTCTTACGGCATTGACGAAGATAAATTAACATTCATTCTCTAACCTCACACAGTTCAGGGTATGTCAGTAACTGATGTGAAGCTGGGTGGGTGGCCTTTTGCTCTTCTCTCTGCCTTAAGGAAAGGCAGGGTGCTGTGTTACGAAGTAAAAGAGAGTTTGTTGGTTTTTCTAGCTAGTGGAAAATGCTGCTGCTCCCCATTGAGGCACAGAGGTGGTGTACAAGGATGGAAGCATGAGGAGGAGGGGTACTGATGGTTGGCTGGAATTTGTACTGTTTTATCTGAGGAAGAGAGTCACAGGCTTGCTCTGCCTTTTCTTTCACTTGCTCAGACCCAGAGGATTCAGTAGGAGTCACTCCTCCTTCTAGGCATGGTTGTGTTAGTGGAAAGGAGCAAGAGAGTCATGCCAGCAACCTAGAGGCTGCTAAGGAAAATGGCTTGCCTTGCGTTAGCCGTGATTGCTGATGAGGATGGCCTACTGAATACTGGCAGCATATAAATAATAAAACTAAACTGCTCTGCTTTTTTTCCCTGCCTTAAATAGGAAATGTGTGCAGGACTTCTTGGGGAAAGAGATGCAGCAAAAGGTTAATAAAGGGAAACTAATTTTTGTACCTCAACATTTATGGGTTTAGTCTAGCTCTTGGGGTCACTCTTCTTAAGATTTTACTCAAGATTCTGGTCTTCTACAAAAGTTAGACAAGATGTTCTGAAATATGGATGGAGGTATAGGCACATATTTCATACTTCTATGATAACTGGAAGACATTTCCAGTATACAGGTAGATAAAAATTCATTACATTGTCGCCATCTCACATCACTCTTTAGGTTTCTGAAGTCTTAGAATGAGTGCTTAAGAAAACTAGTGCCTATATTTTAAGTATAAGAGTATGTTTTCACTAGCTTTTTCAAGGTTGGGCTTGAAGATGGAAAAAGCATGGTTTTGAAGGTGAAGTCCTCTGTGCTGACAGAGAACCTAGCCTAGTAGATACTGATCCTGAGAGAAGCCATTGGATGCTGCTGCACTGCATATATGTGAATAACAACTTTACTCATGTCTCTTTCATGGTCGGAGAAAGACATGCAGAATATTCCTTCTTTGTCTTTGCAAGAGATTAGAAAGCATGCAAAGAAAGCATGATTTTTTTCAGAGCTGGGTGTGTGTGTGTGGAAAAAGCAGTAACTTTTAGAGGGCAAGCCACAGTCATTGTCACTCCAGGAGCTGGCTGTTATTAATTATGAGCTTCTGTCCCTTACTTTTCCCTAATAAAGATTCCAGAAGGTTTTTCCACTTAGCAAGCAACCTGTTCTACCCAACAGGGAGTAAGGAAGATGAATTCATCTCTATCTCAAATTTGGATGTGGGTGTGAAACATTTGGTCTGTAGTGAGGGGACACAAGCTGCCTCTTCAAAAATGATCTTCTACAAACTCCAATTAAGTGGTATGCTGGGTTTGCCGATTCCACAGCTGCAAGTGTGTACAATTCTTTTTCTTTTGAAACTGCAAGGTTCATGCCAAAAAGTTATATTAAAAAGTGTCTAGGAAAGTTTGAAACTCTCTTTGAGGTGTGGTCTTTGCTCAAACTCTTTTTGTTCTTGCTATTTAGGTTTATATTTGTACATGCTGGTGGCATGAGTTCTATTTGTTTATATTTTTTAATGGTTACATTAAGAAAATATACTACTTACAGTCATAAGACTTTTATACTTAAAGAATAAAATGAGCATTTCCTTCTCTACTATTCTTTCTGTCAATCCATTCACCTTCCCTATGATAGCTAGTTGGCCTGTGCACCATTCAAGAAAGCTATAGTCTTGAAGCAAATTCCTCTACTCCAATTATCCATTGATATTGCTGCTAAATAAGCATGGCTTAGTCTTTCTGTGGTCTGCAGCACTGTGTCTTTATGAGCAGAGGTTGGGTTTTTTTTTTGGTAAGCATCAGCTGTGTTTCCTAGTATATCCAGTTAGCAATAATTTACTTGGGGAAAATATCATGAGTTAAAGTAGGACTGTATCTAATTGTGCTGGCCTTCTTCCATCTGGGATTTCACCAGCCTTTTCCTTATGATCCTTTTTTTGATCAAAGCTTCCCTCTAAAGTTAAATGAGGCCTGGGAAATGGCAAGCTGGAGAACTCCATGTAATTTTCAGTGTTCTGAACTAAAGCATCCTGGTGCTTTATGCTCTAAATACTATAAATAAGTGCTTGCCATTAACAGAAAAATGTACTGTGCTCCAATCTTTTAAAAGTGTGTAGGTGCTCCCCTACCATTTTGGGTCCTTCAGCAATTGGACACCAAACTTCTGGAAGTAATGTTCTATTTCATGTATCCTTCTTCTTGACAAGCTATGTACTCCTCCTACATCTCCAACACAAAGCAGTGGAATCTTTCTTAAACAAGAAAATCCAAAAGCACTGCTAAAAGTAGAGGCAGAAATGCATGAGAGTACAATTATATATAGTCCAGCCAATAGTATTCCTGTAAACTAAATGTATCTAGCAACTATCAGGATATTTCTATCATAAGTTCTAGAGATCTCCTCAATTAGCTGGTCTTAAGACAAGATGGGATGCACTGACAATGGTCAACAGCACAAATGCTCTCAAGATAAGTATATGTCAGGTGTGTATAGGGAAATTCAGGTTTTGATTTACAATGGCTTATGGCCACAAAAGAAACCAGTATATGCTGGACTACAAATGATATAAACTTCCTTAGAATCTAGGAGGCAGCAAGCAGTATTACTGGATGTGGCTCTTGAATGCTGGTAGAATGGCTTGATTCTTCACTGACCTGTGTTTTGGCTAGTTACGGATGTGTTTACAGTGTTCAAGGCCAGGTTGGACAGGGCCTTGGGTGGCAGTCTAGTGGGACACATCCCTGCCCGTGGCAGGGGGATTGGAATTAGATGGTCTTAAGGTCCTTTCCAACCCAAACCATTCTCCTCGTCTCTAAATTGGAGAGACATCAATTTGATGGGTGGACCACTCGGTGGATAAAGAACTGGCTGGATGGCTGCACGCAAAGAGTTGTGGTCAATGGCTCGATGTCCGGCTGGAGACTGGTAACGAGTGGTGTCCCTCAGGGATTGGTGTTGGGACCGGTCTTGTTCAACATCTTTGTCGGTGACATGGACAGTGCGATTGAGTGCGCCCTCAGCAAGTTTGCCGATGACACCAAGCTGTGTGGTTCGGTTGATATGCTGGAGGGAAAGGATGCCATCCACAGGGACCTCGACACGCTTGTGCGGTGGGCTGATGCCAACCTTATGAAGTTTAACCATGCCAAGTGCAAGGTCCTACACCTGGGTCGGGGCAACCCCATGCACAGCTACAGGTTGGGCAGAGAAGAGATTCAGAGCAGCCCTGCAGAGAAGGACCTGGGGGTGTTGGTCGATGAAAAAATGAACATGAGCCGGCTTCAGTGTGCGCTCACAGCCCAGAAAGCCAACTGTATCCTGGGCTGCATCAAAAGGAGAGTGACCAGCAGGTCGAAGGAGGTGATCCTGCCCCTCCACTCTGCTCTCGTGAGACCTCACTTGGAGTATTGTGTGCAGTTCTGGTGTCCTCAACATAAAAAGGACATGGAACTGTTGGAACAAGTCCAGAGGAGGGCCACGAGGATGATCAAGGGATTGGAGCACCTCCTGTATGGAGACAGGCTGAGAAAGTTGGGGCTATTCAGCCTGGAGAAGAGAAGGCTGCGTGGAGACCTCATAGCAGCCTTCCAGTATCTGAAGGGGGGCTTTAGGGATGCTGGGGAAGGACTATTCATCAGGGACTGTAGTGACAGGACAAGGGGTAACGGGTTAAAACTTAAACAGGGGAAGTTTAGATTGGATATAAGGAAGAAATTCTTTACTGAGAGGGTGGTGAGGCACTGGAATGGGTTGCCCAGGGAGGTTGTGAATGCTCCATCCTTGGTGGTGTTCAAGGTCAGGTTGGATGAGGCCTTGGGTGGCATGATTTAGTGTGAGGTGTCCCTGCCCATGGCAGGGGGGTTGGAACTAGATGATCTTAAGGTCCTTTCCAACCCTATTCTATGATTCTATGATTCTATGATTCTATTTGAAGAGAAGTTAATGGGAGTATTCGCTGCTTAAGCAACAGCTGAACAGAAAACTGAGCATCCAGCAACTGGTTTTAGCCCTGAGAGCACACAATCTAGCCAATAGTAATACAACAGAAACAGCAAGAGTGGACAGGTTAGCTGAATTATAGTGATTCCCATGTTCAGTGATCTAAAATCCTGAATTCTAGGATACTCACTTGAATAGCACAGTGGAGATATTTAGTTTTGTTTTCAATTCTTCATAATGCTAGTTTGGGAGGGGGTAGGTGAGCTAAGGTGAATCAGACTAGCCTGTCTGCCCGCTGTGGCACCAGCAAGGCCTGACATGCTTCACTGCAGAAAGCTAAGACAAAATCAAAGGATGCACAAACCCTGTCCTTCAGTCTTGTGATTAACCTGCCCAGTAGCACTGCCATTATGTCTTGGAGATGGAAACGAGAAGAACTTGTTTAGTCTGGAAACGTTAGAGAGTTCAGTACAGCTTTGTTGGATGGGGGCCTTCTGTCCCTTGATGAAGACTAAGATCGTGCTCTTTTACTTCCATAGTATTTGCAAAAATAAATATTATGTTTAGAGACACAGTACTGTCCAGAAATCATAGCACTGGATTTTTCAGAGTGTTATGTGCTTGACTCCTTTCTAGTTTTCACATAGTCTCTCTCCCCTTGCTCTGGCAAGAAGATTTCAGGAATGGTTGAGAGGAGCTCAGTCTCTTGTCAGTGAGGGTTGTGTTGCCTCCAGAGAAGGCTGGCTGAGGGAATGCTGGTGTGATTGGGAGATGCTGTAAAATACATGAAAAATGCTTGAGGAACATGGATATGGAAGTACTGCAGAAGTATATGTGTGGTTGTTGGGAAGGAATTTTTGTGGGATCCCAGGAAAAATGCTGCAATAACATGGAATGGGAATGCTACTAAAGTCAGGCTGGAAGACACGATAGGGTGAAGAAATTAAGTTTTACCATAGACTACAGACCAAGGAGATGGGCCCATGGGTTTTAAAGTCTTATTGGACAGAAAACCTTATTTTAAGATGAACAGAACAGAGTTTGTTCTAAAACCAATTGAGATTCATGCTACAGGTTCCCAGCAGAATGGAAGCATTTTAAACAAAAGGAGTTATGCTGGGAAGAAGAAAGGTAGGATGAGGATGTGTAACAAAAAGGACTTCATGACAAATGTCTGCATCATCTATCTTTTTGTTTTAAATTGTCATTCCTGTATTTTGTCTCCTGGATACCAGCATTAGGAAAAAGTGAGTTATGGTGTAAACTCTTGGGGTGGGTGGTTAATACTGTATTGAAAAGCTCCCCAGGGAAATTTTGTCTTTATTGTTTGTGTTACCATATTACCAAAAGGCCTTTAAAACATTATTTGTTAGGCACTATATGGAAGAAGTCTCTCCACTTCAAGCAATAACCATATAAAGAACAAGTGCAGTGGAAGAAAAGATAGGAACTGGAAGCAATTGGAGGAAAATCCATTATGCATATTAATATTGTATAGAAATCTTGGTAGAAGATGAAATTGGATTTATGAGTATTTACCTCTAAAATATGAACTGCTGAGCTGAATCTGTGGAGATAGTGCTATGGAATTTAGCTTTCTGATTTCTCATTTTTCTTAAAGCAAAAGATATTTGCATGCTACTAATGCAATTCTCAGGCTCCCTGGATTACCTCATTCCAGAGAATGATGATGGCATCATGAAGAAACAGTTCCTCATTTCACTGGAGGAAACTAGCAATGGAATTGTGGAATATGCTGGCAAACAGTACAAAAAAAAAAATATTAAAAAAAGAGTAAACTGTAAAAAGGTTCACAGCTTACCACAGGGAGACTGTCAGCTGTATAGGTGAAATTCCAATTGGATAATTTGGCCATTGGTAAAAATGTCTGAAAAGAATGGACCATAATGGCAGTTAGAAAATTACTGTTTCTTCACAGCCATAATTTCTGTGGAAAACATGCGTTCGTAGTACATAAAATTTGTATTTACACAGTTGCATTGAGGCCAAAATGGGATATTGTTCCACCATGAAGTTCAGTCTACTCTTTTTCCAGGATTCAGGGGATGCTGGATTTTTAAAGGTCAGAGCAAGAAAGAATCATGAAATAGATGCCACTCACTTCATTTGTGGATCAGTGTAACTCCAGAAATTGTGGTGGACTGACTCTTGGCATGCATTGCTGTACTTGCAAGGAGAATTGGGTGTGCAGCTTCTGGAGTATGCTCTTTCAATAGCAAGCAGCTTTTTTTTACTTTTTCTCCAGAACAGCCATGTCTGAAACAAATCTGAAATAGAGATCTTGATCTGGCTTCAGCTGCAACTAAGCATGCACATTGTTCCATCGCAAAACAACACTCACTGCCTGAGCCTGTTTTGTTTGGGTCCATACTGTTAAAACTCAAGCAACCTAGAAATTAGATTCATCTGTTTTATAGATTAGATAGTTCTGCATTTGTCCCTGGGAAGAGAGGGATTTTTTTTCTTTCTCGATTTAATTGAATACCCACAGTTCTTTTTTTCTTTAGAAATAGGGCAGCACAGTTCCTGTAGATTTAAGCAGCTGTCATGTAAAAATCATTAGGGAGTACAAGCAAGTCCTCATGGCCTGCACTGAGTGGAATTTGATCACTGTTTATTGAACCGACATATTGGAAGAGGTTTTGCTTTCTAATGTGGTTGCTGATTGATGCTGACATTAGTATATGATTGCTTGTGAAGGTTTCCTGTTATCTCCACAGGATCTTAGTGCAGCAAATCATGTCAACAAACATTTAGATAAATAAAGGGGTTGGCCTTATTTTGTTTCGTGAAAAAAATACAAAATAAGTCTAGGGGTAGAGTTAGATGGTGATGAGTAAATCCAGACTGACACATGGATGAAATACCAATCAGCATGCCTGTTCCTTATGAAGAGTATTTTGTCTTTAATATAGTGAATGATGAACAAGACTCAGCATGGGAGCTGCGTGCAGAAGTGCAGTCAGTTCCCAGCTCCATGAAGTGGTTAGTTCCCAAAGTACTTCCATTTCCTCCTTTGGAAGGGGAGAGTTGCTTAAGTTGCTCTACAGTTTCTCATATTGCATGGACCTTGCCCATCTGTCTCTCCTCCTGGTAGACTTGGAAATTAAGAAATTAAGAGGTCTCCCTCTTAATGGTGGCAGATACATCCCTGCAGGCATTCAAAACTCAGCTGGACAAGCAGAGCAATCTAATCCAGGTTTTGAGCTGGTTTTATTTGGAGCAAATGATTGCACTGCATACCTCCAGAGATTCCTTCCCTAGTCACTCTCTGCTTTTGAATATTCAGATGCTGCTGGATGTATCAACACGGTAGTTGCAAGCTTGGATCATCTTACTGACCCTAGTTTCCTGCACCTGTTTATCCATCCAGAATTATGCAATACTAAAGAGAATTGGGGAATCTATTAAACAGAGACTTTAACCCCTTTCTTGGTACTCCTTCCTTAGCTGCTTCCTTCCCATGTGAAACTAAGACTTTACTGTGCTGAATGTTATGCCTAGATAGAGCACATATCTGTTTATGTTTATTTTTTCTTTTCTCAATTTAAAGGTGTTCAAATTGGGTTCATTCCTTCAACATAAAGCTGATGAAGGCTTATTCAGCAGCAGAATTCTGCTGGGTAGGAAAAGGGCTTTGTTGCTTGCAGGCTGGAATATGACTCTAAAAGGGATAAATTTGAGAGGGGTCAGATGAGCATCTGGAGAGAAATAGCTTTCATTAAGGGCATATTTTACCACTTTTATTCGTGCTGACTAAAACTGTTCTCCAAAGATAGCACTGCATGAAGTAAAATATTATGTACTGCTACCTCTGTGAAGCCTGAAGGGCTTCAGGACTGTATTAGTCATTCAAGAGAGACCCAGGAATAGACAGTTTCCATCTGTGTATCTGCAGCTAAACCACTTCTGCTGTAATGTGTTCATAGAAGAAACTTGGTGCCTTTCCCACAGATGCCATGGTACTGCTCAGGAAAGGTGATTTGCCTTGTAACAAGAACTCAGAGAAAGTTTAGAATGTGATATTACCTTTGCCTTACTTTTTTTTTTCTTAAATGCTACTCCAGTGTGTGTGTACTTGTACCTATATAAAAATATATACATTGCTATAGTCCATCTGAGTGGAGAAAATCCTTGTAGAAAATATCACCCACTTACTGTCTTGGGTTAACAAAAGAGGTCTTCTATTTTCTGCTCAAGTATGTCCTTACAGTGTAAAACATTTTGCATTTAAGCATCTAAATTATTTAGAGTTGCCTCAGCAACTGTAATTTGTGAGGGCATTAAAAAAAATCTTTTTTTTTTCAGGGGAAATTTCCCAAAACAGAATGTTTGAGATTTTGTCTTGGAAA